>NC_072451.1:19438700-19772200 GCF_027596085.1 Anoplopoma fimbria
GTAAACAAGAGTAGTCTGTTGCGAGGTTCTAAACCCTGCACCCTGTTGTTTTCCAATCCATGAAGCAAGCACACAACACATATTTGATGTGCTCTGTTGCGATAACCTATTAATTTTCTCTGGCTCAGGTTAAAGTTAATACTTTGTTGATGGACAGCGCAGCTAAGTCTGCACCCAGGGCTTGACCTGGTATAATCCCAGTCAAAACCATCAGATTAAAACTCCACAGCAGCTTCTGTCTGCACACCCCTGCAGGGGATGAGCCCCAAAGATGCTCTGACCTTGATTAACTGTCTGTTAGCGCGGATGTTCAAATCTGGCCCTCTGTCTGCCAGCGCAAATGATTTAAATGCATTACTTTTGACCGTGCCTATCAGTGTAATGCCTTCAATACTGTACCTAAGCCCTCTCACGCGCTACATGACCTTACATGGCTGTCAATTGTGTCATTTGGGCTCAAAACATCATGGCTGACAGATTATAGTCCTGAACATACTGCACTGATAGCCCAAACCTGGTTAGTATGGTAGTTGGCTCTGTTTATACTGCATGAGGAGTCCTCACTCTGTTAAGGGACAATATGAAACACATTTACTCAGGTACTTAGTTTTGATATATTTCAAATCTACTATTTACACTCTTCTACATTTCAGAAGGAAACACTGCACTTGTTTTACTCAACCTCATTTATTTCAACTAACGTTACTATGCATATCAAGTCTGTATGTACAAATCATTTGATCGTCTTGTAAAATATGTTCTATATTCGCCCCAAATATATATCTAGCCATGCCCAGTAAGTACAACATTAGTTGAGTTTGCTGAAGTCTCTGAGATTTATTATTCCACAAACATACAATGAAGGTTACTGTTATTTTGTTTGTAAGCCAAAGAATAACATTTACCATTGCGTAAGTGAGAAACATGTTGTGATAATGTTATGGTATATTTTTACCAGTGCTGTGTTTTTGCAAGAATCTGGCAAAACAATCCATATCATAGTACAGGAGTTACTTTTCAATTTGTCGCAATATATTGTTATAATGTTAGCAAGCCAATACATATTGAGTTTTTTTTTTTTATAAAACTTTAGGGAAAGTGTCACCACTGTTTGCATAACATCTGAGTAAAAAAAATAGTGAACTTTGAAAAAAACAAAGCAATTTTTAATGCAATCACAACACTGGGATGTGAATCTGATTTTACACCATCAAATAAACAGCCAACATCATAGTACTACTAATAGTGCAATCTGAGCCTCTGTCCGCCAGGAATCTTTGCATGTAAAATATTAAACTTTCTTTTTTGTATTGCTATTTCTCCTAAAGTAAAAGTTTGATTACCAAATCCACAAGTAAGCAATGCTAGACTATTGATTGCCTTTCTGTTGTGTTCTTTTCTTCATCGCTAGCTGGATCATCGCCCTCTTCCTTCACGCTGCCTAAAGCCAACACTCTCAGTACTTCCATCCCCACCAACTCCTACTACCCAGGTAAACACACACTGTATTTCCTCACACTAATCCTTCTAGGTCAACAGAGCAGTGTTTACTATTGCAGCAGTGATGTAGAGTGAATGCAGCGGGTGTGATATGTAGAAGTCACGAAACCTGCAGAAGTGTTGGGATAAATTAATAAGAGACAACATTTCCAAACCAGTAATAATTAGTTTTATGTTCTTGGTAAGACTTATTTTTATGTAAATGACATACTAATAAAGTAATGGGTGGTAGGAATGAATTTAAGTGCTTTAAAAATTAGAACACAATTTCACAAATGAGAAGGTAGGTAAATTGACTTTAGATGGCTTTACACCCTGCTTCATCTGTGGTTGTAACAGAAAGCGTTTATATCACTTTGCCAAGATGGAATTTAACCGTTCAATCACGACTCCAATTTCTCCAAATAATATGCATAATTGTATGTCTTGTATGTAATCAGATCACAGCTCATTGATTAGATGGAGTAGAGGGCAGCTAGATTTATAATCAACTAAACTCAGTATATAATTAGCTTTTCTTGGAAATATGATACATTTCTTGTTATGCTGCTTGGCAAGAAACCAAACTTGTCTGTAATGTTTTGTTATTGTTGTTTTTTTTGTGGATTTATCTTGGCTTCCTTTATTTACTGCAATTCTCTTTCCTCCTCCAACTTCTGCACTTGTTTTGGGGGGTATGAGCAGATCCCTTTGTGCCAACTGCTATCTTAGGTGAGACACATTTTCTTTTCCCATTGCTGTTGATTATTTATTCTTACTTCTACGTTGAAGAGAAATTACATTCATAAGATGGCTGTTTGAAGACTTAACTGTGAGGACAAAAAAAAAAGCACAGATTTTGTTCTTTCCCACATTTTTTGTTTTTGTTGGCTCTTTTACTAAAGATGGCTTCCTCACCTTCATACCTGCCTGCTGCTCCCCTCACTCCCCCCCCCTTACCCCTCCTCTCTTCATCACCCTTCCTACCCTCTTCCTCTCCCTCCTTGTCAAAACGAGGGGCTCTCCTGGGCTGAGGCTGGCTTCACTCCATCCCATCCGCATTGCGTGTCGTGCGTGTGATGTCACATACATGTTTGACCTCTCATATGCATGGACAGACATGTGGACTGGATGTGGGGGAGTGTCTAAGGGGGCCAGTGGGGAGGTGGGGGGAGGGTCGGGGGGGGGGGGCAGGGCAGTTTGCCCCAGCGCCAATGCTACAGTGTGGTGAAACCATAGCAGCTGCACTGAGACACGACAGAAATTAAACAGTGTGAGAAGGAGACAGAAAACCGCTCTCTCTTGGCCCCCCCCACCCCCTTTACCAAAAATCTCCAAAACGCGATGCGTTCGGTCTGAACATCTAAAGTCTTGCATTAGCTGTGATGCCCTCCCCTTCCCTCCCCTCTCTCCTCACTACGCATTTAACTCCCCTCCCTCCCTCCAAAACAACAACCTTTTCTATTATTCTTTTTAATGTCGCTCCCCATGCCTTTGGCTAACTGCTAGTGACCTACTTGTTTTTGTTTTTGGTTTTGCCCGTGTTTATTCATCCTGTTCAGTGATAAAATAGAATTATAAAAAAAAAAAAAAAAAAGTATTTTGTTCATCCGTTAATTATTACTGGCTTTTGTTGAACATGCACATCAGCCCAAAGTGCAGCATCTTAAACGAGGAGATGCTTTTTTATACCAGAGGAGCACATAATGTAGCTACTAAGTGGGGCACTAGAACTGTAATAATTAAATACTCAAGGCCATGAAGTAAGATGCAATAAGCAACTCTACTCCAGCTCCACCACAAGCACAAGCACCATAACAGCTTATACAAGTACAAAGCTCGCAGTTAGGGCGTTTTTTTTTTTTTTTTTTCCTTCACATGACTGCAACTTAAAGCAGTGTCTTTCATCATCACTGGTATGACAGCTGCTCATGTTAGTTCCACATTTAATGAAGCATGAAACAATTAACATGAAGTTATCGCAGCCAGAAAAGGTTACATACTTTCAGTTGTGACACACTCAGTCAGAGCATTGTCTCATCAGTTGAGGTTAATGATAACTGATTAGATCATAGAGGAGAGGTAATCACACTCCTATTTATAAAAAAAAAAAAAAAAAAAAAGATAAATAAATAGATTGGGTATAAATGCAGGTGTCACCACTGGCACATGCAAATATAATTATAGCAATTAGAGACAGAAATCCAAAATGTCAGAATACTCCAAAAAAGTAATGGCATCATTTAAATATGCAAGTCACAGATTTGAAACAATTACAGCTTGTTTTTAAGACGACCAGTATTTCACCATTAATTTCTCCCTTGAAATCCATGACTTCCTTGTTTTTGTTCTTTTACTTTTGTCTTGCACTGTTGAAATTGCCCCATCCATCCACTCAACATCCCCCCTTTGACTAGGCTTTCTACCTAGGCAGTTTGGACTGAGAAGGCATGTGATTCTTGCCTCATAGCTTAGCTCTAAAACACTACTGTAACAGGTTCTCATGCTGTATTGTTGCTTATCCCCTCTCTCCTCTCTCTTCTCCTCTCTTTCTCTTTACAAACGTAACCTCTTATTTATCTGCTATCTAAAAAGTGCCCATTAATGGTAAGTTTTCCCAAGTGGGCCCTGGGTTTTGGGGGAAGGAGGTGGTGTTTACTCAGAAAGCAAGCCGAAAGTGAGAGGCTGCTTCTGACATGGACATTACGACATTTTATTGCATGACCAGTGGACATGTTAGCATCAAACCACCCTCCGCACTGTGCCACCAAAGCCACCATTAGCCTAGCATGGTCAAAGTACATACAGTGCCCCATGGCAGCATCACCCCATGCATTCTCCTCCCATCTCCGCTTCCCTCTTGTTTATAATTTTTTATTTTTAGGTTTGACTTTTCCGTTTTCATTTTTCGGGGGGGACAAACGGGTGGCAGGGGTTTCGAAATCCTCGCTGTGTCTGTGTGATGCTTCTGACGGTGTCTGCTGCAAACATGCTCACTGTGGCCCACCGCACACCCCCCTCACATCCTCCTCCATGTTTCTGGACACCCTCCATCGTCCGCTGGCTCCCCAAAGCATCTGTGCCTCATGTCTGCCACTGACTGGATTACAGTATGAAAGAGCTGGAATGGACTCTCACTCTCAATCTGAGCCGAGCCCAAACCAGCATACTGTACTGCCAGTAAAAAAAAAGAAAAAAAAAAAGAAGCAAACTTGTTGTTTTACAGCTCTTCATGTGGATTTTTACAACTTCTCCATACTGTTTTTTGCAGTTGAGGGCCTGCTGACTCCTTTTATTCTGACAGTAGCCATATTAAATGCTAATAGTGTGAGTGCTATACTTAAAGGGCCTCGTATTTTAATGGCTATAGGCTGTCGTACGGCAGGCCTGTAATATTACATATTTTCCAGCCACACACTGAGACAGATGGACCTGAACTTTCCCACCACATGACTCATCCTATTACTCAATGATGTTGTGTTGTTGTGACCATCCATAACAAACAGATTACTAGTTGAGAGTTGTTTGTCAATCTGGAGGGTGGTGACATAATGCTTAACAGTAAATGAAATAATGTGCCATCTGTTAATGGGAACAGTTCTAACTGAGATCTAAAATGGTAGAAGAGGGACAACACCTAGGCAACCAAACTCAGATTTAAATGCATTTAACTTGTAAAATACCACTGCCATTTACTGCTTCAAGCATTATGTCCCCCGTATGTATCTGATAACAATATACTGATAAATCACCCAAATGCTGGTTCCAACCTCTCTGTCCTGACCTGCTCTGGCCTGTCCCTGTTTTTTTGTGTTCCCACAGATGAGAGCCAGAACATGGGCAGCGACACCAGCAGCCTGGTGCAGTCGCACACACACTCGCTGAGGAAGCGCGAGCCGGTCGACGTGCCGTACCAGACGGGTCAGCTGCACCCGGCGATCCGCGTGGCAGACCTCCTCCAGCACATCACCCAGATGAAGTGCTCCGAGGGCTACGGCTTCAAGGAGGAGTACGAGGTAGGACGCAACATGGCTATAAAGGTTGCAGACACAAATGAAGCCTGTTGATAGACTTGTAAACTCTCCACGGAGATTCTGGAGTGGAAATGTTTATCAGTCTAATACCAGGCCTCCTCTGTTTCATGGCGTGCAGTCCCATGTGTCTGTCTCTCTCTCTCTTTTTCTGGCTGTCCCTTCTCTCCATTTTGCACCGCACAGCAGAACTGTTTTGTTTCTACCCAGATGCACTTTTATGATAAATTCTTAATGCTCCCCGTCTCTGTGTGTTTACGGTGTGATTCATTTTGTTGTTCATCTGTTCCTTGTTGTTTGCGGCGAGCACTGTTCACTGTGTGCTGCTGTCCCAGTTCCCCTCAGAGACTCAGCTGTAAACCAACTTGAAATGCAACTCCCGCACACCCCTCACACACACACACACACACACACACACACACACACACACACACACACACACACACACACACACGAAAGTGTAAGGAACAGCTAGCTAAGCGTTAGCCATGTCCCCTCCTTCGTTTGAATCAGGTCCGTCCTGCTGCTCTCTTAAGACTGTTGTCACACCACAGCGTTCCTAATCTGACACCAAAACAAAAGATTTTGCCCCAGAAGAGCATCACTCTCATTTCCTCTCATTAGTGCGGGAGGCTGGCAGGGCTTGGCGGCACTCCAGCCCTCCTCGCCATCCCTCAGCACCACACCAGCCGGCCTCATCTCACCCCGATGCCATGCTGTAACAGACTGGCTTCAAGCTATACTTTTAAAATCCGTCTTTTGAAATATCTCATCTGTATCACTCGAGTCTTTTCTATCTGACATCACACTGGACCTTTCCACTGATAGTGTTTCCCCCTTTTTTTATTCTTTCATCTTCTGTTTTTCTTTATCGCCTCCTCCCGTCCTCACCTTCCCTTTTTTTTTTTACTTGCATCGTATCTTTTTCTTCACCCAGTGAATGTATTCCCTTTACCTCTCTTTTGCTTCATCTCTGTTTTCGGTAATTTACTTATTTACTACTCCCACGTTCTTTCCTTGCTTTCCTCTCCCTCACGTCATCTCGCTCCCTGCTTAGTTCTTACTATGTGCTGGCCAGATTTATCAGTAATTAACTCCCCACTTCCCCCTCATGACTGCAGAATTAAATAATGCAGCCTCCCATTGCTACCTGCAGCATCAGATCATTGAAGGGCTGGAGTGCTTTGGGCTGCCCTCCGGGCCTTATCCATTATGGATAAAGGTGTTTTGGGTTCACGCGGCCGGTATCCCATGGATGCATAACACTCAATCAAAAAGAGGCATTGCCCCCACCAACGATTGGACCCCATCCCCATACCCCGTCATCACATAGCTGTCCTCAACATTTTGCAAAAAACAGGCCTGTGGGATGCTTAAAGTGTGTAATGGAGCTCATTCTCACTTGGCTAGAGCGATTCATTTGTATGTTGTGTTCCGCTGCTGTCTTCTTCATATCAATCTGTCTTAAGGTTAATGCCCTTTTTAACCGTTTTATTATTGATGATGAGATTGGAGCCCAGTGCACCTCTAAACCTGTTGACTTACACTGTACTATATCTCTCTCTGACCCATGCTTCTTGTTATTCTGTACGTTAACTTTGGATCAGATAAACGAGGTAAGCCAATACTTTTGGTTATTTGTGAGTTTTTTTAAACTTGTAGATGATATCACAAACCTGACAGTTGGATGGTGCTTGTTGTCTATTTTTAAGGCATTACATCATCTCGCATTTATGATCTAGTCTGAAAAGGGCATTTACCAACAGAAGCAATGCAAAGTTACCAAAGCATTTGATAGTCCTCCGATCACAAATTGTGTGAAATTGTTCCTTTTTTTATTTTTGTAATGTCAAGTCTTAACAATGTCACTGTCAAATGTTTTGTCTCTTAGATCCATAAATGCTCCATAACTTAATTATAATATTTCTTAATAAAGCTTTTCAAAAGTATACCACTCCAGAACAATGTAAAATAAGAGCCAGAATATTGCCAGCAAAAATAATCAAATGTAAAATTCAATATTTTGGAAGATAACATAACTCCCACCAGCAATTAGAGACACTGTACTAGTTAATTACAAATGTAGGTGTGGCTCTACAAATCCATTAGTGGGTTTTATTATCACATAGCCAAACCCACCAAATCCCAAAGTTAATTTACAATTTGGACCAAACAGATGATATCACTGGTAATTGGAAAACATTATGAAAAAGGGACACTGCACGTTTCACTCTTTATGTTGTATACTTTGCAAAAGCTTTATAAAGCCATCTTTGATAGAAACCATGACAAAGTATTTGCATGTCCAAATTCTTCTGCACGTTGACGCACATGTTTGAGTTAGCCAACCGCAATCAGAAAAGAGGTTTCATCTGCATTATAAATATGATGTTGCCAATGTATTTCACTTGTTCTCAGCTTGTTTTATGGAAACTCGTTGCATCTAGCTCAATGTGAGAAATCCTACGGGCTCCAACCACAAATGAACACTAGTCAGTTTGAATGAGTCTCCTTTTTCTCACACGGTAAACGATGAATACAGAAGCAACTCCCTAAACAATTCTGCTTCTTTGTGTCACCATCCTTTTTCTATTTTATTATTTGCTTTGCCATCGTGTGCATTGTATGTCAAGTGCTCTGTTGTCGCTGTATACTGTATGCAGGTGTTCCCATAGTGATTGTTTGCAGAGAAAGTATTGTGCTTTTCACTTAATTCAAGTGGTTACGGTCCAAGCAGTGCTGGGACTTGAGTACAGCAGGTAGCCTGTAATTAAAAACATACCAACTTGAATTTGGGCCAATGGGAATAATTTGAGGATGGTGAAAAACTACCAACAGATGCACCGAAATGAAGTACAACACCAACATTTACTACAAAATAGCTTTTACAGGTGGAGCCAGCAGTTTCAATCCCTGTCTGATGAATTTTAGGCTGCCAAGTATTCCCAGTCTGGGTATATAGCCTTTTAATTGAAAGTTTTCATATAATCTCTACCTCATGGGACACTAACTACTTTTCACCATAATTTATATTTTTATGCATTCAGGCTCTAAACAGCCTGTGGAAAGAGACAATAGCGTCTGAGACAGGCAGGGTCACTCGGTTTAAAGGAGAACTATAATAAAGTTGGCAGGTAACACCGTTCGGCTTGAAGATGATTTGTCTTCAGAGACTTGATGTTAGACCCGTATCCTTCAGAGTGACAGAGAGAACGACATTGGCCCATGCACTTATTCAAGACGTACTGCCACAGGAGGTGAGGCCTAAATAATCCATCTCTGAGACATGCCTCCATCTTCACTGGAAGGATGGGACATATTTTTAGCATATTAAAGCTGTTTCTCAGTGAAATCACTAATCCTCCGGACTTAATAAAGGAATGTGTCCTTGTCTGGTATATCTGAAAGGCCTTTATTTGCTAGACAAACGGCCTGCTGCCTGCCGTATAGCACTGAGATGAATGAAACTATCAAATCCCGGAACACTGGTGATTGAAGACAATGCCCCCTTGCTCTCTCAGACTGGCTAGGCGCACTAAAAGAAGCTCTCCAAAACAATCTGTTTAACCTCCGATAAATGCTTCCAAATGTTTACTTTCAGATATTCTGCATTCTAATGTTATTAGCTGACTTTTTTAAAATGTGCATTATCCGACTATTAAACAATAAAATGTTTTCATCCAGGCTAGTCTGCTTGGAGCCAGCCCCCCCCCGCCTGCTGAACAGCGGTGGACTGGCAGTGGAGACGTATTTTCATAATTTGGCTTAATTGTGCCTGGTGTGCCATCAGAATGGAAATCTCCCCAGCGAGAGATGATAAATATTTCATGAGGGTAATCTGAGCGCCGCAGTTTTGATCTGCAGACGATGAGCTGGCTTTATTTTTTTCCCCGGGACGAACTGATTGAGTCCTTCAGAAGAGGCAGGCAGACAGACAGACAGACAGACAGACAGACAGACAGACAGACAGACAGACAGACAGACAGACAGACAGCCGCTGCGGTGGCTCCGCCCGGCAGAGCGGCACAGGGGGAGCGGTTTGAGCGTGACACCCGCCGCTTCTGCCCTAATGGCGCTAGCTGTTTGACACAGCTTCCCAGGATCCACCACCCTCTCAGTGTTTCATGTCTAATAATGATGTGAATATATCTCTCCCCGTGTCTTACTCTCTATTGCCAATGTTCCATTTCCCTTTTTTTTTTTTTTTTTGTGGAGCTGAAAGAGGAAGACTGTGTTCTTTAGCCTGGTTATCATTTAGAGTGCTCACACATGACACCATATTTCATCTCCCCCGTCTCTGTTCTCTGTTTTCTGTCTTTTCAGAGCTTTTTTGAAGGACAGTCTGCGCCATGGGACTCTGCCAAGAAGGATGAGAACCGCATGAAGAACCGATATGGGAATATTATTGCATGTGTGTACAAAGCACCTCCTGAGCGCTCATGAATTTTTGTGTGCCGTTCCCATTCTTCTGGCTGATTTATTGGCCAGGCTTGTGACTCTGGATAACTATAAGCTGCTCAAACAGAGTTTTATTATCAGCCAACGAGAGCAGCTTTGACCTTTCCAATCTACTTTTATATTCATCTACCCGCAGTTTCTTTTCAGTTATGAGAAATAAGCCGTGCAGCATAATAGCACATAACATGCCTCTGCAATGTTTACAGAAATGTTGAATTTGAGTTCACAATTAATTCGTGTCGCTTTCCAAACTTTCATTAATATACGGAAATACAATCACAACAAATTCCATTTCTTTGAATATGGATACAATCTAGAGTCAAGGCTGCATTATTTTTCATTTCATTGGTTTGTATGACCATGAATGCATGTTCTTATTCAAAATATATTTAATCGTGGTTTAGCCTTTTAAAGTGCCTGCATTATGTTCTCACTTAATGTTAACCCATTAAATGACAAGTTTAAGTTTGAGGTACCTAAGGTCAATAACTTCTAAAAAAACTATTTGAATTATATTGTTTTGCTTCTTATTTCATATGATCAAGGTTTTAGACTGACAGCAGCCTCATTGTGTTTGTCATACAGGCTCAGTCACATGACATTAGCCATGTTGCTTTACTACCACTCTGTTTTCATTTGTGCCACAGCATGATGCCAGTCTGGTCACTCCTCAATCACCACTTCCTGTTCGTCTCTTTGTCCCTCTCCCGCTTTTCTTCTCCTGATGCCCTCGTTAATATGATTAATTCAATGCTGGTTTCTTCCTCTCCGCCTCTCTTCCAGATGATCACTCCCGAGTCAGGCTGCAGGCCCTGGAGGGGGAACAGAGCTCCGATTACATTAATGCAAATTACGTTGATGTAAGTACACACACCAGCCAGTGCCACCAACGCAAAGGTCACTGCGCCTTCTCTCGGGGAGAGAGAGGGCGCCGGTGCCGCCGTTGCGGGGGGCCTGAGGGACAAAGCAGCCCCTACTGCCTGCCCATCACATACGCACACACATGCAGACAGAAACAGTCACACACACACACACACACACACACACACACACACATTGCCTTTATATTCAACTTTAGAGGGCTGCTGTTTCACTCTATTCGTTGGATATATTAAGAGGAATGAAGATCAGAGGCTGACAGCGCTGGGAGAGAAAAAAGGCAAACCAGCACACAGGGGATACTGAGGTTATAGTTTTGGACTTTGCTTTGAACAACAGCACGAACACATTTTGAAAACCTAAACTGAGAAGAAAAAGGAGGAGAAACTCCATGGATGATTAATAAGCAAAGTTTAAATGATGGATAAAAGTGAAAAAAGAATACAAGATACAAAAAGAGAGCCCAATATGGTGCCTTTAATGTCACAAATTAAAGTACATATACAGACATTGGCCTTAAATAAGTCCAAACTATCCATGTTGCATCTATAACTACGCTGCTAGATACAATTTTGTCAACTTATATCCATTAAGTGAAATATTCAACAATTTTGCATTCCTAAATGAGGTAATTTGGCTTTGCTTTCCATAACAGACAATATTGCTGTCACAAATAATGACTCTTGTGAACATTTTCTGATTAACTACCTCTATAGTCAAGGTTTGGTTAAGTTTAGTGGATCGTTGTCACGGTTGAAGGAGACTTATGCTAATTTTCAGGTTTATACTTGTAATTTGGGTTTCTACTAGAACATATATTAATGCTTTATACATTTACATGGGCTGTTTCTCCGTGAACTGATCAATTTGATACTTTCACAGTATTAATTTACCACAGCACTTAAACGTGCTTTATGTAGAAAAAAAGACATTAAAATTTCCAGTGTCAGTAAGTATTAGTACACTAACCATCCACATTGATCTCGTCCATAAGATGTTTTGTAGCACAAACACAAGGTCCCCTTACTGCAGCCTTTGCTTTTGCAAGCGGTCATTACTTGACATCTCCATTGTTACATCTGGTCACTTTAAACAAATGAACAAGCAACCAGTGTTGGTGGGGACGGCCTTTAGAAAGGAATTGCAGCCTCGCTCTGCTTCACATCCACATAAGGTGGACGCCTTCTTCTCTGCTGTTAGACACTAAAAAACCTTCACTGCACAGACAGTGAATCAAAGCAGACGCAGAAGCTATCTACAGAGGTTTTGTAATAAGTCTTACCACAGGAGAGTACATGCAGCGCAGCACTTGCATGCACTCGAGTGACTAAGCATACCTTTACTGTAAGTAAAAGTCATTAAAAAGTGGCGTGGGACTTGCCTTTCGTTGAAAACAGATCCAACCCACTTAACTCACACAATACATAACCTCCTGATCTGACCTGATTTGCTGTTGATAGCAGTGTTGAAAGCAGGATGTGACCAATCATAGCAGCTCATTGGCCTTTCTGAGCAGATGCTTCCGCTTCATGCGTAATGGCCTGGTGATGTACCTGACTCTCTAAGTGGTTTTCTGCTCAGGAGAGAACTCTCACTCCGTCTCCCATCTTCTCTTCCCCCGCCCCTCTAATGTGGTAATTTGTAATCTCTTGTTACGCCTTCAAACATAAATTCATAATGCAAGGTGTGCCACGGCAAATGCAGGGGGCTTAAATTATTTACCTTTCCCACTATTCAGTTTATGGCCCATTATGCTGCGAATGGGGCGCTGCGGAGAAGACTCTCACAATAGAGAGGGCCCCATTATAAGATAAGAACACGCATATTAAAGAGGGCTCTGATTGAAAAGGATTTCCACTGCACTGCCAGCTTCATTGAAAAAGTACTTAGTAGAAAATGCAGGCAGATGGGTAATGATGTTTTTGCTCTTCAGAAAGCTTTTTAACCCATCTAGAAGCTTGTCCTGCCCAATAAACCTCTATGTGTAGAACATTTCCTACAGTGTTTGTTATTGTGCTCTATTATACTGTCGATTATTACGAGTCATGTACGAGTAAGCAGAGGCAGTGGGGTACGTTTCTTTTTTTCTGCAGCTGACTGAGTATTTTCATAAGTGTTTCGTATCCAGGAAACATATTGTTATAGCCTTTTGTCTGCAGAGTTGGGTTTGTGTGCACACAGGGCAAACACAGGTTTGCTGGAGTTGTTTACAATTTTATAAAATAATGCAGTGATGAAACATCTTTACCCCTTCATTTACATTGAACATAACAGCAAACTGTTATGTTCAATGTACTGAATGTATCTGCAAATGTTCACCATCAACAAATTGTATTCAGTTTTCACTGCAATAGCTTCTCCTGACAGCTGAAGCATGATCAATATATATGTAAATATAAATATGCCCCACAGCTGGGGTAGGCAGTACATTTTTTGCATCAGCATATTGTATTCCAAGTGGTCTGAGAGAAAACGAGACTTCTGCACCTCCTATTGACTACGTTTTCAGGCTTTATAAAATATAGCCTTTGACGGGAGACTTTGGCCAATCACAGATCTTTTCAGACAGAGGGTGTTCCCATTGGCTATTCTACGAATGCAGATGTGCATGCATGTCCCATCAAAAAGTGGTAGCCTGATTTAACGGAAGAATATCCGACATGAAAGGTTGCTATTCCAGCATTGCCAACAACTCCTTACACTGCAGAGCGACCCAAAAATGTATTGACTTGTCAAAAAGAGAGCGTGAGCATATTCGGCGAAGCTTTTCAAACATGAAGAGAACGTGCTGCTAATAACTTTTAGGAATCAATTAGTATGTAATCCATGTTATAGTGAGCCAGGACAGGTGACCTAGTATGAAAAGCAAAGCAAGACTGCTTATGGAGGTGATGGGGGTGGATTAATGGGTAAAAAAAACCCCAGCATTTTTACCTAGGAAACCACTGTCCCTGTCCTGTGTAAAATTTTAAATTGTACTTAAGTAACGTAACTATACATATTGTTTGTTCTAGGCCTAAAGAGGTAGACAAGTAAAATGAGACAAAAGTAGAAAAAAAAAACACTTTTGTCTGGCAGGTTCGAAACCACTGCTCTACAATACGGCTAATAATGCAGAACCCACCTTTACCCATATAGTTTACATTACATTACATTACAGTCATTTAGCAGACGCTTTTATCCAAAGCGACTTACAATCAGTGTTTTAGTCAGTTTAAGTTTTTATGGTGCATTAGTTGTGCATAACAACACAATTGTAATACATTTCCACAAAGAACTGACACACAATAAATCTGGGGCTTACACTGCCCCTTAGGGTCTAGGGCCTCAGGGCAGATTCTCTTTTTCCCTTCTTAGATACCCAGCTTGCTCTCCCCTATGCCTTCTGCGTAGATGTTAGAAAGATGTTAAAGATGTTACAAATGAGCATAGCAGAGGCAGCATTTACTCTGTTATGTTTTACTAAATTGTATTGGTAAGGGAAAATGTATTTCTTACTGTAGGTGATAGGGCTGGTACCCCATATTTGCAAAAGTGGGTATCTAATGATAAAAAATCATGCCCACAAGCAGAAACATTTTATGCTGCATAGTTTAGACATTCTACAGCCCACTGTTACTGGGAAAAATGAATGTAAATGTAATCATTTTTACGAGCAATGCAGCAAAACACAAAGAGCATAACACATATTTAATTCCCCTTTAGTAATTTACACATCCCTAGAAACAAAGCTTGTTCAATTAATAATTCCAACATGGACAGTTCTGTCTTAATCTCTTTGTGTTGATCATGAAGAAACACTCTTATGTACCTAATGTAACATGCTTCTAAAAAGCTGCAAGTCCAATTATAGTAAGCTCTACTCACCTGACAGTCACTGTCAGGGCCCTTCTTTCTTCCTGTCTCTCCCCCTCTAATCCGACGGCGTACTGGGCCTCCACTTTACTTGACAGAACTTACATGAAAGCACAAACAAATCTCCTCCTCAGTCCGGAGATAAAGAAGTCATTAAAAATGGAGGACAGTTGAATGAGCTGAAAGAGCCCTGTGGATGAGAGAGAGAGTGAGGAAAATATCCTTTGTGTCTTTCTCCCTTCATTGGAGGAGCGTTAATCACAGTCCAAGTTAAATTGAATATGAGTGAGATAAGCAGAGCAGCAGGGTTGGGTGGAGTGGAGGGAGGGAAAACGGGGGGAAAAGACAATCAAGTGGAGGCAGGGAAAGAGCCTTTAAGTCCTAATGTTTTGTTTCCTGCCTCATATCTCTGGAGAGAAGACAAGGATTTTGACAAATAAAACTTGAAGGGATTAGAGTAATCCGTGAGACTGGGGGCCTATTGTGAAGATCAGTGCTGTTAGTTGTATCTTGGGGATTATCAACACTTTGGCTGCTTACTCCAGAGGTGTGCTGCATATAGAATTCATGATGGAGAGTGTTTATGCATCTTGCATCCAGCAGCATCCATCACAGGCTCTCAGTCGTGCATTTACCCCGCTCAGTCAGATATTGAACGAAGAAAGTGAATGGGTGTATAGTAGGAAACAGCTGGCAGCCAGACTGTGCACAGTGTTTCTTTAAAGCATCACACACATTTTTCAAACGATTCCTCCCAAGTCATTTTTTTTGCTACAGAAAAGGGACATATGACGCCGTTAACTGTGATTCCATACCGTATAAATCTCTTCTGATCAGTGGTGTATGTAAAGTGTTTGCCATTTGTGATGAATAAATATACTGAGTTTGCATGCAAAGGTCCACCAGCATTGTCAGTAAACAGAATAAATGTCAAAGACACGGTGTGTTTTCTCAGAGACAGCTTGATTTCTACAAGTAGAAAGAAAGTAAAATGACTCTTCTCCCACTTTTTGTCTGTTTTCAGGGCTACCACAGGCCAAATCACTACATCGCCACTCAAGGTAAGAATAAAAAACTTTCCAAAAAATTGCGAGGCACTCTGGGCTGGAATGAGTGGGCGGTGAGAATTTAAGGCTGTCTTGTTTGTTTGGTGGGGGATGGATGTGTGCAGGTGTTCAGGAATATCTCTCCGAACATCCCCATAGTTGTTTACATACGCTCTTTCAAACTCCTCTTTGATGCTCAGTCAAGTGTGTGTTCGGGGAATCTGGTACTGCTCAGTGCACACACACACACACACACACACACACACACACACACACACACACACACACATGCCGACACACACTTACGGACCTCTGAGCAAGCAGAACAGAACGCTTTCTCTCTCCGTCTCTTCCCTCTTTCCTTCCATCGGTGGTGTGGGAGCCATTAATCAGGCAGTCTGGGGAAAAAGATGAATAAATAAATGGATTAGCTGACATGTACAGGCACATTTTGTCACTGTGTTAATCTGGCCGGCAGATTCGCATGGCGAGGAGCACTTACCGTGACCCCAGAGGTTAAGTCTGATTGATGGTTAATTGTTATGAATTTTGCGTCAAGAGCCTCACTCCCACACAACGGGGCTGCTTGCATGGGGATTTTGCGTACCACTTCGGAGAGAAAAAAAAAATCAGTGTAGGGAAGGAAAAAAAAAAAAAAAAAAAAGGAAGAGGCGTTTTTTGCGAAGAGGCCTTAATGGATTCACAATCTGCTTTGGCGGAGCTGGGAGTTGCATAATTACCTGTTTATTAGTGCATTGCCTCTCTTCCTCAGTGTCTCAATTAAAACAACCCTCTGTTTGCTCTTACTTTGGAAAGAGATGGCATACCAATCAGGCAGCCGCCACTCGGTTTGTGCGTCCGTTGTGCACAGCACCTGCTTTATACTGACCACCGAGTCAAACACTCAAAACTAAGCCGTCTGTTAAGCGGCGACTGTCTCCTGCTGGGCTTCAGTTTACAGAAACGAGCCACTTTAACGGGCAGATTCTCCTCTAAAAGGGTTGCAGCTGGATTATTTTTACTTCTATAATTGTCCTTTAGTCATTAAAAGCATTCCATATGTCATTTAAAAATATGCATATGGAGATCAACGGTCAAAGAAGCCCTCTTTAAGATGAAAGCTTGAGAAGCCAAATGTGTTTCCATTCAAATTAATTACCCCCTGTTTTCTCATTGAGCTTGCATAATAACTGCTCATTTTCCAACAACAGTATCGCAAGCACTGTGTAGAGCCATCCAGTACAAAAACGGGGAGGGGCATATGTATATGAGTGTGTGTGTGTGGAAACATCTGTATTCTCTGGGAGAGCAGGGCCTTTTATAATTCATCATCAGCTCCGGCAGACTGACAGGAAGGAAGGCTCAGTCTGCTGACACTGAGGCAAAGAGCAGCCCAAGATGATAGGAAAGCCAGACACAGACGTGTCTCTCTCAGTCAGACAAACTGCATACTGTAGCACCTGAAAAGAGCACCTGGGCATTGGCACAGTTGCTGAAAATGAGGAAGCAGTATCTCCCCCCCAAGTAAAGTTTTTCAGTGAGTGACACTTCCACTCAAGTCCACTGGGACCAGCGGTGGCTCAGAAAATGATGATAACCCGCAATAGTGCTAGATAAGCTAAAAAATGGTTGTCATAAATTGGTTGTGGGGGAGGTTGAGGATGTGCTTAATATGGCAGACGTGTGGGACAACGTTGTCCCTGTTCTCTTATGCTATAAAGCACAATGACACTCATTAGTTTGGGGTTTATTGATGAGTCCCTTTGCTCTGTCAAGGTGACAACTGCAGGTAGAACAGCTGTCATTCCATAAAAGCCTCATCACCCAAGCTCCACTCCTCATTATGTAGGTCATTCTCTCATCCAGGGCTTTTTTTTTTTTTTTTTTTTTTTGCTGCAGCGATACAGCAACTGACTCTTTAGAAATTCACAGGCGCCAACTGCAGCTCACCTACTTAGCAGATTGCGCGGGTGCATGCGGCTCAGCCCCCCCAGTTCGCCGCCCTGCCTCTGTCCATTTTTATGACCCGCGGATCGTTTAAATACCGATCAGACATGAGCTTCCTCCCGGTCGGGATTGTGAATTACAATGGATCTAGGGTGCAAACAGCTCTGATAAGTCGCCGCTACCTGCTGGTGATGTGAAAAATATTCATAACGCGGGAAAGGGGTTCAATTTCATCAAGCTTTTTTCCCCCCTCTGGTTTTCTCTGCTCCTCCCTACACTCCTTCACGAGCACCGAATGTCACCAGCAGCGCAAAAGTTTTATTATTTACAGGTTAACATCTCATAGCCCTACGGGGGTTGTGGGGGTGGGGAGATAGATAGAGAGAGAGAGAGAGAGAGCAAATCAATGATAAGTGAGTGTACATTATGCCAAAGTCTGCTGCATGTAATATTAATGGGGCAAGAGGGGAACGCAGCACCCGAGTGTTTGTCTGGGAGTGTGTATGCCTGCACGTTGATAGGGAGTTTTGCGGCATACCTGGCTAGGGGGATTTCTGCAGCTGTCACACTCCTCATTTCTGAAGAGGAACAGGCCTAGTCCCAAAACACAGCGTCGGCTGCAGCAACAGCATTAGCGCTCTGACAGCTGGAAGTACTGGTGTTCTTCTTCTGTGAAGTGCCTCCTCCAAACTTCTCCAACTAGGTTCTCAAGAGCGGAGAGCTCTCAGACCAATTTCTCTTCTAACCTGTGGCCAAAACCTTCTTTAAGAATGCAAGCATTCACTCAGTGACTCACTTGTTTGTTTGTTTGTTTGTTTGTTTGAGGCGTCTTTTAAAATCAGTACATCTGTACATCTCCCATGTCAAAGTCACATGCTTTGTTCACCCAGCCATCCGCCATGTTTTCCACCATTAGAGGTGGTTTTGCCATGCCTTCACAACATTATGTCCTGTAACTTTTGCCTTGACAGACAACAGTCATTATTTACATGACCGCAGGAGGTTGCTTGTCAGGAATACGTAGGTTGCTTCAGGAGTTTGAACTAAAGACCAATGTTGTTTTTCAGGCAGCTTTCATGCTTTCTCACCAATTTTCTCTCCACCGTCTATTATCTGTGGCATTTTAACTGATCACTTGCAGCAGAAGACACAACCACTTTTGGATTCCAAACGGATTTAAAATCAAGATTTTTTTTCTCAAGGTAGATAGTGAGTGTTCCTTTTGACTTTAACCAAAATTCTTAAATATCTCCACTACTTTCACATAAAAGCTGTTTGAGATCTGTTTGTTCTTATACACCGATTCATCAAGAGCCGTATTTACGTCCTTATGACTGTCACCAAGTCGAGCGCTGCCCAGCGTCTTCTCCTCACCTATTCCCTGTCTCTTCATCTATATGAAACATAAATTGGCTGGCTGAAGCTTGGCAGGAGCCTCCCATTGGATGATTTACCATATAATGCCAAGTGTTATTGTGTTACTGAAGTCCTACACACCAGCTGTCCTGCTTCTCAGTCTCCCTCTCCCGAACTTCTCAGCAGTGTGTATCCTCCCTCGGGGACAAGTGTAGGAGGCAGCAGAGTGGGTGGCTCAATCCGTTTGGGTGGTTATTGGAGAGACTGGAAGTGACTGGAATTGGAGATTGAGGTCCTGCAGTTACAGTCGCGACGAACCACCTCGTGCGTGGAGGAGGAAATGTGGGAATACAAATGGAAGATATTGAGGAGCTTTGATCCAAATTTCTAGATATCCAATTGGAATGGAAATAAGTCAGCAGAAGTTCAATTCTCAATTTTCGACAAAAATACAGCTATTATACTCTGCGAAATGTTCTTCTTTTCCAAAGGGTAGCAAATGAACAGGGCTGGCAGCGGAGACATGATTGTGGAGATGATGGTTCACTTTGAATCATTTGTCTTTTTTTTTTTTCAGCACAAAGTCTGCTGAATTTCATTGCAGTTTGTGAAAAATTGAAGTGATTTAAACTCTATCACATGAGGTTGTGCCTACAGTCGGAGGAGAGACAGTCAAGAACCCATTTAGGCACCGCAGAGAGCAGATCAAACATGGCTTGATCAATCAAGTCATTAAAATGGTGATGCCACTTTGTCTATGCCCCGAGGGAAAGTAGGTTGTTGCAGAAAATGTAAGCCAATAAGGACACAAACACCACAATAATGGAAAAGGAGGCTAGAGCTGCTGCAACTGGTGTCTAATAGCTTATCCTGTAAGTTATCAGACAATTACATTTATTTATCTATGGGGGAATATTGCTTTAATTTGAGAGTTTGATTGAATAAAGATAGAGACCGGAAATGAGGGGAGAAAGAGAGAGGGGGATGACGAGCAACAAGTGTCACCAGCGGGGGATTAATCATCCTGTGTTTCCTTGAATTTTTCTCCCATGGTGAACAAAGAATCCAAAATATGATTCTGTTGTGCTTTCCCTGCATTATTTTACCTCGAGGTTATTGTTTCTAATACACACACTATATGGCCAAAATTATGCAAACACCTTAAGTAAGTAAATGAGAGACAATGTAAGACAATGCTTGAAAAAAAAAGCAGTACTATAAATGTACTCTAATGTAAATCTTTTATGAAAGTCACTGAGAAAATCTTTTAAATCATAATGTCGGTTTTAAATTTCACATTTAAACTTAGAGACTGAACAAACATTGGCAGCAAAAAAAACCACTAAATGTTACTCAATTGTTTTACATGACCTGTTTTTGAACAGGTTTCAAAGGCTTAAAAGTTATTTCATTTACTTACCACATAAATGACAAGGAAGGAGAAACTGTAATAGTTTGTCTCTGTGCCACGTCTTTGCCTGTGACTCTGTGTGTCTGCATAATTTGTCATGTCTCCAGGTAATTTGGGCCAACGCAGGAGAATGCACAACTGCAGAGATTTGCATTCACTAATTAATTTGTCAGACGTCTTTTTTCTCCCACTTGGTGCTTGATTAAAACTAATATTAATAGTTTTAATTAACCAGAATAATAATTAAAATCCTATCAATTCATAATTATTGCTCAGTGAAGTTTTAAATATTGGAGGCATTCAATGGTTCGCTGCTCATTTATTTTGATGTTCACCAGACACGTTAGGGTCTGGTTCAGTGGAGAGGTTGGTGTTGAATAGATGAGGTGTAGTGGTAATTACTTTGAGCACACACATATATACACACACACACACACACACACACACACACACACACACATGCACACACTCAGGCTTTTGCCTCATCTTCACATGTGTGATTTATTTCCACTCTCTTGTTTTCATCTGTATTTAAGCCCTCCGCTAAAGCTAAGCACTTTGCTATGAATCTGTTGTAGGAAGCACTATAAATAAATCTGGTTTGACATGATGTTCAATGCTCGAGCCGAGGAGTGAAATGGAGGGAAAATGCTCTATAAACTCCATTGTTGCTGTAGCGCTGTAATACCTCCAAATCCCCTGTGTACGCTATATTGTGTGCAAGTTGATCTGCTTCTCTGTTTGCCTGTGAAGACAGAGACGGAAGTGCTCTTGCATGAGGTAACGATCACAAAACATGTCGCCACAGCATACACATAAACTAAGTGAAGTGAATAAAACGTACTATTTGTGTGTTTTAAATAGCGATGAGTACTGCATTGAATTAAGCAAGATGTTACTTATAATGATCATGAGAATAATAGAGGGAGAGACACATGGATAAGAAGAATTTCTGTGTGTTAACATTTAACCACTCACTGTTCTGCCTGCCAGCCTTGTAGAACTGTCACAGACTGCTTGTACTATGAAGAAGATCATAGCTAATTTGGTCCTGTTATCTGTGATCTTGGCAAAAACCTTTAGAAATCTTAATATTCCAGCATACAGTGACATTTTAAGCAATAGTTTGATTCCAAATTTGTGACTTTGCGGAAGGCCCATGCACAAAACCAGCTAAATAAATTAAATTGTTCTTCTTAACCTCGTTTCGCATTGCACCAAAAAAACACTATCACCTACTAACATCTGGCTTTTGTCTTTAGTTGGAGAGGTTCGATTCAGCATCTATTCCACTGTCACGTTTTCACTGCTTACTAACCCTGTTTTCTTGTATGTGACGTCAAATGTGACAAACCAAAGGCATGCTCATCTGCTATCAGTAGTAAAAGAGTCTATCGCCCATTTAAGCAGGTTTTCCTTTGTTTACGAAAACTATATAAAAGCTATATAGGCACTAATTTTGGTAGAAAAAAGGGCATCAGCACCCCCATACAGCACTTTTGGGATGAACTTGAACACCAGCTGTGAGAGAGGCTTAATCGCACAAACGTCAGTGGCCGACCTCATTAATGCTTTCGGGGCTCAATGGGAGCAAATCCCTGCAGCCAGGTTTCAAAATGTCATGGAAAAGTCTTCTCAGTGGAATAAGATGTTCAACAATGACATATGGCTGTAATGTTCAGCTGACAACATACTTTGTTTGGGTGTCTGCACACTTTTGGCCATACAGTGCATGTGTTGATGTGTTTGAACAGAAAGAAGATTATGCATCTGAATTCTGGGACCAGGATCAATAAAGAATGTAAAAAAGTGACATGTAATTTCCTTCCTCCCAAAAACAATCATTCCCTCTCTCTCACTCTCTCTCTAAGGCCCCATGCAGGAGACAGTCTTCGACTTCTGGAGGATGGTCTGGCAGGAGAACACGGCAGCTATCGTCATGGTGACCAACCTGGTGGAAGTGGGCAGGGTGGGTATTAATTAGATGTTCGCTCTCAACTGCAGATCTCAAATAAGATTACCTTGCCCCCAGTCGCCTGACAGCCTGATTGTATCTCAAGGCAAACGGAGCCATCTTTTTTTTTAGTGCCTTTGTGTGTTTGGACATCAATGCCCAGATGTTGCTGTGTGTGCGTGTGCCTCACTGGCTTAGTGAGGCATGGGTCTCGCGTGCCGCCAGCTCTTTTTCCATCTATCTGATCAGTGAGAAGTGAGAAGAAACTGATTGATGGCCTTCATTACCAGGGAGGCATCCAGGCAACTGAGTACTGTTTCATCTGAGTGGCTCCATAACAGGACATTATACTCCGCTGTTGCCGCCAGCTCCTACTAGAAATATCCCTTAATGTTGTCCTCATTGGATAAAAGGCGACTGGTATTGAGTGGTGAGGATAGTTCATAATGTTAAAACTAATGGTAATTCCTTGACTTTTTTTTTTTTTGTTCATTATAGCATGTGGTCTAATTTGTCCCACTTAACTCGCACTGAAGTTCCTCCCGGTTGAGTTATAATCAAGAGGAAGTGAAGGTCTTAAAGTACAGTGTAATGCTTTGACTGCCTGGAGATTTTACTCCACGAATTTTAAACACGTTCACACCGAAAGCCCCTTTAAACACAGGCACACCTTGATTTCGCTGATATGCATTTTTGGTGGGGCTTAAATGTAGCAGAGCTGATAATGATTCATGGGCCCATCTCTAGGTACCTCATTAGGCCGTTCCTCTACAGTAGCTGAGCCCAGCCCGCCCCGCCCCACACCTTCTCCACACCTGCTTAGCTGCGGTGCCGTCCTCGGCGGGCCCCGGCCCCCAAACCATCTGCTATATGATCCTTGTCCAATGGCGGGCGGTAGGCACAGTTGGTCACAGTGACGGTGGCTCCTCAGAGGGCCCCCATAAAATCACTCCGCCATATCACAGTGGGCCATCTGCTCGGCACAGTTGCTGATGAACTCTGGGAAATCCTGGCACACACAGCCACTGTGCCCCGCTGGTTTCACACACAGGGGCGTCGCTCGGCGTGCTTTGATGTATGAGGGATTTGGTTTGGAAGGTAGTGTGTGATGAGGTGATGCTACGTTGTGCCTCTTTTCCATACACTTTATCCATGTGAGCGAATGAGTTCATGTGCCCGGGCAAACACAGCCACACAGTCATAAGTGTGCCCACGGAAAAGAGCATCTGTGTGTACGCTGGCATAATTTAGCCCAAAGGCTAATTCTACCCAAACCAGGCATCTGATTCAGAGTGATCTAATAAGGTAATGGCTTTTGCCTAATTCAATCTGGCTGGAAGCGGACGGTGGATTTGTGATTGTCATCGGGGATTAGTCATCGGGGGTGTCAGAGAGAGGGACCTGAACGTCCCCCTCTGTCTGTGTCACTCCACAAACCAAAATCTCATTTCATTCCTAATCAGCGCAAAGACTCCAGAAATGAAAATTGAATCTAGTTGTGGCTGATGTCACATTTATCCCTTCATCAAAAATGATCATTCTCTGATATACCTCCATGATCGCAATCTCTATCACCAGCCTTACTCCCCAAGTCTCTTCAGTTTAATTGAACGGGGGAAGGGGAGGGGGGGGGGGTAATATTTCCAGTGGGGTGTTTTAGGTTTCTGTTGGGAAATCTGTTTTAAACAGCTGAGGGTTTATTATTTCACATCATTATTGGATTGTTATTATATCTCCCTCATCCAATTGTAGTACATTCTTTTGTTTATGTTTTGTCCTATTTCTCCGCACCGGTAGTCAAAAACTTAAGGTGGACAAATCTTACCCCCCCCGATTCAGATTCTTTACGGTCTACCTTTAGAGTCATTCTCACTTTATCGACGTGCGAATGAAAAAGCAATAATGTGAGAAAGAGCTCACCGTCGATACGTAAGGTTCCAATTTACAGCAGAGCCTTGACCAGGGGTCGAAACTAAAATGAAGCAAATCTCATTTTGACTTTAAAGAAATGAAACAGAAGTTGGCAAATGGTGTGTGACTGTCAAGTCAAACAAGTTTTTCTTTCAAATTGATAGAGCAATAATAGGATTAGGATCATTGAAAATGAATTGCAAATAAACTAATTAATATACTGATAACTGAGCATTCAGAAAAGAAATGCTGTGACACGCAGTGTTGCAGCAAATAACGTCTGAAACTGCATTGAACGAAAATTGCATTAGAATTGAGATCTGCGACAAACTGTGCAAACTAATCGACAAGTCCGGAGAGGCAGCCGGTAATAGTGGTGGACTTTGCAACAACCAAGAGACTTTGTACCTGTCATTAGCTTTATGCCACGGTGATCCGTACGCTGATCCGTACACTGATAGTTAACTCTGTGTTTACCAGATCGTTTGTTATGATTGATTGTCCGTAAATGTTTTCTATCTATCTGTAAATATCATGATGGTGGAAGCGCGGTAAAAGGTGATAGAAAAGAGGTTTGATTGTTTGGTGATGGGGTCACGCGGGATCCTGGTTTACTTTTTAAGTTTATAAAACTGGTGTTAAGTCGACAGTTATGGGAGCTGTATGTGCATTAAGAAATATTCCTGTTTATATAAGAATATGGCACTGGTGCTTAATCACAAACAATCAGGGATGCTTCGTCTGTGTGTATTAATTTCTGTATTGGATATATATATGGACACGTAGAATATATATGGATTTTCTTTTTTCTGTGTTTTTTTTTTTTTTTTCTAAAGGTTTTTCACCTTGGGAGCTTGGGAGCTTGATAGCTTATTTGCTCAATGACTAGAGAAACTAAAAATCTTAACCTACCAAAATAAAAGGAGGAAAAAGTAAATAATGTTTGGTCATTTTCATTTGAGTGAAATCCAGTGGGAATTCTTCGGATAGACTCACCAATCCCTTTCAAGTGGGGAACTGCACAGGAAATGGGAGGAACCTGACAGTGAAACACCGCTAGACCGGGAAACTGGAAAGTCTGGAAAACCAGGAAAAGGAGATCTGGGAGCTTTTAGCTGGAACAGCAGAAGCAATAAACTGGAATCCTGGGAAAGAAGGACAATTAATTGAAGATACAAGGAAGCATCGAAGTAGTACTTACCTTCTCACCTGTACTCAACCTGCAGATTGAAATTAAATATGGCGGTTCAAGCTACTGGGAAGTCAGTGGAGAATCTCAAGATGGAAAGAACCACAGCAAAAAGGGGTTTTACACGTCTGGTCAACAGTATTACCAGGACCTATAAGGACATGTCTGAAGAAGAGCTCAGAGATCGTTTCAATAAACTCACAATAGAATCCGAGAAAGTCATGGAAGCAAATTAAGATTTGGAGGCTGGATTCATTGCAGAACTGGAAGCGGAGCTGGATGAAGATGGATACGCTGTGTTAACTGAACATCAAGTAGCTGACCTAGGAAGGACTTCAAATGAGTGTGGAATGAAACTAAAGGAGGTCAAGAGTCTGCTTCAGGAAGCACTTTGGGTCAACTTTGGGAATGTTGAATTGCAGGCAGCAGAGACTGGGTGTGACCATGCTGCTGCTGTGTGGCCCGATGGTAACCAGGAAGCATATGACTTTATGCTTCAACACCTGCAAGGACTGGTAAAGGCCGCAAAGGAGGTGTACAGTCGGTGGAAACGATGGATCCCACCAAGTGAGCAAGAGGACTTTCAAGGTCGCATAAAGAGGCTTGAACTTCTCCTTCCCCAGTTGGTTTCCAGGAAAGCTGACTTCATACAGGAAAGGAGGAAGCTGAAAAGACACTAGGGGCCATGACTTCAATGTACCCCATGCCAGCCACCATCAGACTGAAACCGACAGCCCTTCCAAGGTTTACTGGAAGTAAACGTGACTTCCACAGGTGGAAAAAGGACTGGGAAGCACTTCAGAGGCAGGGTGAGCCAACCGGTTCAAGAGAAGTGAGAAAGTTTCAATTATTGGACAGTCTTGATGACCGAGTCACGCGAGACCTTCGCCTTACCAGCTATAACACTGCAGATTACATTTTCCGTGTCCTAGAAAACCGCTATGGCAATCAAATTGCTATTGCTATTGAATTAGTAGAGGAGTTACAAAGAATGCTTGCTGTCAAAAGTCATCAACCACGGAAAATAGTGGAATTAATTCAAGCTGTGGAGAAGGCACTTAAAGATTTGAGCGACCTTGGAGACACAGGCGCAATCAAGAATCCTCTGGTAACGAAGTCAATTGAAAGTAAACTTCCAGAAACTCTGAAAAAGGAATGGCTCATCCATGTCGCTGACAAGAGAAATGCTGTGGCACCAGAGAATCGATTTGACAGTCTCCTGGCGTTCCTCAAAGAGCAGGAAAGCATTTATGAGCAGCTCGAGCAACTGAGGGATGAAGAGCCAAGTAAAAAGGAGACCAGGATGGAGCCGAGACATGCTAGAACCAAGTCTGCCAAATCAGTTGATGACCATTTAGAGTGTGTTGTCTGTGGTGATGGAAAGCATAAGGATAAGCTCTACTTTTGCAAACAGTTTCGAGAACTGAAGCTGGCAGAGAAAAAGGCTGCAGTAAGAAAGTTGGGAGCATGTAAGAGGTGTCTGGAGGTTCATGAGGATGGTTCATACTGCAAAGCTGGCTTTCTGTGTAAAAACCAAGACTGCAAGGATGAGCATGCTCCCGAGCATCATTATTCTCTGTGCCCCAATGCTAAGTTGGAAAAAAGCAGCACAGGTCAGAAGAAGAGCAGATTTGGCCCAGTGAGAGACAAAACGACGAGGAAATATACTGAGGATCAGGAGGAGTTCTTCCACAAACTTTCACCAGAATTGGCAAAACAATGCCGGGATGTGTTTTCCAACACTGCTTCAAGGGCCTTCAGCACTGTAAAAGATCAACCAAGCCTTCTAATGGAGAGTGGATTGCAAGAGCTACCAGTGATTATGATGCTTCTCCAGGTCACAGCCAATGCTGGACAAAGAATCGGGACTCTAATTGATTTGGCTTCAGACACAAATTATATAACCCACAAGGCTGCAAGCAGACTGAACCTCAGGAGTGAAGAAATTACTCTTGTCGTTCATGGAGTTGGAGGGATGAAGGCTCGTGTGGAGACGAAGCGGTACCTTCTAAAGATCAGAGTAAAAACTCCCAAGGGCACTCTCAAACCCCATCAAATGGTTTGTTATGGACTGGACAGCATTGCAAATGTCCACAAAACTGACACCGGAGCAGCTTGCCAAGTTCTTCCCAGACATACTGCTTGATGAACTTGTTAGACCCAGAGAAATACATTTGCTCATAAGCCACAGAGAAGGGAAGCTAGCGCCACAAAGAACCAGAGCTGTTGGAGACCTCGTACTGTGGGACGGACCTCTCGGGAAGACGGTCGGCGGAACGCATCCTGACCTCTTTGAGGAGCTCACCGTGTCAGCCCACAGGTCCAAGACACATTTTGCAAGGTCAATGAGGGCAGCAGCTGTAAAGTATGAGGAGCTCACTAACAGGATCCCAGAGACTCTCCAACCTAACAAACAGGTCGGCACCATGTTTCAGGAGTCAAGCACTTAAACCACAAATAAGGACTTCCTTGAGTGGTGGAAGTGGGAGAGCATTGGAGCAGCATGTGAGCCGAAATGCGGGGGTTGCCGCTGCGGAAAATGCCAGCCAGGCGGCAAAGAAATGACTCTTGCTGAGGAGAGGGAACTTGAAATAATAAAGGAAGGCCTCACTTATGTCACAGATGATAGCCACAGTGGGGAACCTCATTGGCATTCCAGATATCCTTGGTTAGAAGATACAGAGTCTCTGCCAAATAATAAAAGAACAGTTGAGGCTACATTTTTCAGAACGGAAAAGCAGCTAGCCAAGGAATCAGAGTGGAAGGTTGCCTATGCCGCTCAAGTGCATGACATGGTAGACCGAAGGGCTGCAATCAGATTGTCCAAGGACATGATCAACAGCTGGAACGGGCCAGTGTGGTATGTGAGTCACCTTATTGCTCCTAACCCACACTCTGTCACAACCCCAGTGAGACTTGTGTGGAACAGCAGCCAGAAGTCAAGAGGTGTGAGCTTGAATGACCTGCTGATGAAAGGTCCAGATGTCCTCAACCAGATTCGCTCTGTCCTTCTCCGATTCAGGTGTGGAGTACATGCTGCTCTGGGTGACATAAAGAAGATGTACAATTCTGTTTGGTTGGAGGACCGAGAAGTGCACCTGCATAGATTCCTCTGGCGAGACTCTGAAGATGAAGAGCTGGGAGAATATGCAATCACAAGAGTAAACATCGGAGACAAACCGGCAGGGTGCATTGCACAGCTAGCAATGCACGAGACGGCCAACCTCCCTCCTTTCACCCACCTGAACGAGGAGCGCCGGGTGCTCCAAGAAGACAGCTACGTTGATGACATTCTCACATCCCACAACAACCTTGACCAGCTGAAAACCATCACGACAAATGTGAAACAGATTCTGAAAGCTGGAGGATTTGAGCTAAAGCCTTGGGTCTTTTCTGGGCAAAGTGGGAGGACGAGTTGGACGGACAAGCGGGAGAGGACCAGGACAAAGACCATGGTCCTGCCAAACCAAGTGAGCGGTGATGACAATAAGGCACTCGGCCTGGACTACATGGTAGAAGAAGACAAGCTCCATGTCATGGTCGCAATCAATTTCTCGAAGAGAAAGAAAAAGATGAGAGTTGGCCACGACCTTCAGCTGGGGCAAGTCAGGGACCAGATGCCAAATCCCCTGACGCGAAGAGAACTGCTCAGCCAAGTTTTGGGGCTGTATGACCCAGTCGGCCTGGTAACTCCTGCTAAGCAAAAGGGAGCTATCTTGGTGCGAAGGGCATTTCAGGAGGCAAAGAGTGAAAAATGTCCAGTCAAAGACACATGGGACATAGCACTCTCAGATGGCCTCAGGGAGGATGCAATGGAACTCTTCGAAGAGTACATCAAACTTGGCAAAGTCAGGTTCTCCAGAGCACTAACTCCTCCATGCTACATTGATAAACCCTGGGCAATCACGTTCTCCAATGGAAGCGAACATGCCTATGGAGCAGTGATGTATTTAAGGTGGAGCTCGGACCAGGGCCCAATCGTCAGGCTGGTGGAGTCCAAAGCAAAATTAACTCCCTTGGACTGCAAAGGTGATGCTGTCAAAGCGGACAATTATCTTTAAAAAAATAATGATGACCTGCAAACTTGAGACTGTGCAGTGAAATACAGCATTGTGTGTATGCAAATGTGAATTCAATGCAGTAAGCATAAAGCATTGTGTGCATGTGGTTATAAAACCTGCTTTTGTCACTCCCAGGTAAAGTGCTGTAAGTACTGGCCCGATGACACTGAGATCTACAGAGACATCAAGGTGACGCTGATAGAGACTGAGCTGCTGTCAGAGTACGTCATCAGGACCTTTGCTGTAGAGAAGGTACATTTTTTAACCTCTATTGTCCACTAAGAGGTTTATAAAAACATCTATACTTGTCCTTGGACTTCAACCTTTGGCTATTGAACAGTTTGTAGGAAGAAGTTATGGGTTATGTGCTTAGCTCATAAGCACCTTTCAAAAGTTTCAAATGTTAAAGGTCTTCTCGCTCTTTTCTAAAGGTATCCTTTATTAGAAGTTATCAAGGTCATAACATATGACTTGTAATGTTTTTACTCATGATCCTCTCATTCCAATAGTTTTTCGCCCTAGCAACAACTAGCATGATCCTGCACAATACGCTGCAGAATGTTTGCTTTTTTTCCTATAATAAATACATTTTTTAAGATTTTAAAGTGATTTGTTTGAAAAATGTTAATAGTATTGATATTTGGATTGTTAGTTAGGAAGCAATGCATGCAGCTCCCATCCTCAACGCTCTGATCCTACTGTGATATATGTTTCCAGTTAGACCCATTGAGACCCTAACCATTAAGTTCCTGCTGTTTACTTTGAATATTGATTAATTAATGTTGAAGAAAAAAACTGTAATTTACATTACACTGGATATAATTATTAAAGTGTGACTTCTTATAATCCATGAGTCCACGTCTGAGTCCACCTATAAAGTAAAAACTTAAATTCCAAGTTATAAAAAAATCCAAAAAGTGCAGTTTATATGTTAAACTCACAGTGTCCAGATCATGGATGTCACATATAATCCAGTTCTACAAGAAATAAAGCTAGAGCAGCCTTAGACATCCTGTTTGCTCTCAGATAATGGAAACTTTGCTCTACCCCCTCCTCCACTTTGCCCATGAAGTGTGTGTTTGTATTCAATCCAACTCTGTATTTGCTCTAGAAGGACCTCTCACATCGTCTGCACACTGTATCCTCTGTCTTGTCAGCACATCCTCGCCGTCTTCTGCTGTGCTTTGTGTGTTTAACATGATGACTCTGTTCCTCAGAGAGGGGCCCATGAGATCCGGGAGATCCGACAGTTTCACTTCACGGGGTGGCCGGACCACGGGGTGCCGTATCACGCCACGGGCCTGCTGGGGTTCATTAGGAGAGTCAAGTCCAAGACTATGACCAATGCTGGGCCCATGGTTGTTCACTGCAGGTTGGTGTGCACTGGACCTTCCTTCTTTGCCTAACAAGTCCGTGTGTACTTGTGTATAGCTCTCCTCTCTCCTAGCAGAGAATTGATTGTATTCGGTTTCATTCAGTCCCTAGATTAAAAACGAGAAGTTCGCAGTGGAGAATAGACCTATGCACAACTGTAGATCATATCATATTTTGGAGACAAACCAGAATGTAAAAAGATCAACCTAAAGGATATAAAGATCAACACTATTTCCTCCAATGTGAGTGACAATTGTTTGTCAGTCTTATTGTAAGGAGGTTAAACCATTTTGTCTCCTAAAGTATCTTTGCCTTAATGGGTCAATTCACCTAAATTACAATAAAAATATTTTTTCATCGAGCCATGCAGACTATGAAATTTTTTCATTAGGACTTTACAACCAAAGACATAGTACCAAAAAAAAGACAGCAAAATCTGGGAAATATCCCAAGTCCAAGGACAATGTCTTTGGAAAGACATGAGACATGCTGTCAACACCACAAACACAATTCCAATCACCTTTTACTGTATTTAGGCAGAGTCAACAATCCCTTAGACAAATATCTTGGAGTGAGACCCTCTGCAGGATAATGATAGATGCTGAAATGTGGTAAAAACATAATGTTACAGTAGCATAAATTATAAGAATTTAAAAATCAAAATCTTACTTTCAACTATTTACTCAGTCAACATGTACAGCACACTGCCTACTAAACAACAATTGATTATGCAAATTACCTACAGACTGTTCATACTGAAGTAAACTCGAGCAACATCACATGACTGACACTCTCCCTCACATCTCTGAAAACGTACCCAGCAAATTTCCAACGTTTTTTGGATAAACTGGTCACATATTGGAAAATCTGAATGGTTACTTGGATGAATGGCCTGAAATAGTATTAAAATTTAGTAAAGTGACTTAACAGCTTTTAGCCTGGCTCAAAATCTCCAACATTGCGCAGTTGGAAGTAACGTAATCCATTGTGCGGCATATGTGTTTGTCCAGTAAACTCAAGCCGCATAATATGCAGTTGGAACGCACACTACATATTCCATTTGACATCATACTTAGTATGCATTCCGAACACAGTCTCAGTGAGCTAACTAAGCAACCATACGCAAGTGGTCACACCGGATCAAGTCAGGCCGTAGTTGTAAAACATCTTGGTGTATTGGTTCAACCTTTCCTTTGTTGGAGAGAGAATGTTATTTCCTCATTCAAATGTCACATGTCTTTAACTATGTTTGCATTCAGATACTACTAGAGATATTTTTGAAATTTATTTGATTTTGTTTAACCAACCGTTTTTAAAATATGCCTTTATGAGGGGAAAAAAAACCAACGGGACTGAAAATATTTCACATATTTTAATTATGCTTCATTGTCAAGTTCTACGTGTTCTTCTCCTCGGGAAAATAAACGTCTTTCTATAACCAGCTTGAGGCTAATAATCTCTGGTTTCTCTCCAGTGCCGGGGCGGGACGGACCGGCTGCTTCATCGTCATCGACATCATGCTGGACATGGCGGAGAGAGAGGGTGTGGTGGACATTTACAACTGCGTGAGGGAGCTGCGCTCACGGAGGGTCAACATGGTCCAGACCGAGGTACGGTGAATCTGGTCCCACAGTGGCCATAGAAGAGCAGGGCCTGCCCACAGAGGCTCATAGGTAAAAGGAGGAGTGAGGATGCAGATCGACAGGCTGTGGATTAACTAGTATCTGCGAGTAATTCTTAGCATAAGCCCCACTTCTCTGGTGCCCCAGATCAAATGCTCCGAATTCATTGCAAAGAAGGGAGCTTTTTTTAATATTTTAAAACTTTACCTGACTTTTACTAATCAATTTTTTTACAGGATAAGATATCTTGTCTGGTAATATTTTTTTTGCCAGTGACTGATGACGTCCATTGTCTTTTAAAATGCAGCATAATTAGTTTTCTTTTTTCAAGCGCCATTTCAAGTGTCTCATGTTTCAAACAATAGGAATATATTTCATTCCGTGACTAATCTATCCAAATTCTAATTGACCTCTATGTGACAGCTGTAGCTGTAGTGCTCTTCAGTGCTTGTTTTACCTGATTGAAATATCAGATGTATTGTGTTTATATTTACAGCAGATGTTATTTATGGCTACAACTTTACATTTTTATGATGATCTCTCACAAAGACATTTATTGAAGTGCGCACCCTAACTATTTCCCAGGATGCTAAGCACAAGTGTTTGGCAATACATGCTATAATAAAAGGGTTTAGAGGCTTGTAACTGAAAGCATTTAGCTCATGCTGATGGCTGAAAGCATCCCTGGCTCATCCTCCGTCTCTTTGCCAGTGTGGTCTACCAAAGGACTTTGCGCTTTCCTGAACACCGGCCATCTGGAGGTGTCCATAGTCTCGTTGGATGCATCATTTCACCGTAATTCCCTTTAAATCACAGGCGTCATTGGACTTAATGGGCAAATGTTTCATCGTTGACGTCCGAATTGGGATTTGAGTAACTGGAGACCAAATGTTGTTCACCCTGAGTCACTCTCCTCAAATTCAGTGACCTTCAAAGTGTGTGTATGTGTGTGTGTGTGTGTGTGTTTTCCCTCGCAGGTGTTCAGGCTCGTTGGCACGGCTCCTCAGCCTGCGGCCAGACACCAACTCTCCAGCGTGGTTTAATCTGTTCGCGGAAATGAAAAGCCTTGTTGTTGTTTATAGTTACGAGCTCAGATACGATCTATCAATCTGTGGATTCTGGTTCGAGCGCCGCGTTGCTGCTGACCCAGACCGAGCTAGTCAAACTCTCCGGTCAGCAGTTCACTCTCGGCACACTAGACTTAACAAATGGCAACACATGTTTCTCTGTTAATCTGTAAATCAGTGACCCCTGTGCATGTGTGCGGATTTTGGTCCGAAGTGACAAGGGAGTGTCAGCTGAAAATGTCACTTCAGAATGGATTTGCATCAAGCCTCAAGCTGTGTCACCATGTCGACTGCTTGACTGACTGATGTGAGGAGGAGATGCGTCGCAATTTCCAGTTTTGCTCTGCATGAAGTTAAGAACAGCAGGGCTTGTTTATGTTTTGAAGACATCGGCCTCCTTTTTGCCTTGTTTCTGCCTTGATCATGACAGGAATTCAAGAATATACTTTCTTCCAGGCCTCTAAATATTTGAATGTTTTTAAAATATCATTGAGTTTTATATCAGTTAAATCAGGTATGTACAAAAAATATGCAAAATTATGTAATGTAACCTTTGAACACAGACAATGATAAATATTAGTCACAGAAAGTGCCTCAGGGGTAAAGAATAATCATGGTAAGGTCGCGTAAAGGTCATTGAATTCTTCTAGCAAAAAACGCAGTGGAACACTGGCTCATGCATTTCTGCTTCTGGTAAAAAACAAAATCATATTTTGAGCGTTGTCATGAGCATTAGAAGTCTGATGGATGCGCAATGAGGATGCTGTTTTTTGCAGGAGCAGTATGTCTTCATCCACGATGCCATCTTGGAGGCATGTCTCTGTGGCGACACCACCATTCCTGCCAGCCAGCTCCGCTCCGTCTACTACGACATGAACCGCCTGGACCCGCAGACCAACTCCAGCCCCATTAAAGAGGAGTTCAGGGTGAGGAGGTTTGAAAACAATAAGGAACTGTTTGCAAATCCCTAATCAAGCATTAGCTCAAGTGCAGGATAAGTTGAAAACAACAGTAAACATGTTTTCTCTTGATGAGTGCCGCGGTCCCCCTCTGGGCCAATCAGTGGCAAATATATCACCTTGCTTTAATCCGTAATGGTAGCACCCCTCCTTGGACCAATCAGTGTTATATGAGATGCATCGCCCCCCTAAGTTTCATCACAGTCACATCAGGGGAGTAAGAGCTATCGCTAATGTAACTGATTAAAGAATTGCATTGTTAATTACCATATTGGGAGATAATTAGCACACTCAAGACTCAAGTGCCTACCTTCGAGCGTTGGCATGACAGTGCGTAAATTCTGCTTCAACCCTGACAGACTCTGAATATGGTGACTCCCACGCTGCGAGTGGAGGACTGCAGCATCGCCCTGCTGCCGAGGAACCACGAGAAGAACCGCTGCATGGACGTCCTCCCCCCGGACCGCTGCCTCCCCTTCCTGATCACCATCGACGGGGAGAGCTCCAATTACATCAACGCCGCGCTCATGGATGTAAGAGCCGAACGCTGTCAAGTGCATTCCACGTTTTAGAAGTATTCACTTCACAGGGTCACTCAAAGGAGCATTTCAGCATTATTGGAATTCTTGCTAATTGAATTCCTGTGATTTTAAAGTGGCAAATTCCCAGTGAGTCACAAGGCAGGTAATTGCGACTGCCTGTCTCTGTGTGAGCTGAAACTTCCCCACATGTTGCTTTTCTTTTCTAATCAGTGATGTCAAAGTAGATATTTTTACTCTGACAGTTAATGGAAAACATCTTGGTCTATTAAGAAAAACTGTGAGTGGTGGCATCGGTGTTTCAGCTTCTGATACAAAGGACTTTTTATTGTGTGATTATTTAACTTCAACAAATAGAAAAAATAGAAAATACAATTCTTTATGAAATCCATTGTGTGTGAGAGATATCTTGAGACAAAACTGTAATCTGGAGACTTGAACTTTACCTCAAAGATTCACGATGTAAGTTGAGATGTAAAGAGACACGCATCACAAGACTGCGAAAAGATACAAATATAAACAAAATGTGTAATATGAAATAGACGGCCCCCTTCCTAGACTCTACGAAAGAGCAGGCATTAACAAACAAAAGGACTTTGTTTATTGAAGTTTACTCTGCTGACAAGTGGTCTTATATAAGAAGAGAAGTTGAAAATAAGACTTAATGCAAGTTTAATGTAGTTACTGTCCTCGAGGTTGTAATCACATCACATGATCTTCATCAGATAAAGATAAATTATTCAACCAAAACACCCAGGACCTTGTTTTCTACTCTTTCCAAGTAAAGTTTCTAGCAGCACTAGCTCCAGAAGTCTCTAAATCTAGCAAGAATATGAGTAACACTGACAGCCTGAACATGGCTGAACATGGCTTTGGTTAGTACTCACAGCTTTTAAGCTAGCAGCTTTTGGAAGACTCCAGTGATGTGCAATAAGTGCATGGGCAGAGTGCATGAAGGCAGGTAGCCCGTTCAGTTATTACAGGTTAAATACAGTCCTGCAACAGGAAAGATATCAGATTTCTTTTCTTTTTCTTTGTCAGAGCATTTGATTCATTGATTGTTGTCGGGATGTAATGAGAATTTCAACAAATATAATGAAAAACATTTTGAAGAACATTAAGAACTCTAGAATTAATTTTGCAATTAAGGCTTGACAGGAACTTAAATCAAAAGCTGTGTTTTCTGTCACAATAACTAAAATGCACCAAAGGACAACAAAAAATATACACAAAATCCAATGTATAGCAATTTTCAGGTGTTAAATGTATTCAGGGTGGACCTTACAGAGAACACCTTGACAAAGCTCGTGTCCATTGATGGACTTTTTGGCTCTTGCCTTGATTGAGCAGGCGACCTTTCAGGAAGAGGATCCTCTCCGTCACTACAAGGCTAGCCAGAAACCACATTAAAAGTGCAGCCTGCTAATATAATCACCACAGACATGGAATCTCCATTAAAACAGCACTCCGTGTGAGGCAGGTCAAGAGATGGAGGTCATTTTAAAATTGTTATTGGTTTATTCTCTGTAAATTGACAGTTTACGTGCTTTATGATATGCATGAGGGGTATGTAGCGATGGTGTTTCAAATCTTTCTTTTTTCATTTTGTATTTTTCTTCCTCTCCTCCAGAGTTACAAGCAGCCCTCTGCATTCATAGTGACCCAGCACCCGCTACCAAACACAGTGAAGGACTTCTGGAGATTGGTTCTGGATTACCACTGCACATCCATAGTAATGCTCAACGATGTCGACCCAGCCCAGGTAAACCCGACCTGATATGCATGCATAAACACACACACATATATATATATATATATATATATATATATATATATATATATACACATAATAATCATTTTATTATATTGCAAGAAGCACGCTGACAAACAGATGAAGCAGTACCTTTCTGTATCTAATAAAGTCACACAAAAGGACAGCGTGGGAACTGGATTCAGAGAGAGATTGCTTTTTTTGTTTGTTTTCTTCCAATATAAACCCAGGGTAAAAAAAAAACCAACATAAATGTATCTCTGCTGGCAAACACATGCAATGTTTGTTTGAAATGAGGTGGATGCTGCAGAGTGGAAGAGGACTTGCCATGAAAGTGTGGGTAGATGGAGAGACAGGCCTGTGGAAGAGCCTATCCAGATTTCTCAGCCCGAGGCTCTGTCATAACACCCGCGGATCAAAGCCTGAAGCCAGGCTTGCTCTCCCCATCCGAATCCCCTTCCCTGGGTGACTGACTGACTGGTTGACTGACTGGCTGGATAGAAAAAAGGCCTTTCATTCAATATTCTCACTGTAGCCAGCCAGCCAAGGAAACAGCACAGGTGGGAAGGGAGGAAGAGTGGGGTGGGGGGGGGGGGTAGGCGTAGATGGAGACGAGGGGAGGTGGAGGTTTACTATCTTCTCCATCAGCATCTCTGTTTTTGCATCTTCTGAATTTGTCAAATTTTGACAGGCTCTTAAAGGAAAGCTGGAAAGTGGTGCTCTTGCTGCCACACAGACTGTAAATGTGGTTGTTTTTTTTCCCTGTGTTGGAGAAATAAAGCGTATATTTGTGTGTCCCGTTATATGCGTGGACGGTTATTTGCATTCTTCTCAGGTAGTCTATTTTTTCCCTCGTTTGTTCATAACTCTGCATGCGGGCTCATCTGTCTGTGCAGAATCTGTCCATCTGTGCGTGTGCACTTCCACTCGTCTGATTAAGTGCTGTGAGGCCAGCGGTGGGCTCTGCAGGTGCATGTTCTTCACTGGGCTTTCTATCCTGAGGAGCAGAAATAGAGGAGATTTTTAAGCTCTCACAATGTTTTCCAAGGTTTTTTTTTTTTTTTCTTCTGATGCTGCCAGATCAATTATTTTTTAATCTACGTAGATCTTTTGATTGCTTTTTCAACAGTTTTACTAATCCTATACTTTAAACTTTTAATAGATAGAGAAATACACATCTGAATTACCCAAAGCCCAAGGTGACATCTTCCAATAACAACAAAATTGGGATTTAATAAAAAAATGTAATGTAATGTAATTGTGTCAGCTGTAACATCTGAACAACATGATTTACGACTGAGTGTCTTAAATGTCCAATTTTCTTCTATGAATCAACCATCTTTTAATAAGTTTCCTCTTCTTTTGATTGCCTTTTTTTCTGAACAGAGCAGATTTTTTCAAAGCCTAAAATAAAAGTTTAAAAAAAAGGCTTTTAAGCATGTGTGTGTGTGTGTGTGTGTGTGTGTGTGTGTGTGTGTGTGTGTGTGTGTGTGTGTGTGTGTGTGTGTGTGTGTGTGTGTGTGTGTGTGTGTGTGTGTGTGTGTGTGTGTGTGTGTGTGTGTGTGTGTGTGTGTGTGTGTGTGTGCGTTTTTCAGTGGAGATAAGAACAGAAGTCTAGGTTTAAGTTGTGTTTTAATTTATTGAACAAATGGTTAGTTTATTAAGAGAACGCTCCTGTATTACAACATATCTGTGTTTAGTCTTTGGTCTATCAAAATGAATCCTGACTTGAAAAAAGTTTCCTCTGTGAAAACGCCTTCATCATATTGTAAAAAGAGAGCACTTCACATTGAATTAATTCACCTTGGCTCTCGCTACATCTGGTTTTCATCATTCATGGCCTCAAACTTTGTAATCCCACAGAAACCTCTTTTACATTTATGTGTGAGGAGGTTAAAGTCAATGTCACTGGCTTCAGTTGGTAAAGTTTGGACTCCGAAACTAATGAATCATCTTCCATGTTATATGTTGTCATTGTTTTGTCTGTGTGTGTCTGTGTCTGTGTGTGTGTGTGTGTGTGTGTGTGTGTGTGCGTGTGCGTGTGCTCGCTGGTACACCTGCATTTTTCTGTGTGTGAATGTATGTGTACGTGCCTATTTTGTTTAGTTGTGCCCACAGTACTGGCCAGAAAACGGAGTCCACCGCCACGGACCCATCCAGGTGGAGTTCGTCTCTGCCGACTTGGAGGAGGACATCATCAGCAGAATATTTCGGATTTACAATGCAGCACGGGTACGGTGACACGAGAGGGTCAAGCTTCAAACTGAAAGTCATTCGTTTTGGGGGGAAAAAGACACAAACAGCAATTTATGTGACCATGCAGTTTTTCTGCTCTGCTGCCCATTTTTTCTTTGTAACTTTTTACAACTTGTTTGTCTTCTCTGTGGTTATCTTCACAACAGCCAATTTATTCTGTGACTGCACACCTCACACGTCCCACTCATGCGCCGGCCTGTCCATTCAAGCTGTGCAGTGGCAGAGTCATTCTGTTCTTTAACTATGCCGCTGCACCAGTGATTGGACTGAGGTGTGATCGCCTCGAGTCACATGGCTCTTACACAGCTTGAGAAATGTTCACACGTTGTTAAAAAAAGGTAGAAGTTGAGCTCCCTGACTGCTTCTTCAATAAACACCCTTTGGGTAGAACGTGAACCTACCTTAAAGGGTCAGTCCACCCAAAGTATACCAATATCTAGCCATGTGAATAGTTTTGGTTTTATCAGTTCAGGTTTTTTAAGATATTGTCTTTGAGATTTCCTTTTTCACCACAATACAATGCAAAATACACAACCTGTTATTTCAGAAACAATCTCCTTGTTACTCTGTATCCCCCACAAAAGGGTTCAAAGGATGAATTTGAAGATTCACAGAAGGATTGATGGGAATGGAGAAAATTTAAAATATATTTCCTCCCACACCAAATTATATTTATTTTTCTGACTTTTCTCTATTATTCCCTCTTCTTGTTAAATGCTTTCAGGCCCCCAAAAAGTATTCAAATGAAACAATTTATGTAGAAAAAATGATTTTTTTATATTCCTCACAACTCATAGATATACTCGTTAATTTGTTTGAAAGGGACATGAGCCATAGATGTTGGGAACCAGTGCTCTCAATCAGTGGTCCATAATTGTTTTGAGCTTTGTGCCCCCGTAAAATAAAGCAGTATCTACTTTTTGTTATATTTTTATTTGAAGGATTTCTAGTTTCACAAGAAAAATAAATCATCCTGTGACCACTCAGGTCTCGTTTCCTTCTGATAATTCACAGACCTTGCTTTGAATTTTGTGAGCACTTTGTAATGAAGAAATAGTCCCCATGAAAGCTGTTGACAGCGTGTCGACCATCAAGAGCAACGAGAACGCTGATTATGGAAAGACAAGGTGTTAAACACGCTTTTAAATTTCATGTGTCAAATTTATGCGCACCACAAACCAAACTCACTTTTTATTGGAGTGGAGGAAGACATTTTAGAGACGCATATCTCACAACTTTAGCGAATAAAAAAAATGCATGGCTAGATACCACTACAGCTAGGTCCGTCTGTATTTTCTAGTGTGGGAAGTGACCTTTTAACTTTGAGCAAGCATACATCCCTGCACAGTAAGGGTCCTGACCTTCGGCAGTGTCACCTGCCTAAGCTCCTTACCCTTAAAGTCTGCTCGCAGTTGTCAACAATCACGCCTCATATAAGCGTGTTATAACACAGTCTGGACAGCAGAGGCACCACCACCACCACCACCGTGTTAAGTGGAATACAATCTAATCACACCTGATCTCTGACAAGTGTTATTGATCCATATGTCTGAGTGTGATTTAGAGTGTCTGTACCTCTTGACTATCTGTCTCCAGCTGAGACTGTGCTCATCTATCAGCCCATCTATCTGCGCATACATCTCTCAAGTGACTCCTCTTGCCCTTATCCATCCCTTGTCCTACTTGTCCCCATCAAGGCTTAGCTTAGCTGCATCTTTACAGTCTGATTGCATCGTTGCATAGCAGCAATTAACGCGCCCCCCCAGTATAACCAGTGTGTCCTTTCCCCTCCAGCCTCAGGACGGCTACCGGATGGTGCAGCAGTTCCAGTTCCTGGGCTGGCCCATGTACAGAGACACGCCCATGTCCAAGCGCTCCTTCCTCAAGCTCATTCGACAGGTGGACAAGTGGCAGGAAGAGTACGACGGAGGCGAGGGACGCACTGTGGTCCACTGTCTGTAAGTTATCACTACACTCAGTGCAGAGGGAAGTTCACTCAGCACTGCCATTAAAAATGAAACATCTCCACCTACTGACTGAAAAGCTTCACTGCATCAAAAACCTGTGAAAGTCATCATCCCTCTGTCAGCTTTGTCAATCCTTTCCTTTCTATATTTGACAAAACTCAGATTGTATTTTATTTTTAATTTGTTTGTGGTCACTCTAGGAATGGAGGCGGCCGAAGTGGGACATTCTGTGCCATCAGCATCGTGTGTGAGATGCTTCAACACCAGCGATCTGTGGATGTTTTCCACGCTGTCAAAACACTGAGGAACAATAAACCCAACATGGTGGACCTACTGGTGAGGACCATTGCAGCAGCAGTTTTGTCAGACTTGTTTGAGTTGATTATAACCTGCCAAAGTACCTGATGTTATTTAAAAGGGGTTACTCCATATATACTTTATAGTTCTTCCATAAAGTTGGGGGACTCATATTAAAAAAACTAAAATAATGCCCTGGTGAATGCTTATTTTATGCCCCTAGTTTCTAATGCTTTCTGTCCTTTTCCAAGCATGTTCGGTTTACAGAAATATAATTGATCTTCATCTCTAAAATTGGTGGATCGGCCCTTTAAAATCACAACATTCTACTTTCTTTTGATCAACACGTTACCCAACTCTACATGTATCTGCATCAAGATATTAAACATCTAGACCATTTGGTGATCACAGTAGATGATTCAATTCAGTTATTTTTTTATTTATTTCACAGGTCTTTTTAAAATTGTGTTTTATACTTGGCTTTGATTCCCTTTAGATTATGTAGTTATTGATAAAGAAAGAAATGTTGTTGCCCCCAAATTACAGTGAACATATCATTAAAAGCTACCTGTATGTTTATAAAAATCCAATAATACTAATATTTAGTCAAAGAGGTTTCATTAGTTTTTTTGTTATTTGTTTGGATTAGTCTGTCTATATCTATGTCTCAATTATCAAACAGGGCCACAGATCCTCGGGGGCCACAAAACCTCTGCTTTACTCATATTGTCAGCTTTATATATATATATATATGTGTGTATGTACATATATGTGAATATTTTAGCACAATTTGATTAAGCACACAATCAGAGATTAAAAGGGCCTCCTGCTCTGTTACCGGGGCCCTGTCTTGTCAAAATATCGTTTTAAACTTGTCTTTATTTAGATGATGTGTGATTCAATTATTAAGTGCTTAATCAGTTCTCCCTCATAGCAATACAGCACATCTTTTACCGAGGGGGTGTATGTGGGAGGAAGGGGAGGTTAAACCTGCAAGTGTACTCCGTCAGAACTTGTCAAAAAGCAGGTTGATCCGTCCATGGACGCCTCTCTAATGCTTTTGTTTGTGTCCTCTTGTCTCATAGGACCAGTACAAGTTTTGCTATGAAGTGGCACTGGAGTACTTGAACTCTGGGTAACTCAGAGCTACCGAACCCACCAGAGACTTAAAGTTTGGGACATTACAGAAGACTGCAGCTCACATGTGTGCATTGTGCTGTGTGTGTGCGTGTGCGTGTGTGTGTCCTACTGACTCGACAGGACCGAGGTATGCACATAACCATACATGCAGCTCTTTTTTGACCAGCTCTCTTCGTAACAGAGTTGTACAGTGTTAAATATCGCAGCCTGTTTCTGTCAGTACCGGCTAAGGAAGCCAGCAGGGAGCACAATGAGGGGTTGTTTTTTTTCTTCTCCTCTGCAGTGAGTCTCCTCCTCTTTGGATCCCTCTTTCTCTCTGCCTCCATCTCTCTCAGCCGCCTGTAGTCCCGTGGTTGTTGCCTTGATCCTCATTGGACGATAAGCATTAAATATTCTCCAGTTTTCCTTGGAATGCAAAACACTGTACATAGCGTTAACGTGTTCATTTTATTCTCTTTGATTTTTTTATTTTTTTTTTGCTCATTATTATAAGTCATTAAATGCAGGAGCTCAAAGCCTAAATGTTACTAAATGTCCTGTAAATTTCTGACTTCTAGATGATTATTGCTTAATACTGTATGTTGGGGACAGCTGGCTCAGTCTACATCTGCTTACCTTATTTCCTGTACAGGGATCCAAAGCTTTATTTGCACTTCCATTTGAATTCTTGTTGTGCATATTGTACATATTTCTGTAGATTATTTATTCACAGTATGTACTTTTTTGTGACTGGCAGTAAGTGACAATCATGTGTTCTATAGGTTTGGTTTATTGACTGTATTGTGTGCTTTTTTTTTGGGGGGTCATCTTGTGTGACAGATAAATTCCACTGTAAAGAAAAAAAGATATTATATAAATGTATCTACAATATAGACATTGGATTATGTATTTCTGCCTTTTCTTCTGAGTGGAGCTGGAAAAGATGACATTAGGGGGACATCTGTTGGAGAGATGAGGAATGACACATCACTTCACAACTTTTAAAAGTATAAATGATAATAATTTTGTCTTTAGTTATATTGTTATGCTACTATATGAATGATGGCTGTTCTGAAATTTTGCAAATGGATACAGTTTGGTTTTGAAATATATTTGATGAATGAAATTATGAAATTTAAGTTCTCATAGGCCGAACAGTCACGAAACGGGACCCTGATTGGACAACAAAACCACTACAAACAGGTAAACCGTCTCACTCGTTACTCTGCAGTTCAAATGCTGCAAATAGGACTAAACAGGCAGTATTTAGCAGACGTTATACATCTTCAAAATATGTATTTCTATAGCTAGTTTACAGCTTTGTCAACCTCTAATTACAATTAGTCTAATCTACAATAAAGAATATTTTAGATCCTTTGAAGGAACAGTGTTTAGGATTTAGGAGGATTTATTTGCAGAAATGGAATATAATATACACAACTATGTTTTCATAAGTGTATAATCACCTGAAACAAAGATTTGTTGTGTTTTTGTTAGTTTAGAACGAGCCCTTCATGTCCATATATGACCCTCCACAGAGTCCACCATGTTGCAACGCCATCTTTCCACAGCAGCCCAGAACAGACTAACAAACACTGGCTGTAAACAGAGCATTACTCAGTTTTATGTTACCTGAAGGCCACTGCAGTTCTCCAACACGCTTTAAAAGGGAGGGATGAGCAGAGAAATATTCATTTGGTTGCAATCTGCAACCTCACCAGAGGCCAAAAATGCTGTTTATACTTCCAAACAGACGCTTCAATGACAGCTGTGTACACCACAGACGCCTAGCACTTCTTTATATAGAGTGTCTCAAAATCAATGGGTTCTTTAAATGGGTTTTTGGTTAGATGCCTTTTCCAAGTTCTGTTGTTAACACAAGCTTATTTTTAAAAGTTTGTTCTGGAATATAAATTAACTTCACTAAATAGCCCTAATGTGAATTTTGAAGCTTTTAAGTGTCTTTAAAAATGTATTTGCTAACAATTTGCTAAATGAGACTACAAAACATCATCACACTGACGGCGTCGTTACTCGCGCTCATGAGACCGTGGAGTAGTCTGTTGTTAGCCCACCGTTAGCTTTTTACGTCTGCCTTTTGCTTCAAAAATTGTAAGAGTGGTTTGTGAAAATTCACAAATGCTTTTTGAATCACTTGTGGAGATAATGTTGCGGAACAAAGCGCAAGTATATCAAATTTGTGTTTGCCAGAGTTTATTTTCTGCAATAATCCAAAATGGATAAATCCCATTGGCTTTTTGTGGAGGTAACCAGTGTGATGCTAACTTCTGGTATTGGTCTACAAAAATACCTCATACTGGCACCACTCTATACTGTACACTTAGGCGATACGCAGACGTTCGTCAGATCCTATTCTAAACTTACAGTGGGTACGGAAAGTATTCAGACCCCTTTAAATTTTTCACTCTTTGTTTCATTGCAGCCATTTGCTAAAATCGAAAAAGTTCGGTTTTTTTCGCATTAATGTACACTCAGCAACCCATCTTGACAGAAAAAAACAGAAATGTAGAAATTTTTGCAAATTTATTAAAAAAGAAAAACACATGAAATATCACATGGTCATAAGTATTCAGACCCTTTGCTCAGTAGAAGCACCCTTTTGAGCTAGTACAGCCATGAGTCTTCTTGGGAATGATGCAACAAGTTTCTCACACCTGGATTTGGGAATCCTCTGCCATTCTTCCTTGCAGATCCTCTCCAGTTCTGTCAGGTTGGATGGTGAACAGCCATTTTCTGGTCTCTCCAGAGATGCTCAATTGGGTTTAGGTCAGGGCTCTGGCTGGGCCAGTCAAGAATGGTCACAGACTTGTTCCGAAGCCACTCCTTTGTTATTTTAGCTGTGTGCTTCGGGTCATTGTCTTGTTGGAAGGTGAACCTTCGGCCCAGTCTGAGGTCCTGAGCACTCTGGAGGAGGTTTTCTTCCAGGATATCTCTGTACTTGGCCGCATTCATCTTTCCTTCAATTGCAACCAGTCGTCCTGTCCCTGCAGCTGAAAAACACCCCCATAGCATGATGCTGCCACCACCATGTTTCACTGTTGGGATTGTATTGGGCAGGTGATGAGCAGTGCCTGGTTTTCTCCACACATACCGCTTAGAATTAACGCCAAAAAGTTCAATCTTGGTCTCATCAGACCAGAGAATCTTATTTCTCATAGTTTGGGAGTCCTCCATGTGTTTTTTGGCAAACTCTATGCGGGCTTTCATATGTCTTGCACTGAGGAGAGGCTTCCGTCGGGCCACTCTGCCATAAAGCCCCGACTGGTGGAGGGCTGCAGTGATAGTTGACTTTGTGGAACTTTCTCCCATCTCCCTACTGCATCTCTGGAGCTCAGCCACAGTGATCTTTGGGTTCTTCTTTACCTCTCTCACCAAGGCTCTTCTCCCACGATTGCTCAGTTTGGCTGGACGGCCAGGTCTAGGAAGAGTTCTGGTCATCCCATACTTCTTCCATTTAAGGATTATGGAGGCCACTGTGCTCTTAGGAACCTTGAGTGCTGCAGAAATTCTTTTGTAACCTTGGCCAGATCTGTGCCTTGCCACAATTCTGTCTCTGAGCTCCTTGGGCAGTTCCTTCGACCTCATGATTCTCATTTGTTCTGACATGCATTGTGCGCTGTAAGGTCTTATATAGACAGGTGTGTGCCTTTCCTAATCAAGTCCAATCAGTTTAATTAAACACAGCTGGACTCCAATGAAGGAGTAGAACCATCTCAAGGAGGATCAGAAGAAATGGACAGCATGTGAGTTAAATATGAGTGTCACAGCAAAGGGTCTGAATACTTATGACCATGTGATATTTCAGTTTTTCTTTTTTAATAAATTTGCAAAAATTTCTACATTTCTGTTTTTTTCTGTCAAGATGGGTTGCTGAGTGTACATTAATGTGAAAAAAAATGAACTTTTTCGATTTTAGCAAATGGCTGCAATGAAACAAAGAGTGAAAAATGTAAAGGGGTCTGAATACTTTCCGTACCCACTGTACTTTTAAAATTATATCAAACTGATGAACTGATGTTATTTAATTGAGTTCTAGGTGGTGTGATTGTTTTGGTCAAATGACCATCCTCAAATAAAGGTCTTAGATTACTCACCTAGGTCTACTTATTATGAGGAACAAGTGTAATAATAGCCTTTAATGCAATCCAATACAGAAGCCCTGCAATTAATACTACCTGTTTGATGTTTTAAATGTTGGACAGGTGGTGATTTAACTCTGTGGTAATGTTTCGAGGCTGTAGTAAGTGGTGGTGCATTGGGATACATCATATTGTAAAGTTGCTGCCTGTATTTTTTTTTTAAAAAAACAAGATCCACAAGTATTAACCTTGAAGAAATATTCAGTGCTTTTCATCCGACTCATCTGCACTCTTGTTCTCCAAAAGTTCTTCACAAAAACAAGTTTTATAGTTTTACCTGTGTGGTGACTTTGAGAAGTTGGAATCAAAGGCAGAGCCTCAGATTCTTACAAATGATTCAATTGAAAATTAAACCGATTGACACCGAGCTTTTAGTCTTTATACTGACTAAGCATAAATTAAAAACATAAATTATACACAGATGGTGGACTAGCATTGGCTTCTCAAGTTTACCGTAAAATGTAGAAGAAGGCGGACTGTTTCATTTGAAATGGATTAATTAATTGAACTTAATTGAACTCTCAATGAAATGTCTACGTCAGTTACACCTTGTATGGTGTAAGCGAGTATGTAGTGCATTCCTACTGGAAAAGTGAAGGTATTACACGAATATCTGTTTTTGTACTAAATTAACTTGTTTTTTTGAAAAATGATTTGTTGATTAATGGAAAACCTCAAAAAACAAAAGAAAAATATTGGATCTTTTGAAACTAATTTTGTCTGTTTATGAAAATCCATTGGTGCAATATTTGGATCATTTCCTGTAAAAATGCTTCATCCAGTTTCTATATACCAACTGTAAAACCGTTATAAGAGATAGAAACACTTTTTTTATTAGAAGGAAATTTATTTGCAACGAAGCTCATATTGGTCAAATCTGGTGTTTCTAGGGCCCCTTGTGCCATCTGATTCATTTCAGTTTGTCTCCCCCTGGTGGTGTCTCTGAGTACCTTTCTTAAACTTTCTCCCAGAATAACTCCTGTACTGCAACATTTAACATTATGCATTCAGTTGCACTGATTCATGCGGCTGTGTGTGACTTCTTCCAGAAGATTTTTTTAGTGGTAGCTTGGCAAGGTTTTATAACTAAGGAACTTTTTAATATTAAGCACACATATTTTAATAGCACATAGCTAAGAAGTCTCGAACAAGATCAAACTTAATTAAAGATATAAACTCAAAGTTTTTCTGACATAAAAAGCTTGAAAGGAAAAATCTCTTATCCTATCTATATATTTCCATTTATTTTCAAAGAATGAGCAAATTAACCTCAACTGTTTTACTTATATGCTAACCAATCAACACAGGTTCTACCCATGTCCCCATGTAAAAGATAAAATTGCTTAAGAGAGATAAGATAAGATAAGATAAGATAATCCTTTATTAGTCCCGCAGCGGGGAAATTTGCAGGCTTACAGCAGCGTAGAGTAAAGTGCACACAAGAGATATAGTAGAAGAAGACAGGATAAAAGAACTAAAAAAACAAGTATTATAAATAAGCAATAAAAAAAACAGTAGAAAAACAACAATAACTGAAATATTATATTTACAGACAGAAAAAAAAACTATTTTAACTATTTTAACTTTTTTTAACTATTATTGCACAGTGTAATGTGTAATGTATTGCACAGGTTTTTATTGTCATGTTATTATTGTCATGTGGTCTGCTGGGAGCAGAGTTGGTTGTGCAACCTGACAGCAGCAGGAAGGAAGGACCTGCGGTACCTCTCCTTCACACACCGGGGGTGAAGCAGTAGTGTCCGGCGGACTACTTGTAGGTTTGACTGAATGTTATCTGTCGCCCACCAAGCCGTTATTCTGAAGTCTTTCAGGGGTTCAGTTCAGTCACACTTATTGGGGATAATTAGGGAGGAGCAGATTTACCAGACATTTGAAGTCAAAAGATTTAACCCACTCCATATAAACGTTAGATTTCTGCTCTCAAAAAAAAAATCTGTCTCTAACATCCCTGTTTGAAAGATTGGAACTACTCATACATAAATGTTTCTTGCTTTTTTTTAATCAGTACAGTTCATTTGGGCTTTATAAATCAGGAGTTACTTGCATTGATTAAGTGAATACAGTAGCAGGGAGATAATGTGACAGTGTAAAATATGAGAAAGTGTGGCAGCTACAGCTGCAACAGAGCAAACTTCTGACCACATGCTGCAATACACTTGAAGCTTTCAACCACAAGAGGACAGTATCAAAATGCTTTTCAGTATGTTCCGTGAAATAAACATATGGTCTTGGAAATAAGGTTTTGATAAGGTTCTTGTTTTAATTGAGCCTAATATCGTGCAAACACCTTGCATCGCTTTGTTATTCTACTGTTATTAGTCCCAGGAATGAAGCCTCAGACTTTGATGGCTAATAAGCCACTCAAGACGTTTGGTTCAAAGCATTCCATTTCTTTAAAAATATAAACATATTTGGCTTGTGCTGGTGCTTAATCCACCATGGTTCGTCTCTAAAGGCTGCAGCCTTGAGGATTTTTTTAAAGGAGGAATCTTTGGCACATCTTCATGGAAGCTGAATGTCTCATCTTTTCCCCTCACAGACTGTTCCAGTCGGTCAGAGCCACGGGCGCTGTGGCACCAGGGATGGTTTCATATTTCATGGCAGCACTGCTGGTGAATTATTTCTCTGTTCACACAAGGAGACCGGGGAGCCGTAGAGTCGGAGCAAGGAGGGGAGGGAAATAGAGGAGACTCGGGTCTGCTCCTGCTGCTGAGGCCTGATGTGAGTCAAGCTACTGGGAGAGTCCACACCAGATGTTCCCTGAGCTAAAGTCCAGAATCTCAAGGACAACATCTGGACACACAAACACACGCTTACTGAGCTGCACAGTAATTGATGTCTGGTGCAATAGGCAACTGAGATTTGTACCAAGTTCATTCCTTAGACTGGTCTCAGAGTCCTCCTGTCATTCATTTGGATTAAGGGCATAAAAACAGATATTGTAAATTATGTTTATATTTCTGGTGACATTCTCAATAACTCTATAAATTATTTGCCTTATGCATAGATGGATTACAGGGCAGGTCAGGGGGCTCTGGCATTTCAATATACTGAAATATTTAGTATAATATCTGTGCAGAGGAGTGACAGTAAAAAGAAAACAGCAAAACACACTAAAATGGCCAAAAAGAGATGCAAGAAAACCCCAGAGACTCAAAAGATCCTCAATGAGATGCCAAGTGACCAAAGTGACATGCAAAACGACATCAAAGAGACTCAAAATGACTGTAAAGAGATGCAAAACAACACAAAAAGACCAGAAAGTTATTAGAAATAGCCAAAACAATTAAAAAACCACCGAGAGACAAAATACAATCAAGAGACCCAAAAAAGGCCACTTAGAGCTCAAGATAATCTCAAAGGGATTCAGATGCATAATGACCACAAAGAGACTCAAGTCAACCACAGAGAAACTCAAAACGACCATAAAGGGACATGAATCGTCTAAAAATATGAGCAAAAGACAAATCAATACTTTTAGCTTTATTCCACAACATTGATTGTAATTTGACAGTGAGTTTGAATTTTCATCATATTGCAAGAATCAAGTTTCACATTACATTTGGGGATGAATGTTTTATGAGGTGTAATTGAGAGGACCGAGGTCGCCGTTGCAGATGGCACCGCTTTTATGGCATTGCATGTCCACTAGATGGCAGTGTAGCTAAAGCTATGTAAGCTAAATATAGCAGCAGCTAGTGGAGAGCTCTCTTAAGCACTCTGTTATAGACTCAATTTGCCTTAGAGCTCATATGCAATTCAAGTAATTAACATGTAATCCCCTAAAGTCAACATTTCATAAATCCTGTAGAGAATTCAGAAAAGAGCTAATGTATAAAATGGCCTGATGATAAGAGAAAATATTTCTGGTTTGTATTCATTCAAGGTACGTACTGTAATGCCCGTCATTCAGCACATCCAGATGTGTGTCACAGATAGATACAGGATTACATACTTTTATGTATATTCTGCCTTGAATATACAAATTAAAGTCATGAACATTATATTACTTTACAACATCACCCGGTCTCCTCTGCGCAAAAGCAACAATGTAATGGATAAACCAATGAATAATGAATGACTCCCCAATTGCCGATGAAAGATTAAGTGGTGTGATTTCTCATAATGAAGATGCTCGCTGAAATGCAGCATGCAGAGCCTCCTCCAAAGCAGCCCTCCGGCACTCACATATACATCATTGCAGATTCTCACACGTGCACACGCACACATGCAGTCAGCAACCGCAGATCCACACATAGGTCAAAGGGCAGCTGAAGCAACTGGAGGACAACAGCTTGTTTCAATCTCCAGGGCCTGGATTATTCCCTTTTCTCTCTCTCTCTCGCTCTCTCCCTCCCTCTCAGCCTGCCTTCATCTCTTTACCACCAACCCCCCTCTTGCTTTTCTACCACAAACAATTGCACAGACTGGACGGACAATCTGTCTGTGAAATCAGAAGTGGACATTGTCTCCACTTGCCGACATGTTGCTTTCCCTTCTGTATATTGTAATCAACGACAACAGACTGGAATCTATGTGGCTATATGATCAGATTTTTTCACCTTTTTAAATCACCTCTCACATGATCTGAATTTGGCCAAATCTCAAAATACCTTAAGTTTTGAAAGCAATTTCCAACATTTAAAAAGCTTCTGATCAATCCTACATGCTTGTTATTCTTTTGGAGAATGATGCGGCAGCTGTTTTGAGCTGACTTCCAATAATTCAGCGTATTTGCTTTCAGTTCCATCCCCTGCCATCGAGCGTTTGCCAAGGGGGAGCGAGCGATCAATCAATGTACCAGCTTAACATACAAAAAAAGCGGCCCTGTCTAGCTCTCACATCTGAGGCAAATCCATATCTCATATTTCCTCCATTTTCATGCAGATGGAAGGGGAGAGAGTAAGATGTCTCTGCTCCCCTGACATTGTTCCCTCTCCCCCTGACAGTTTGATGTGATTGCATTGTCAGCCCTCTGAGTTTTCCGTTGCTGGAGTACTCTTGGTTAGAGGCTGCATGTGAAAAGGCTGGAGATACAGTCTTCCCGGCCACAGATGTGGCATACATATTTCAGTAGTTTGAGACTACATATTTTAGAAGTTGCAAGCTTAGTGTCAACCCACAAGTGGATAGCCTAGTTTGTTGTGTGGCTGGCATATTACATCACTTTCACTCTTTTTTTAAGTGGGTCCATCAAGCAGAAAATGTATGCACACACACAAACATAAGTGCTGGTGTCAGACTATCTATCTCCATCATGTCAACAATCTTCGAGATGCAAAATAATATTGGGAATCTGCCCGAGGTCAAGTCCTCATCAAAGTCAATTTAATTTCCTGCAACTCAAGGGGAAACTGACGACTTGGCCCCCCATGTTACCGTGGCAGCCAACAGTCCCTCTCTACATATGATCAGTCTGTTGCCATAGCAGCCCCGTAGAGCTTTCCTGCCACTCAGTCTAGCAGGGAAGATGAGTGAACCAGTGTTGCCCCCATCCAAAGAGGCCTGCATGTCTTCATCTGTTGCCATGGCACCGTAATAGCGTTCTGGATAGATTTGGCATGGCAGGGAGTCAGTCCCTTTATCTTCCAACGCATTATATTGAGCTGTGCTTGCCTGTGTTCGGCACTTGCAACATGGTGAGCAGACAAAGGGAGCCGAAGGGAGAGAAGGTAGATGTCAAGATAGTGTATCTTTATTGAGATCTAGAGCCGCGCTAGGCTTAGCTGTGCAGCGTGCTCATCGGGGGCTTATTAGGATCTACATAGAGATGGTGTATGTAAGGGAGACGTGCCTGACAAGGTAACCCGGTGTGGACGCTCCAGACGTCTCACTTTGTATTAGAAGGAGTGGTTGTGTGCAGTCATACTACATTTGCAGTGGTAATGTGTGAAAGCCACAAGGAAATCAGAGAGCCAGGCTAGCTCAGCTTTAAAATGGAGTAGACTATTAAGCATTTAATGCTTCAGTTCACCCTTTAAGAAAACTGTGACCAAATTACATCGGAATTACTGTCCACTGCAGAAAGAAAGTGCTGATTTGGGGGGAAAAAATGCACCTCTTTAATTTTTTATATGTAATTTTTCACTCCTTTGAGCACCACAAAAGAAGTTCTAATCCCATCTGATGTATTGGGTTGGAGCCAAAAATAAAAATATCTCAAAAACCTTGACAAATAAAAACTAAACTACCCGCATGACTCATCGCCTGTTAGTAATTTAAAAAACCTTTGTTTGTTTTTTGCACTTTGGTTGGCCTTGCATATTTATGTTTTAAACATGAAAATAAAATGGAAGATGAGAAACAACATAAAAATAATCCATTTTCCCCACAGCTTCTCTCATGGAAGGCTGGAAGACAAAATACTTCAAGGTTTTAGGTTTTAATTAGAGACATTCAAGGTAAATTATATAACCTGTTTACCTTGAGTATAAATTTGTTGTGTTTTGCAAGTGCTTATCTCATTGCTCTGAGAGTATATATCTAGCCAATCAGGATGACCCTGAATGCAACCTGGATCCATGCTGCCACAGCCTCATGTGCCGGGCTGTGCCTGTAGTGAAATGATGGCAGTGCTGGGATTACATCCATCGCTCCCACCATTTGGTAACCTTACTGTGGGGACAAAGAGGAGGTTGAGCATGACTCATGTTTGGCTCCTTGAATCCTTTCCCAAAGCGACGCTGCTGCTGCCGCCCTGCCCTCTCAGAGGAGGATGAAAAACTACATGTAGATTTGTAGAACTGGGTAGCGTGGAGTTCTCTCACACGGCAGGATCGTTAACTTTGTATTTTTTAAAGGATGTCTCCCTCCCTTTGTTGCTGAGATTCCTCCCTTAAATCTGCTGATGGGAGCCACTTGTATGGTTAAAGAGCCAATGTTCATCTTCATGGAGTGTGTGGAGGTCTCATGGCGAGAACGTCTCTGTGTTAAGGCTCTTATCTCTGGTTATCTCTGGACTTAACATGGAGGGGAAGACCAATGCTCAGCAGTTGAGACCTGTTCCCCATACAGGTTATGAAAATGGGAGAGTCCTTTTGGCAACTTACTTAAACATGCCAGTCAATTCATTTATTTCATCTTTTTTTTAGTAGGACCTGCCTTGTCAGATTTCCCTCCAAGTTTTGCAGAAAATTGGCCAAAGAAAATGCATAGTGAAGTGTATTTGCATACGCTTGTCTACTGATATGCCAACATTAGGAGATGAGTGCATTGAGATAAACGGTTGCCATTAAACCGTTGCAGATAAATGTTTGTTATCTAACTATAAAGCAAGAAATATGAGTCTGTCTGTCTGTCTATGTTGTTATGAGCTTCGCATTTCTCCACAACCATTAATCTGTGTTGTATTTGGTGCAATTTTTCTGTTGATATTGATCGTGACACAAACTTTGAATTAACAAGGGAAAGCGGTCTGTGCAGCATCAGGGGGCAGGGCTTTACCGGAAATGACCTCCAGTAAGTGTAGTCATTTTTCACTGGTGATTCTGACTGTCCAAAACTAGATTTGGAAGGATTTTTCAATGTCAGATTTTGTGATTTGTTTACCCCGGGCAAATCCTGTTTTGCTCTATTGTACACACTTTCTCTAACTGTGAATGCTGTTGTTGGCAGTGGTTGAAGAACTAGGCCTACTCAAAACTTTTTTTTCTGAAATAAAACTATTAATAGTAAAACTATTAATAGTTTTAATAATAAAAAGATTAATACTGGACATTAAAAGCAATGCATTCATTAAAAGTAATGCATTCAAGTAAAGAGTAAAAGAGAGGCTTTACCAGCACAATGTACTTAAATGTACTGAACTTCTATTTAATAATGATGCTGGACAGTTTAATAAATAATAATGTAAAATATGAATCTGCTGTGTTAGCAGTGACATTTATCTGTCAGGCAAATGTAGTACTTCAGTGTTTTCCTTTGAAATAGAGATGCTTATTTTTTAATTCATGCAATTTTTTTTCGATCAACAAATTTAAATCAGTTTCCATCATAGATGGACAAATGAACATCGAGGATTGCCCCATCTTACACTGTGTTAGCCCAAAGTCAACATCTGTCATAACAAGCAGAACCTCAGCATCTTCCAGTCCCTTGAGAGAAGAGAATGGCCCAAGATCCTCGTTTCAGCCTACGTAACGTATTTAGACCCCTGGAGTGATTCCTTCCATGGTGGAGAAAGCTGCTCTATGCTTTCCCTGCCTTCCATCTGATCTCAAGCCTCATGCACAGCCGTCCATCATTAGGACCTGCAGGGCTTCATTCTGCTCGTCCTACTATCAAATGGATGTGTCAGCAATCTATTCCTATCATGTCAGGCTGTGCAGGGAGGTATTTTGCCACTCTGTCTTGAAGCATGTCTTTGCAAATGTAAGGAGACAACATCTAGTGATACAATCGTCTGCCCCTCAGTGGGAATTGCCTTCAGGAACTCCTCCCTCTGAAAGAAGCTGTTTAAGCCCTTACAGAAGGTGAGTGAAAGACAAATCTTTCACTCACCTTCAGCTAAGAACACGTAGACGAAGCTACACTGGCAGCACTGAGAAATGAGTGGAAAATGATTGCTTGTTTGATGTATTGCAATTCAAGACACAAGATGCTGATGTCAGGATCAGGTTTAGCTCCTAATGGTATGAAGTGATTGATCTATCCAGCCTTGTGTCAAAGGTGCAGGCTGGGGGTTGTAATATAATAATGATAATATTGATTGCTGAGAGAGTGAGCTCAATTATTAATGGACCCATGAAGAACACAGTGATTTAATTTCAGTCAAAGCTAATTTCCTATAGAGCATCGCTGAGATCGTTGTACAAGGGAATGAAATCGCTGCAGAAGTGTGTAGCTGAAAACTCTGCAGGATGTGAGCGATGCTATTGAGTTGAGCTGAACAAAGATCCGTGTGAAACGTTGCAGTCACTCACCATGCCTTAAACGGTTCAAGCTGTTTTAGATTACTCTGCGTGAGACAATCACCATGATCTTCAGCGCTATCGTGACAATGCTGCAGAAACAATGATGAATTTCAGTGAGAACCCATTTCAAAGTTTTAGGGTTCTTACACAATTGGAAAAAAAAGACGTTTGGGAAGAAAGTTAGGATAACACACACAATATAAACTTTACAAACTAGTTTTCAACAACATTAAATGGTATACATGACAGATAACCAGCACAGACCTCAGCAAAGACTAATTTTACAGAAAAAGCTGACCTGAGTATAGACCTACTCATCAAACCTGTAATAACTTAACATGCTTCATTTTTAAATACATATTTTTATATCAATTCATTTCAATTTATTGTTATGTATAGCCCAAATCACAAATCAGCCTAAGATGGCTTTACAAGCTGTCATCATACAACATCCTCTGAACAGGAAAAACTGATATGATGAACTTTTATCAAACATTTGCTTATTTACACATCCAATGCAACATTATTTGTGTGAATTAAATCTAAATTCACTCTTTTAATTCCCCAATCCTTGAGGGAAATATCTGGCTCTTAAGCCACTAAATGCTCCACTGTGTTCCCCAGCTAGTTGCTGACTGTGTCTGTCTGTCATTTGGTGCTGAGCAGGTAGCTTACTGTGGGTGTTTAAAGCTTTTTCCCTAAAAATAGCTGCCTGCCGCAGCTGAAAACAATGCTATGAGAGCGGTGAGATTGAAACTTAACAGTGAAGTTACAATGCTGGACAGCTATGAACTTCCTCTTCACTGATTTATGCAAACAGAAGATCCATTTATATGGTGAAGAGGTGACGATGCACAACAAAGGCGATATCTGCAATAACATAAAGCAAAGTTAGAGCACGTAAGCAAATGTCTGTGTCGATAATGTAGTTAAAACAAAAGAGCCGATCAGTCATTGTCCTGCTACACTCCACTGCTTTAAGTGTGTTTCAGAGGAAAGTGATGAGTAGGCACTCTCTCTGGACCGTTTGGACTTAGGTCAGTGTACAGCCTGCTTTGTTGTTGTATATTTTCCTCACTTCCACACTCCATTTTTCTGTCTCTCACTCGAGCTCTCCCGTGCAGCAGAAGGTGATAACAACAGATTGTACAGGATGTCTGGATGGTTTAACTCAACGTGTTCTGCTGACTGCACTCATTATGTAAGACAGATTTTTTGGCTGTGCAGATTGTTTAATATAATAACCAGCACCTTGAGAAAATTTGGTTTTTTTGTGTTACGTTTATCACAAATATCAAACAACTGTATCCAAACATCCAATGGTTGTAGTTAGATTCCAGTTAGAGCCAAAGTGGTGGACTGACCGACAGCCTGACATTGCTATCCCTAGAGCCATGCTGCAATATTTTTAGATCACAAATGTATCAAATAAGTGTATTTGAGTCCACAGATAATTTTTTTCCTTAAACCACAGTTCCAGTGTTGGTTCCAGACAATTTCAAATGGGGGCCAGTCTGAGGCCATATGCAGTTTTTCACATCTATTCCATCTTAGGAGCCAGAGCTGTTGTCCACTAATTGGAGGGTCGGTAGTTCATCCCTGGCCCCTGCAGTCCATATTTTGAAGTGCCCTTGGGCAAGATACTGAACCCCAAATTGCTGTGAGTGTGCACTTGAATGTTTATTGCTCCTGATGAGCAGGTGGCAACTCGTATGGCAACCTCTGCCACCAGTGTATGAATGTGTGTGGGAATAGGTGAATGGGTGACCTGTTTTGTAAAGCGCTTTGAGTGGTGGCTGAGGCTAGTGCGCCCTATAAATGCAGTCCATTTGTCGGCTCCATAAGTTTGGTTCTTTAAAAGACTTACCTACACTTATAACATTAAACACAATAAAACTTGTTCAGTTCCTTATGTACATGTTATCACTGTTATGCAAGATTTCAATTTCTCCTCTCTGGGGATATTGTTTTGGTTTAACGGCCCAAAACTGTTTGAGTTCACTCCTACCGCTCTACACATTTTACCCAGAGCTCTGATAAAAACTAACTGTACCCTTATGGGCGAGCATCAAACAGCTGTAAGGTGCAGTTAGTGTCTTGCTTGTTAACATGATGGAGGATTTAGAAGCTAAATAGCCAGACATTTCCCGTAAACCAGTAACGGAGCTAGAGAAAGAGTGGTTCAGTTCGCCAGAAACCCAACACCAAACATATGCTAACAACAATACTCTGTATCTGCTGGATGATAAAATATCATAACGTTCGCCATATCAGCTTTATAAGATGATAACATGTCAGAGTTGGGTTTACAGCACGTTGCGCTGCCCCACCTTGGCTAAAAATCTATTAATATGTTTTCAACATTGTTAAAAAACAGACTGAAAACAGCCCTCCCCTTTGATGAACAATGCCCTCTTTAATTTCTCCTTCTTGCTCTTTGATCAAACTTTGCTTTGCTTTGCTTTGTGTCTCTTCTTAACCACTCTCTTCTTTTTTATGTCTCCTTTTAATACAAAAGATTGATGACAGAATAGGTTGTGTTTTAATGAGATCTCTGACTTCTTAGCCCTAAGTCATATGACGATAACTCGTAACAAGATTTATTTAATCTCAATAATGCTGCCAGTGTGTTGAAGTGAGGTCACAATCATACCCTTTATGGGTAATTTGTTTCATTTATTGCATGTTTGTGGTAAATAAATGTCTGAATGTAGGCCAATAATCCAATATGTGAAAAGATATCACCTATGGCTTAAAGATGAAGCAGACTGTTCTCTTCAAAATACCACTAATATGCTTTTACTCAATTCATATTCAGTTCGCAGAGGACAAACTATATAGACTACCTTCTGAATAGACTCGGACAGCTATGATTTTCAACTGTCCTTCCAGCAGTAAAGGTTAATTTGCCCGATAACACAAATGAGTCTGAGCCCTGCCAAGCCTTAATTCATTGGAAAATGCTGATTAAAATATTAGCATATAAAAAGATGAATGACCTCAAAGATGCTCAGATAAAAGCAGTCAAAAGTGGTTGTGTTAGGTCGACCACCGAGATGAAACTCTTTTGATTGGAAATACGTTTTCAGCCAGTTGCTACACAACTGGGAAATGCTGTGTTGGAGATAAGTGATTAATGTGCTAAATATATGCATTGGAAAAAAAGACTGTATTGTCAGATGAATAAGCAAATCAGTTTTGGAGAGAACCCATGTCATCAAATTTTATAGCATTTTTGACTCTCCAAAGTCAAAATAATACTCTGGAGTCATTTATCCCCACAGTCACAACCATCTATCATTTATTGATTTCTTTGTGTCACTCACAGTGGTGACTCAGTGGATCCTTTTAATATGATTAAAGAACTTATCCAAAAGTAGAAAATCATCTGTGGAGCTCTCTTGTTTGTTTCCCATCAAACCACCTATAGGTGGAGGTAGTTGTGGTAACACCATATGTGTCACACAACTGAAAATAGAAATAGGAGTGGAGCTGTGAAAAAGATACTGGCCACAATAGCCAAAAATCCACTTACAGAATTGTACTGGAATGATGAACGACTTCTTTTGTCATAGCCTACATATTCACAAGACTCTGTTTTCTTGTGTTTTTATTTTTTATCAGACCCAATTTTTCTTGTTTTTAGAGAAAAATTTAAAAGATATTCAGTTTTGTATTCCTTCATCAATCAAGGTTTTAGCTACTAAGCATCTAAGAAAATACAAAAAAAAGTCAATATTTTTGCTGTCTCACCCTGCAGCCTTTGACTGTTCTGAGAAGCGGTGACGTAACTGAAGGTCACACAGCCAATGCCAGGACGCCACATTCCTTCCACTTGGTTTACCTGCTCAGGTAATATCATGTGACTGCTGCCGTATCCATGGCAATGAACCCCTGCAGATGCCCTCGACCCTGGCTCCTCTGACTGGCTGATTAGCATGCATGGATGAGGCCTGAGCTCTGGTCCTGTCAGCTCCTGGCATGGGCTCTGGCTCACCCCTGCAGAAGACCCAGCTGGCTGTATGCCCACCTCCCATCATGCTCACGCCTGCTGAATTCCACATGACTGGACTCGTCCTCCAGGACTGGGAGACCATGCTCCTGTACAGTGAATGTCAGTGGCAGAATGTCTCAGTGAATCACATGCAATGATGGTGTCTTTCTAAGTGGAATCTCTAAATCTGCAACCAAACGTGCTTTTCCTGGACATGTGGTGGATCTTATGTCATCATATTTCCTCTGGTCTCTCAGGGTAGAGCTCTTTTCTTTATTTCCCATATCCTTTGCCATTCTGAAAGTCACGCCTTTTGACTGGGCAGCTTACAAAGACGTCAGCTGAAAAAATATATATATTCTATGTACAAACCCCGTCAGCTGTCACTTCTGCCCTCTCATTTGATTCTTCACTGCCTCTGTGACAGCCCTCCAGCCCAGATAAAAAGGAACCTCTTCTAAGGTGTTTCGCGAGGCATTATAAAACGGTTGCCATGGATACCCAGTCTGAACAGGCTCCACATACAGGCAGCAGAATAGGAAATGACAGATGCAATATTTCACATTTAAAAAAACACAGCTTTTTCTCTTGTCAGCACACAGTCCGATGGGCAGTTGTGTTAAAATGCCAAAGAGCAGGACCCTGAAAATAGGTCTGTAAGGCTCCGTGTTGTGGTCCGGAAAACTGCATTGGAGGGACTATTTGTTTCTTGCTCCAGCGAGGTGGGTTCAATGGTATTTTCCGCCTCATTTGGTCTTTGTTGTTTCTCCCTGAAGAGATGACCTATATTATCAAGGATGGGAGATCAAAGAAGGCTTTCTTGAGATCCCAGAAAGCTTGCCTCTTACAAACCCAGAGAATTAGCTCTGATTGCGCAACTGCCTCGCTGCACTGCAAAATGTGACCATGAAGCTAAACAGTGTAAAAACAGCTTCTTTGTAGCTGCTCAGCCTACAGGATTCATGATCCTGCAGTTTAGGAGGAACACAGCTTTTGATGTTGAGGATTGTAATTACTGTCTCTTCTTGAGATAATGCACACTCTGCTCGTTTTGCTGTTTATTATCCTCTTCATAAGCATCTTCAGAGAAAGTGGTGGAAATATATAAAACGTTTTTACTTTTTTGCCAAACTTCAGCACAACTTTAGTTTTAAAAGAGATGTCCGAGTTCTCTATGTAGGGCAATCTTCCATTTCGTTCTCCATATTTTACCCATGAGTTCCCATTAGTGTTACCAGCAGATACTTTGTGAGCTAATGCTGGCCTCTATTCCCAGTCCTTGGTTGCCCATTCATCAGCCATTTATGCTGTGGAAATAAAACAAGGTCACCAGTGGGAACCGGCTACCTGCTGGGAGCAAGTGTTCACCTGCTGCTCTTCACTCCCACTCGTGCACCCTCTCCTGAATCCTTTCTCCTTGGTAACCCAACTACTGGTTCGTGCACCTGCTACATATGGGTGTCTGGTTTCATTTCCAGTGCGTGATGTCAGAGACGCATTGCTGCCGAACATAGAAACGGATGGACCAGAATCGCCATATGTCTCCATGACCTGTATCAGTCGGTATGCAGTCTCTCATCTTATTAGCTACAACCAGACGCTGCAGATTGACTGTATTGGCCACTTATCAAAAATAGGTCTTCTCCCCAAAGTATCTGAGCAGAAAATGGTGCAGGTGATGGTTACAGTGGACAACTCTGGTGTGATTTATGAGGAGGTCCTCCATTCCACTGTTTGAGTTGCCATTGTCCAAGATAATGAACATGGTGCAGCTTCAGTCCAAAGCTGAAGGTCAACAGATTGATGTGTGCGCGTGAAATCATTATAAATAGCATTCTGGTTTAGTGATGGAGAATACTTTATTTACTGTTTTTTCTTCCTGACCCTGTTTTGTGCACTGATAGCATCTGTTTTGATTTACGCAGGAGGATGCTAGAGTTTGATAGTGTGATCCTTTGGGGAATTCATGCAGTTCTAACGGATAATCCATGTTGTAAAATAGATCAGGTATAACAAATTGGTTGTATACTTAAAGGATAAGGGGGCCATATTCTATATTTTCTTCATGTCAACAAATCCCTTACAACCAGCAATAAACTGGTCCCACTGACAAGTTGTGTGTGTGTAAATCCAAAGTCTGATAATTCTTAATCTTCTCTGCTATAAAATGCTCACTAGAGCACGAAATGTGTATCAATCCGCAGCTGAAAATAGTCCCTTATCAATATGCAGTTTATTCCTGTTTGATTAGCATTTTCTAAAAAATACAATGCCCAACTGTTAGGAAATTTATCAGCCTACTTTATAAGTGAACGTGTGTGTGTATATATATATATATATATATATATATATATATATATATATATATATATATATATATATATATATATATATATATATATATATATATATATATATATATATATATATATATATATATATATATGTTTATATGTTACTTATTGTTAAAGCTTCAGGGCTCCAAGCCAATTGGTGCCTTACTTGCTACAGACAGGGTAGTAGTCGTAACATTTGAAAGACAGACCAACGCGTTGTTGGGTTTTGGTCTTTTCATGGGATTTGTTGGCAATAAGGAATATATATGCCAGCCTCATTCTGAGGACACTGATTGCACATCTAATTAGACAGGAGGCAGATATTTCACTCCTAAATGCCTCATACCAGAGTGGTTGTTTCCATTTGAACTGATGGCCCATCAACTCCTTCAAATCTGTTAAGGCTCTCATCTACTGAGTCTTTATTTCTAAGGCCTAAGAAGGGTGCAGCGCTTTTATCTCTCCAACCGCGAAACCCTCTGACTCCTGCAGCAATTAAGACATAATGATGACAACGTTTCCCAGAGTGAGTTGATTTCTCACAAAGCCCATATCCCAAGTTTCCACATCCCCAATTAACCAGTACAGCCCAAGCTGAAGAAATAAAATGTACCCCTGCAGCTCCTGATGCTGCTTCAGATATATATATATATTTTAGCTGTTAACCAGCATATTGCACATAGAAAGAGAGTCTGACAAGTAAGGGAAGCCAGAGGGCAAAGTGAAGGCCGCCTTCTGTGCTCTGGCTGTGCAGATACAAAACCATAACAAAGCCGGTTAGATTTCAGGAGGAGATCCACTGGAACTATTTTTGACACCACAGTATTTGAGAGCCTTACCATTGTGCATCGTCCCCTGGGAGCCTGGATGGGTGAGGGATGATCTTTTTTTTTTTTTATATATAAGCATAAGAAAGTGGTACAGGAGTCAAACTGTATATTGGAGACACATCATTCAAGGCGGACAGGACTGGAGACATGTGTCTTAAATAACCGTGACAGATGATCACTGAGGATTTAATTTGAATTATTAAATTACTGCTGCAGTGTGGATAGGAATGCCCCTCCCAAAGATAAAATACCCAGTATTATGAGTGTGTGACATAACAAAAAAGCTCAGAAGCTCTAGTGTCGCTCCATCACTGTCTCTCACTATTCTTTTCTCTTTTTCAGATTGCCTTTGTTTCTCTTTCTATGACTGAGAATGCCCACTTCATCACAAGGTCCTAGGTGAGTTTAATAACCTGGGGATGTCTCGATAAGAAATGATTAAGTGTGTGAGGGTAAAGTCATTAGGGCAAATTGGAAAGTCTGCAGAAATGAATGCTAATCTCATGCAGCTTCTGCAAGAGTCTGCAGAAATTAATGCTAATCTCATGCAGTTTCTGCAAGAGTCTGCATTATAACACTTTTTCACCTGTAGGTCACTGAAAATACACTTCACATAACAATGAGTTGGCAATAACGTGAATATTTTTACAAAAGATGCATTTTGCCAGTATCATGCTTATTTCTCCATTGCCCTAGATTGTTGCAAGACTAATGTATTAAAGTTCTTTCTTCCTCTTTAATGTATTAAATTAATTGAGCAGAACAAGTGCCGGCAAGTCCTTGGCACAGACCACATTAGCCACTGTCAACAAATATCCATCAAAGGGAGCTCACATTGAATCCGAGGCCTCGTTTTGTGGGTGGCAAAGTGGAATCAGACTTTGTTTGAAATTCAGAGGAAGTAGAAAGTATGTCATGTGAGTGTGCTCTCGGACTGATTAAGTGATTGCAATCAAGAGATTTTGAGGTATGATATGTAGATATCTTGAATATGAGATGGGGGATTGATGTGCAGATGATGTGACTAAGGTCGCGACTTGTATGGTTGAGGATGGATTTTGCAACTAAAATATTTCCAAATGTATATTTAGAGAGTGTATTGTCACTAAGCTGCTTTAAAATGAATGAGATAAAGGTATAAGGACAGCTGGGACAGGCTGGTGAGGCTTCCTCCTGTGCAACCACTTGGCCTACATTCAGTTGAGTATATATCATATTATTTCTACAGTAACCAATCTCGGTCAATGATTTTGTAACATTCACTGCTGTCATTCTCTCCTGGATATCTTACAGCAACATATTTTGGTGTATTTGTTCGCAGTGGCAGAGTTTTAAGACATATTAAGTCCCTGTCAGAAGCTCAGAAACATCTGTTGTGCGTCAGTACCTTCCTATATTGCACAAGCTTAGAGCTATACTGAAAGCTGCTCCAGACCAACACTGGTTAACACCAAGGATTAAAGACAGTTCTTTTCAACCCCACCCCCCACCACCCCCCGGATTATTCCCCATGTCCGTGTATACTTTGACTTCCAACTGCGGCATGCACACTTGAGTTTTCGCTGTTCCTTTCCCTCTAATTTATGCCATAAACAAGACACATTTCTGGGTCATAAATTCACAGTCAGCTCTCTGGAGCATCAGCTAGCTTTGCAATTCATGCTCCCCCTCCTGCCTAGTGTGTAGCTGCTGCCTCTGTCTCCTGTCTCCCAGCACTGAGACACATCTGGACTCTGTCATATTTCATTTTGTTAAACATGGGGACGCAGCATACAAGCAATTATAGCTTAACCCAAGGGAGAAAGGTAGGGAGAGGAAGGCACACGTTGTAAGAGATGATGAATTTGGTGTTTTTGAATTTGCCTTCCTCTGACCTTACCTGCACTTTATGTGCAATTTGAAACTCAGAACACAGTTATATATTAATGCATTGTATTGTCCACCTAATTATCAGAGATATGCATATGCCGCAGAGGGTGCATGCACTTTATCTTTGCTGCAATACAAATTCTGTGATCATAGTGCAACAATTATATACTGTAGCAAAAATGCAACTGGCATCCGTATAATAGGTCATTAATAGACAAGTTTAATTCAGCTTGTTTTGTGTCCAAGCATGTAAGAAAAAGGAGAAAAAAATGATCTGGAAGGGTTACGCACAGTATGATAAATGTCCTCAGCAGCCCTCCTTTTTCACGTTGCCCAATGGAAACGCAGTTGGCCCGCCCCTGCCGGTCTATTGTGAGACCGCGTTCAACTGGAAACCACTCTTCCAGACTCGGCACCAAAGTGGCGCACCACGACATGCACAGCTGAACGAGGAGTGCGCCTTTGAAGATGCTTGGTTGTCAAGCCACAATTTCTGGTAAGAGATCTCGATGTTTTATGATTTCATTTTTTTTATTTTTTATTTTTGTACCTCCTGCGTCTTAACCCCCAACGTAACACCCGTGCTTCTTTTGGGTTTAATCTGATTGCACATTGTCTCCTACCAGGCTGTATCGAGGAAGAGCAGGGTTTAGGAAGTCTATTTATTGTGTAACAGAACAGGTTTAGTTGGGGAGCGTTATTTTGATCTCGAATAAATCGACGGACAAGAGTTTTGATGGCTTTAGACTTGAAATAATGCGCAATCTGGTCTAGTTTTATCCGTGAGATTAAAATAACGATTTTGTTGCAGTGTATGGATTTATCTCGGTCTGTCTTAGATATTTGATTGGCTACATCTGTCAAATATGCAAGAGACACGAAGTAAAAAAAAAATGTGGTGGAATAAGCAATATTTCAAAGAAGGATCTATTTATCCAGTTAAACTTTTTTTTTTTTTTTTTTTTTTGTTACGGCTCTGATGTTGGAATTAAATACCGATTTGTCATGAGTTTAAAGACTGACATCATGTTTTAAATAAAGGTATCATTATTACCACACAGCTCTGCCGTTATGAAAGCATGGGCTTCGTCAGGCCGTGGAAGAGGTGTGGATGTTTGTCATCTTGTCTGCACCTTGTGAGCCCAAAAAAATACAATGTTTGGTTTTGTGCCTGAGCGAGATGCGTCGCTGTGGCTCTGGATATATTCAGGAGGAGGAGGGGGGGGGGACCTCCAGCCTCCAGCCTCCACACAGCACCTCGTATTTGCTTCACGGGTTTTTTCTTTTTTTTTTCCCCCCAACAGAAGGGAAACAGATGTAATGTCAACAGTCGATTACTCATGCATCATTGCGCGAAAATAGGCGCCCCCGCACTTTGGACGGACTGAGCGTCGAGACCGGCCTCCTCATTCATCTCCATCCTGCCAGACGAGCGAGCAGCTTTTTTTTTTTTTTTTTTAGTGAGACATAACCGAGGACATAACCGAGACATAACCGAGGAGTTGGCGGCGTACTGTTCAGCACCGCAGACAGAGACACAGTCCGACTTGTCCACACCCACTTCTGCTCCACGATACTGCTGCCCTTCTCCTCTTCCAAACATAGACAGAGGTCCGCCCACGCGTTATCAGTTTTAGTGCGGGTTGACGTGTGCTCTCGCCCGGGAGGCATTAGAGTGCTCATTGTAGGCGATGTAGTAGAGAGAAAGTCGTTATAAACAGCAGCTGAGTACAGGTGGGTTGTTTGCTGAGGCTCAGGTGCAGAGCCCTGTGCTCTACTTTTACGTGGGAACTGCCTGTAATAACTTGGATCATAAAGGGATGTCAAGGACTGTTGGGGTTGAGAGAGCAACACCCAGAGCAACCTCTAAAAACCTCTTTTTAATTGCTTCCCTGAAAGGAATTTATGGAATAAGTTATTCATGAACCTAAAGCCCTAAGTCATACACAATTAGGCATGATTAGTCAAATTAAATACCTAGCTATCAGCACAATGGGGGGGGGGGGGAATGCTAGAGTCTTTTCTAATTAATCAGCCTTGTCTTCCGATTATCATTCGCAACATGTGGTTGGAGCTCATCAGCTGATGTCTGTAATCATGATAAGTGTTTGTGCCTTCATTGCCCCTTGGGCCAAAGCTACTAATATTGTGCTGCATAGTCATAAAAACAAATGCAAACACCTGACGTGGCAAAGTCAGTGTTGGTGTGTTAACAAATGGCTAATAGCTCATATTTGCCCTTTGTGAGGTGCTGTGTATGTGAAGGGCGCTGTCATCTCGGAGCACGGCCGCGTTCGGTTGATGGGGAAGTGGATTTGGGTGGAAAGCGGGAGGAGGGATGGAGAGTTGGTGCAAGAAAAGGAGAGGCAGAGAGGGATGGAGAGTATGGAAGCGAGAGTGAGGTGGAGAGAACATGCCCGCTGGCCTCCTGTCTTGACACATTACATTTTCATAGGCTGATTGCACCGGCACAGCTGAATATAGATAAATAGCACTCCTTGTCCTCCACTGTCAAGTTGGGTTTTTGTCTCTGTTTCTCTTGCGTCATTGTATTTATAGATCCAGCATCAGCATCAGCAGATGGATGTTATCTGTTGGTTTACTGACCATCTGAAGACTAATCTGCCTTTGGTGCAAAGAGGCAGTGTGTACTCTACCTGCAGTATAATCTCAGATACAGGGTCGGATTGATTCGCAAGTGGATCCTGGAACCTCCTCCCCTTTTCTTCCAACCCATTTTACCCCAGAAACCAATGAGCTGGAATATTAAAGCCCCTTAAAACTTAACTTTAAGTATTTCTCTATAACATTAAATATTCATGACAAAAGAGTAAAAAAACAACAACTACAAAAAAGGAGTTGTTGAGAGTTTAAACTCTTCAAAAAACTGCTTCAAGTCTATGTGGGTATTGTTTTAGCAGATTTGATTGACAAACAACCCACTAACTGTCATCAGATTTTGATTCAAATGTTGCAAAATCTTGATTGGTGCCTGGAAGTATGTGACATTGTGTTTTTCCAACTTAGTCCCTCTTATGTCAAACCGCTAAGAGGAGCATAGAGGAAAAAATAAGATATGTAAATAGTCTCTCAAAACTGTTCTTACTGTGGCAGAAATATGTGCGTTCATGTTGGACCCCAGCGCTGATAGTAAGATCTGACAGAGAAAAAGGTTTTCAGGGCCTCAGAAGGTATCAGAACTAGATCTTCACACCATAAAGCCCTTAACATTTCAGTTTATATCATGTTTTAATGGTGCTAATCACCAAACAAATGTAAGTAATTGTCACAGGGTGAACCTGGGGCCCGCGTAGTCCCTGAGGGTTAGTTGCCAGCTTTGGTTGATAATCCTTGCATTTATAATAATAAATCTGGATTAAACGTGTAATCTCCCAGTGAAATGAACATATTCACTCCATGGTTCTAAATGTCTAAATCTTTTTCTTCTGATGTAAATCATGAAACTAATACCCACTCTTTTTCTATTTTTGCGTCCTGCCAGGTTGAGTGACAAGCCTGCAGTCCCATCGCCACCATGATCGCCACCGGTGGCCTGCTGCGCATGAACAGGCGCCAGGATTCCCTCCGCTCTAAAAACCGGGCGGAAAACAAAAGGAAGCGGAAATCCAAGAAAAAGAAGAAGAACGATGTGGTGGTGGTGAAGGGGAAGCTCAACCTGTGCTCGCCGGCCGGGTTCGTGGCTGCTGTGGGAGTTGTAGTTCTCATGGTGGGGATTTCCATGGCCGTACTGGGCTACTGGCCCAGCCAAAGCCAGCAGCAGTACCAGGAGCGACGCAGAACTGGAGGATACCAGAGTAACAGGATGAGCTACTCCAAAAGTCAGCCTGTTTCCTCTAACTTGACCCGTGATAAGCCTGCCTCCGGACAGACCAGATTATCCAACCAGAGCCATTCTAACAGCAGCGCCCCTGACTCCTCCCCTAACTGTGGCTTCCTGTGTCACTTCCTGAATAACTACCTGTACTCAGACAATCTGAAAGTCTTTGGTCCGCTGGTGATGGGTATCGGCATATTCCTTTTCATCTGCGCCAATGCAGTCCTCCACGAAAACCGAGACAAGAAAACCAAAATCATCAACCTGAGGGACATCTACTCCACGGTTATAGATCTGCACAGCATACGGTCAAAGGAGTACTCGCCTCTCAACGGGTTGGTGAACTACACTCAGTCGAGGAGCGCTGAGGGCCAGTTGGGCTCGTTCCCTGCGAGCGGGATGCTTACTCGCAGCTCCTGGCCCTCCACAGGCCTCGGTTTCCAGGGTGAGTTGGGCGGCGAGGATGTTTTGAGACGGCCGTCGTTGGCCAGCAGGCCTCGGAGCTGGTCCAGAGACGTCCAGACCTTCACGGACACTGTCTACAGCATCTACAAAGACTACAGCAACAGCAGCGAGCAGGCCCCGCAGCCGCGACAGTGGGAGACCACCTCCATCGTCACCTCCTCTGTGAACGCTTTCACCCTCCCTGTGATCAAACTGAACAACTGTGAGGTGGAGGAGTCGGAGAGAGCGGAAGCGGAGGGACGCTCAGAGGAAGGGGTCGTCATTGAGGCGGCTGCTGAAACCATTAGCGAGGAAGGACAAACCAGCAGCAGTCCCACTCAAGAGACATTCACCAAGGACAAGGAATCCTCAACAACGGATTCCACCTCGCTGCATCAGAGCCTAGAGGAAGTAACCATAGACACAGCTGACCAACAGGGAGCGCCACAGGCTCAGCCTCAACCACCGTGGACCCAGCTGTTTCCTCCATCACCTGTTGCCAGGGCAATGGGGTCGCGACTGTCGCTCAACTCCCTCACAGATCAGCCCCGGTCTGTGCGCCGCTGCAGCCTGTCTGTGTCTGTGAGTCGTCAAGGCGACAGAACCAGGCGCTTTAGCTACCCCCGTCTGGAGCGCTCTAACAGTAAGGGCTACAACAAACTGGCTGATCTGGGGGGCGAGTCCTTCGAAGCCCCCGACACGGACACTTCTTTAGTGGCAATGGAACATGAAGTAGCAACCGACACAGACGCAGCAGCAGCAGCAGCAGCAGCGGAGGAGGAGGGAGCTCAGGGAGAGGACAGTCTGGTGACATCCAGCACCTCTGCAGAATCCTAGACTTTTTGCTGATGGTCCTCTGAAAACTCTTTAATGTCTTGTTCTTTGCTTCGTACCTTCTTCTCTGATTGCTGATGTGAAGCTGGCCATTACAGAGTAATGGATTTCCAGAGCTTAAGCAGCTAAGGACTATTGAAACATAGCCATGAACACTCAAGAGCAAGGCTCTTTATAAATACCACATCCACAGCTCAATATTCAGATGTAATTTTTCTATTTTTTCAATGTAGCAAGAGCAATACTAAAGACTTGTAAGAAGATTTAGTAAAGATTTGTAACAAAGGAAGAATATCTGATCTGAGGAGTTTTCATTTTTCTTTTGTATAACAGTAGGGCAAACAATGTAGCCTGTAGAATTGCCAAAACTGTCACTGAGAACTACTGTCTGACATGTTGTACTGTAGCATTGAAACATGCCACAGAAAAATAAATAGTCTAGAATTGTTTCTCTACATCGTTATGTGAATACCACGTGAATAAGTGAACTGAATTGAATCTCAGGTAGACGTTTGGTTTAGGATCAGGACCTTGAGGATAAGGTCTTCCCTGTGCACACTTGTTTATATGAAACATTCATGGTTGAATAAACTTGACTGTAACACTCCTGCTGCCGGTTCTGGTAGTTGTCCTTGTTTGATAATAGATTAAGTATAGCCAGTGCAAATAGTTTGTTTGCTCCATAAAGGTTTTGGAAAAAATAAATGGAAAAATTGTGAAAGCTGTGGGACTAGAAGTGGTTAAGTGTGTGGTAATCCTGCAGATGGTATAGATTTCTATCTCCTGCACTTCAGCAGCACTTCTTCTCATTACTGGGGAAGACTGCAGTGGTATTGATGTTACACTGTCCGTGCTAACTGAACTGAGACCAGTAACGTATAACTGACATTTACAACAGCCTTTTTAATGATTGCCGTCACAGTGAAAAAGTGGAAATTAACAGAGGCTTTTCTGCTGATTCAGATGGGTAATTAAAGGAAAACTAGTATACTGTACATGTCTCTACAAGGTGTTTTTAGAACAACTCCCATAACATTTCCCATGAGTGTTCAAATGGGTTGAGATCCAGTGACTGCTAAGACCAAAGCATATGATTCACTTTCCTTTTATACTTTTCATGCCCTGTATGGAAACATCTGCGATCATTATGTTTCTGCCTTTTTACTCAGAAGTTTTCATTAATTTGTCCCCTGTTTTGTGTGTGGTTCTTTTTGACTTGTGCCCTTTGTTATGCAAATACACAGCAAAAAAAATGGTAACTGGGTGTAATGTTACAAATTTAAACTACTTTCAAAGCTAGGACAAACATCAAGTATAAACAGTTATTGCTCCACTTATGACCAGCAATAACATTAAAATGCTACATAATCCATCACTTAAAATAATCCAATAACACAAACACCAACAGGAACATTGTCCTCCATAAGGAATACTTTTACTTTTGATAATTATAGCTTGTTTGCTTATAATACTTTCACACTTTTCATTAAGTATCATAAATACAAGGCTTTTACTGGTTACCGTGTTTTATATTTGGTACATTTACATTCAGGTGTCACTTTAACTTATGAAAGTACTTCTTACACCACTGAACTTCACTTTGTTTTACTTCTTAGTAGTCCCCAAAAATGCAGAAAATACAAATTATGTTATCAACATTATTTACAAGTGCAGTCCTCTCTCAGGAACATTGACTTTGGTTTGCAGGCTTTTATCATGAAGCATTTAAATGCAGCACAAAGCTGACGAGGCCACCTAGTGGTCATGTGACACAGATATGACGAGCTTCTTCCTGCTAATCTCCACCAGGTGGAGCTGGGCACTTCTTCTGCGTGCGTCGTCATCGTGGGCGTGCCCGTTGACAAGTACTATGGGGTCGGGGTTGTTTTTAGGCAGAAGGGGGCGGGGTTAGCTCGGTCCCGTCTCTGGGAAGGTTTGGCAGAGTAGGCGCCTACAGGTGTCTGGTCCTTTTCACCCGGACGAGCACCACGTCGGGATTCCTGGTCTCCGGTAACACACGCACACACACACACACAGACAGACTGGTGGTGTTGTAGGGAGCTCGGTTCTTCTCATAACAATCAGGTAAAGTGTTTACTTCACTACGTATCAACACGTGACAGTGAATTCACTGAGCTTTTGCATGATTTTGGCAGCACTAGAAATACAGTCAGCTAGTTATTGACATTGTTTTAATTGTCTCATATCCGGAATCTTACACGTGTGTACGCACTCAGTAAAAAAATGTTTTGTTTCATTTCTTCATTTCTCTTTTTGTTTCAAACACCGGGGTGTCCAACACACTGCCCTGCCTGCTGCACACTTTCCCCTGTGACTTTGACTGGTGAGTACGAGCGTTTATTCACAAAAGTGCGATATATGTCGCGTAAACAACTGAGGCAGTTCACACGTGATAGGTTAAAGACACATGTCTGACTGGGTATATTAAATAAAAATAAAAAAGAGATATCCGTTTTAGCGGAACTAATTAAGGCTATAAGGTCAAACAGTGTCACTTTAAGGATCAAGGGTTACTAGGATCACAAATGTTGCTTTACTTCCTTTCATAAACTACTGGGTTGTGCAAAAGGTTAATGTAGCAGCTCTTTAAAAGTTAATGTATTTCATAAACACTTCTTCTTTTTCTTTTCTGGTAATAGATCAACTAAATCAAACCCTCAATAAGATCTATTAGGTAACTTTATTGGACCTTACATTGACTTACATTAATTTACTGGAGACTTACCCTAACCATAACCCATTCTTGCCTAACCCTTATCGTAACCAATTACACCAAAATCATCTTTTTTTCTGAATGGGGACACAGCTTTTGTCGCCAATTGAACAAGCAGTATTCAATTACCTGATCTCAAGTCTCTAATGTGTCCCCAAAGTTAGCTAAGTTACGAACACACACACACACACACACACACACACACACACACACACACACACACACACACACACACACACACACACACACACATACTAACACACTAACCTGATCAAAACTTTTGCTGGGCACAGGCAGACAGTTCGGAAATGGGAAGTCATCACAGCATGTGTTTCCGCTGGTATTCTCCCCAAAATAGAAATGTGCATGAATCAATGGATGAAGAGCTCTTTGTTTTAATACTCACTTTCATGGAGTCTTTATTGTACACATGTACTAAAAGAGTTACTTAAACTTTACTGTGTGGTGACTTTTATTTTATTTTGTAATGACACCAGATCCATATGGCTGTAATGGAGTCGTATAATACATTTTTAAGATGGACTATTGGTTTTATAGGGCCACATGGACGCTCTCACAGTTCAGTAGTTTTAAAGAAGGTGACCGTACAGGACCAGGGAGATAAGGCCGGGCAAAGTCTGTGGGACTTGTCATGTTCACTGGGTGGTGGTAGCATGTACAGCCCTGCATGTTTATCTGTAAAGCATTTGTGGGTAGATGATTGTAAGTATCTGCTGAGCTGGTGCTTTAGTATGCAAAATGCACTTTTAGTATGTCACGCCATATAAGCAGGGGAGGTAGTGTTATTTCCTTTCATAGTGATTTTATATCATTTAAAGACTATTTATAAATGAAAGGGGATTCCCAGATAGAAGAGTGTTTGGTTGTTCTTTAAAAATGTATTTTAATATAGTCCGATTTCTCTCACAAAGCCAGAAACCAAAGCTCATATGTTGCGTTCTAGAGATAATTGTCAGAAATAGCAACAATGCAGCCCCTAAAAGCCCCTGAAAATGTGATTTCAAACCTTAAACCTACAATTACAGAGTGGTTTGTTCTGTTGTGAGCAGTGAAAACAAGTTGTGAACATTGACATGTCATCATCACCTTTTAAATTTGTCTGCAAACAGTTTTTTATTTACAGATCCAGCAGTTTCAGGGCAAAATGATCACCAATTTGGAGACTGTTTGTGTCCACTTGGCAAATATAGGTCCTATATTAGCCCTTTTATAGCTTTGCTTTTGGTTTTTACCAACTCCTGAGGTAAATATGTATCTCTTTAACAGTTAAAACCCCCTCTGTGTTCACCAGCTAGTCCCTTACTGTGTCTGGCTGCTCTTTGGTGCCAAGCAGCAGGTGTATGGTGTGTTTTTACAGCGTTTACTGAAAGCAACTCCCTGATGTTCCCGAAAAGCGACGCTATGAGAGCAGTGAGAGGGACCCGAAACAGTTAAGTTGTTGGCCAGACAGCTAAACAGTGAGCTAGTACTCACTATGAAGCAGGAGCTGCAGATTTGGGGGATAATTCTCTGTAGATTCATCACTAGGAGTGACCCAATTCACATTAGACATTATCATTTTGATGCATAGTTATAATAATATTGATTTATAGTAGCTTTAGTATTATAAAGTTATTTTTGTAGGCCAACGCGGAAGTTAGCATCACACTTAACATAACACAATGGGATTTTTCCACTGGATTTTGGATTATTGCAAAAAAAGAAGCTCTGTGGCCAACAAAAGTTTATGATAGTTCCACATTTTGTACAGCAAGATAATCTTCACAAATGAACACTAGTTTAATGATTTCTGAAGTTTGAAGTAAAAGCTTCCGTTAGGCTATAAGATCGTATGACTTTAACATCAATATCACAAAGCTAATGCATAATAATCAGCATGATGACGTTTTGTAGTTTATTTTTAGCCACTTGTAGGTAACTGCCTTTTATGAAACACATATAAGATTCTAAATTCATCAGTGGGAGATTAACTAGTATATTTTATGTTGTAGAACAAAACGTTAAACTCTCTTGAGCTTGTGTTAACTAAAGATCTTATTCCAGACCTCTAACTAAAAACCTATTAAAAAAAACAACATTGCCTTTGAGAGAAGGGAACCGAAAGTGTGAAAATGCGGACTCATTTCCTGGGTTTTAGGACTCAAAACCGCTGGACTCTATTCATTCATAATATTTTCTTCAGGAGTGTGCCACCAACATTTGATCAGATTTAATTGACGGTGACCAAACAACCCATCAACTGTCATCAGACTCTCATTTGTTGCTGAATCCTGATCAGTGAATGGAAGTTTTCTAACTGAGCTAGTAAAAAGAACACAAAGAGAAATGGTTGTAAATTTAAAATGGAAAGTTGCACTCACTGATTACAGCTAGCAAACACTGTCACATATACTGTAAACAACGTGATACCAGCTGTAACATGGGGAAAGTGTATTTAAATTTTGTGGGTGAACATGTTACTTTGCCTGGTCTTTCAAAGCCGGGCCACTTGAATTCAGGAAGGTTGTAATTAAGGGCAAGCAGCAGGGAATTTCCAAACTCTGACTTTGACTGGAATGCAGCATAATGTGCACAAAGTTTCTGTTTCATCAGCTATGACGTCTGACGTGTCTGGAGATGTCTGAGGATGTTGCTAAGGTGTTACAATTGAAAGGTCTGTTTTGGTGACTTGCAGTAGATAACATCTATTGACCCCAATGACCTTTGCTCAGAACTGGGGAATGTATACTCCTTAGCAATTCCCTTTTTAATGCCGTTTCATTTCTCCCTGTCTGGTGTCAGGCTGACATAACAAGATCAAATCTTCTTTCTGTGGCTCAGGATCATTTATTCATTCATGTTCATAATTATAGCGCATTCTAATGCAGTCATCTCTCTACAGGAAAGATTTCCTACTATTTGTTTGATGTAGTGTTACCAGTGATAAAGACTATAAGATCTTGGAGATTAAAGACTTAAGACTTAAGATCGGTATTACTGACCGATCATTTCATGATCAATAGCGCTGCTGGCATTGTAGTGGAGGAGAAGACATTATTTTACCCGATACTCTTTGCTGGTATGACTTATTGTGCTGTGTTTAACAAAATGAAGGATATGGAAGTACCTGTGTGAGTCAGAACTAGAGGTTAAAGGTAAAAAGAAATAGTCTGCAAATCTCTGGCATTATCAAGATTTAGTGATAAGAAATGCAAAGGTTGGAGTAAAGTAATTTCTTAAGACATTCTTTGAACTAAAAGGCCTGAGCCAAATATTGAGTTATTACTTATGCCCTGTTAAGATCATTTTCATATAATAAGACCTGTCTTTTAACAAAAAATAATTACAATTTTTCACATTTACAAGCGGTACAGAATGTTTTGTTCAATTTCTAACAACTTAAACCTATTGTTTCCATCTCAGTCACATTTTAAATTCCTAGAATTACAGCATGCTATTTTGCATACCATTGTAATCAGGCAAACACTGAGGTAAACAGAATATTTCAAATCATTCGCAGCTGCAAGTAACTGTTTTCTGAAAAAACCCATGTTAACATCAACCCACAGTCTAGTATCCTAAAACATTTTGTTTATTTTCATATATGATAAAAAATAAAAAAAAAACTATGAAATATTCACATTTGGGAAGCTGGAACCAGATAGACTTGTGCTTTGTGCTTGATTAATTTTTATCACGCTTGACAAACTGATTAAAGGATTAATTAAAATCCTGATTTCTATTCCCAAGAAACCACGTTTGCATCTTAATGGCTGTAACAAATATAGATATATTAGATATTTAGATTTGTATCATACTTAGATAAATTGAAATAAGAGAGAGAATTAGAGCTTGACATTAAAATAGTCTGCAACTATTTTGATAAATGATACATTTTGTCATTTTCCCAACAATTGCCAAACAACATACCAAATTATGATAGTAAACAACTGCTTCATTGTGACATTTTTATGATGAAATGTCGTCATAGCTCGGATGAAAAGTTGAAAGTTGACCATTTCGATTACATCAGCAGAAGTGTCCATCAAAAAAATATCCCTGAGCAAGACACTAAACTTCTTCCTGCTCACTTTTTTATTTTTTACTGTAACATCAAAAGCATCAGCCTGAATTGCAAAATGCAAATGAAACCATCACCACAGATTTCTTGCCTTCAGGTCATTCAGTTGGTTGAAATGAGCTGAACAAGACACGTGAGTGCAGCGCAGCCTTCGGGGGCTGACCGAGATAACACCGATGACTCAATCTTGTTGAGTGGAGAGATAAGCTTGTTGGGAGTTTCGTTATCTTCCTGCGTTGCCTGATCACTTGCATGAGGCTGCCTCTGCCTTATAAAGCTACAGCTCATGGGATGGAACTCTTGAGAGTCACAGGGTATTTATAGTGGAGAGCAGGGGTTAGCATCAGACCAGGCTCTCTTTGAAGTCTTCCACAAATGTGCTATTGTCAAGGAACTTTTGTTTGCTGCCAAAAAGTCTGTTGCACTGGTTCCAATGTGCTATATTGCTGTGAACCTCCAGACACTGAGCTTCTCTTTGTCCTTGCCTGATTTTATCCAAACTATTACTTTGTCCCACATTATTTTTTCTATTATTATCTGACTAAACATAGGAAACATACAGATGTGTTATAGCCCAACCATACTAGTCAATATTAGTATTGATATTTGGAAGTTTAAAAAATACAGATTCCTTTGGATTTGTTGTTGTCGTGGGTCGGTTTACAACTTTGGTCCGGAATGAAATATCTAAACACTTAAATGATGGATTTCAATGAAATTTGTAGAAATATTCATTTTTCCAATATTTTGGTTTATGATCAAATCCCTGCAAAACTAATACAGCCTTAGCTGTACTTTGTGTTGCGTGCTAATTTAGTAAATTATAGCATGCTACACACTAAACTAAGATGGAAACATGGTAAACATTACTCCTGCTTGACATCAGCGCGTAAACATTTGTTAGCATTTAGCTTGGCGCCGTAAGTACAGCCTGCTGGCATGACTATAGTCTTAGCATCGTTTTAATAGTCCTTTTTGCTTAGGAAGGTTCCTAACTGAGTGAAATGACACTGATTTATCTAACAGGCAGCCCTGTTAAGAGCTGGTCTACTTCTATAAATGCAAAGGAAAGGTGCTTCAATGCTTCCTTTCTTATCTCCTTTAGCAGAGGGTACACTGGACCATCCTTTACGAAAGGTGATAATGGCGTCCCACAATTCCATGCGACGGCACCACAGCATACCATCGTCAATAACGTCTGCTGGCGCATAATTACGTAGTCTAGTGTTTGTGGCAGTTGGATACTCTTAACACGGTATTGTCTTTTCCTAAATCCTCAACAATTCCGCAAGTGAAAAGGAAATGTTTTTATCATGAATACTTTCACAAAGAATATGAATATTACATGGCAAAACAAGCATCATACTTCTTTTTTCGGAACAAGGTGGATTTCACACCGCGTATAAGCGCATCAACCGATCAAGTTGTGCTCAACGGGTTGAGTTGCACCTTAATACGTATAAGAAACTACAATTATTCCAGCTATCTGTCTTTTATACGCCACCCACCTTTCACAATAAAAGCTCTAGATATATAATATTCACAGGCAAGTATTTTTTCATTTTCGTGTCATTCATTGGTCATGCCTCCCGGTATGACAGGCTTCATCTGGTTTTAAAATACATACTGAAGTGATTGTTGGATTTCAATATAGGTTTTTTAGGATAAGCACACAATTACGAGAGTCATAGAAAGTCTGAGTGAACATATTGGGTCCCTTTGGTTTAGAAAGAAGAGAGAATGGGTTCTCAAACTGAAATACATTTAGTGATTTTACTACCTCAACCGATTCACACACACACACTGCTGCTTGGACTATTCAAATTTGTCCCCTAAGTTGAAATGCTGTGATCCACACAAGAATGATTCTAAATACTGCTGCAGTTTTGTTTTTTTCTCCGACCACATATGTGCTGCCTCTCCCTTTCTCTAAAAATGCGTGGTCTGCAATCACTTGACGGTCACAATCATTAGCCTACAGCTTTCCAAAGGTTGCAAATACAGAACACATTTACGATTCCTCCAGATAAGGTGTGCTTCCTACATGCAAAAAAACAAGAAGGGGAGTGCTCCTCATTACGTTAATAATAATCCCATTTCACATTAATCTGCACTATGTACCCTTGGCTTTACATGAAAGGGAGCCAAAGTGGAAAATAATGACTTTTCAAATAGGAATGTGTATTGTGATGAGAGAGTCTGCTCAAGATAGGGAGCCGATTTTGGAGCTTTGGCCCATTTGATGGTGTCAGAATCAGACTCTAATTTGGCATGTGTCCTTGATGACCTGCAGCCCTTCAGGAGTGAAGACGTTTACAGTTGAGTAGAGCTGGACAGAAGGGGACAGTAGCTTTGGTTAGTTAAAGGTGAAGAAGAAAGCAGAGCTGGAGCCCATTCACTATGAGTTCATTGAGTTCAAAGTGTTACGCAAAAGAAATAAAAATGACATGTTAATTGTGAAGTCTCCATGCTAAGAAAAGTACATTCACATATTGGACAATGGAACTATTTTAGATTGAAACATCACCCTGAGATGTTCTTATTAGAAATGACTTTGTCGTGTATGAAAGCCCGAAGACAAAATGGGAATGTAATTCTGTGTTTGGGCAGAGATTTTTTTTTTCTGATCAGCAATTACTTTCCACTATTTCCCCCTGACCTTTTTTTAATTAGATCACATGGATGCTTTGCCATGTATTGTAAGGGACATGCCTCAATATAACTATGAATTGATGAAGTGCCAGCTTGTTTGTTCTGACCGCAGCACTGAAAATTGGAGAGCTGTAAGGAGGTTCATACGGTTTTCTCCTACCTTTTTAAATAAACCACCATTTGAAATTCATTCATTTGACATACTTGAATTTAATTGTAATCACTAAATGCAAAATTGCTGTGTTAGCAGATCAGTATAATGTAAATTATCTTCTGTAAGTCACGAATCATGTAAAATAAAAGAGATAGAGCCAGCGTTGCTTGGTAATTTCATGTGAAAACGACAATATAACTTTATATTTCACAATTTTGTTAATACTTGAGAGAGAAAAGACATTTGAATTCAAGGCTATCCGAGTTCAAGGTCAGGCTTCAGAGCAGATGAGTTGACAGGAACTAAGTGTCTGTACGCAGCAGAAAAAAGTGAAGAGTTAAGCAGCCACATAAGCTTAGCAGAGTCCAGAGATCACATGTTGTCTGTCTTGTGTGGTATTAATCATACTGCTGACCAAGGGCTGTTCTGAAGGCTCTGAGGAGATTTGCAATCCCACTTATCTGCAAGTCACTATACATACAGAGAATGAGAACTCATAGACAGTAGAAACTGAGAGCGTTAGATATTTCTTAAGAGGTGTAGGCCTGATTTTTTTTTTATTGCAGTTATTTCCTTAAGGTATTAATTGTCTCGAAGATGTTTCCATTTAATCTAAACTTCCCATAGATCATTTGTAAATTAAGCACAGTGAGAGATAATTTCCTAAGGATATCATCTTTAACCTCTTACATTTCAAAAATGAAAGATAGAGACTATAAAGCAAAGGTCAATGTTTTTTCTTTTTTTACTTGCATCAGACATGAAAACAATAAAACTGGTCAGCAGTTATACATTTTCACTGAGGAAGGCTTGCCTGTGCTATCTGGTTTATATTACACACTTATGAAAAGATTTAAGAATATAAAAGAAGTATGTTTTAATATATTTCAGCTTTGCCTGTCATATTACATTGGTTGTGCCGAGTTGTCTTTTAGTATATGCTGTCTTGTGCTTATGGTTTCTGTCTTTTGGTCCTGAGTTTATCTGTAAAGTCAGAAAAATACATCTAGCTTATTCAGAAATGAAAGCTCCATTGCAAGCAGACATTTTTAACAATGCCAGTATGTGAGAATTGACATTTCCTTTTAGAGACAAGCTAATCCTTTTCATCTACAATTCAAGATTGTTCTCTGCATTGCAGGCGCACAGTCACCACCCACTGGCCAGACGGGCCACGATGAGCAATGTCTCAGACGATAAGTCTGGTCATGACGATACTGTGCCAGACTCCACCTGCATCTGAATGTAGATAACTATTGTTTGGCTGTGCAGAGGACAGCTAGTTAGTTGTTTCTGCTGAATGTACAGTGTGTATTCTCAGAGAAACATATTGTGGGGATGTTCTAAGCAAAGTTTATTAGAACAATCATGACTGTGCTTAAAAAAAACAAGAAATAAAGGGGGAAGTTAAATAACCTATTTGGAGAATAACAGTGTGTGAAATTAGAAAGAACCTTTACCAAGCAGTAAGGCTTCCTCGCCTCATATTGTCACCTAAGTAAAAACACATTCTTAAACCTTTTATGGTTACTGGAGCTGTGACATTAGACTCAGCAGAGATACTGCCATGAGTTATTACAGTGTCGCTGTAAAAAAAAAACTATACTCCTGACAGCCCTCCTTGGCTATTATTTCTCCTCACTGCATCGAGGGTTGCAGGACTATTTTGTTACACCCTTTGTTACGCTGCTGCAGCTCTAAACCTCGGTCTCCTCACTGAAGGTTGCTTGTAAACGTGGTGTTTTAGGAATTTAAACTTGCACTTGAAGTAGCTCAATCCCCTCGGATTGTAATGTGATTATATGTCTTCGATGTAAAACATTCATTGTTGTGGTCAGTGAGCTTGTTTTTATGAGCTTTGTTTCAATTACTTAGAAGCTGAATGAGGAGCCAGTTGTCTCGCTGCCTGTGAGAGTAGCGCTACGTGGGTTATTTCATGTACCCTCTACTATCTGCGAAGCATTCCTGCTATGTGTCTGTCACTATTTAGGGAATTCATGTATGACTGCAGCAGAAAATTCTCCGAAGCCGTAATGTGCATGACTGTGTGTTTACATTTGCATATGCTGTAAATGGTTTGCATGTGGTATCCTACTTGAGCATGAATGCAATTAGATGAAATAAAAGTCAAATGGGTGACCGAGTTGGGTCAAGCTCCCACAGGGAGGCGGGAGGCAAAACCCTCAAATCCCCAGAGGGAACAACCCAGACACTAATTAAAAACTTGCTTTTATGTCCGTATTTGTGCACGCACAACCACATGTATGTACCTCGAGGGGGGCAGCAGATGTGTGTGTGTGTGTGTGTGCTCTCACTATATTGGTTTATTTTAATATGTCTTGGATTATGTTTTTCATTTGGAGAATACCTTGAAGTGCTCCAGACAGGGAGCATACAGTCCGGCTTTTTACAGAAGCATTTTTCTGTTGCTGGTACAGGGTGAGCTAACTTGAACTTCTTTATATACTGTTGAGTACCTTAATCTATAGCAATGCATCATATTTCATGAGCTAATCAAAGCTTTTTGGTGTAAAATGTAACACTAAAATATTCTGGTGAACAGATCTGTTGTTTAATTTTGAGTTGTTTAAGTTTGCTTACTTTGTCTCAAAAGTCTGGACAGAAAGAAAGATAGATTTGATTAGTAGTATTTTGATTTTTCCAGTATGTTTTGTCCGTGATTTAAAAAAATAATAATTTTATTGCAGATAATGACTTTTTTTATATAGCATCTTTTGAAAATAACATAGCATTCTCGATCCGGCTAACGTGAAGTTTCGGCATCTCGTCCTGCAGCTAATAATTGCTTACATTATCGGTTAAACCGCTGATTACTTTATTTATTTATTGTACGGTCTATAAAATCTGAGACAATACTGAACAATTTTCAAGGTGCATGCTTTGTTCAACCAACAGACCAAGATAGAAAGATATTTTTAGTTTCAGAAAATCCTCACAATTGAGAAGCCGAAACCAGAGCAGATTTTTCATTTTTGCTTTAGAAATTTTTTTCATTTAACAATTAATGTATTATTAAACCAGTGGCCAATTGTTATTAGTATTTTCAACTAATCGATTAATCGGCTCACTGTTTCTGCTCTAGTGGTGCATTGTAATCTTGGCATAAATGAAGTAGTGGGAAGTATTCATTCTTATGCCTTTTTTCCAGTGAGACAACAAACCTCATGCCATTAATTGGCATGCTGAGTCTTAGTGTGTGTGTGTGTGGGGTGTGTGTGTGTGTGCGTGTGTGTGTGTGTGTTGAGGGGGTGTGCTTCTAAAATAATGCCCCGGCTGTCCTGGTATCCCACAATTCTCCTCAGCTGCATGGTGGAGTGTGATAGGCTGGCTGAGAGGGGGAACTGCAGCAGAGTAGCACCGCTGTCAGGAAACAGGAGCCCACTACGAACGCAACTCGCGTAAACCAGCTGAACGAGGACGGTTTACCTGGTAATCAAACCTTTTTCCATTTCGCTGCTTTTCTCTCACATCTCACCTAGAACACAATGTAGCTTTAACAAGACACACGCACGCTTCCCGGTTTGTTCAGTCCTCCGTGTTATTTCCTCTTATGCTGTATTCGGGTCGTCCGAGCACGACACCCGCGGCCGATGACAGATGATTAACATTAAAACACAATGTCTACATGTTTTCACTCAGGCGGAAAGAAAGACGCGTGGACGTGGCTTAACCGTGTCAGAAACAGAAACCCTTTTTTTTTTTTTTTTTTTTCATCCCGCTGTTTTGCATTGTAGCATTTGCGTAACAATTTGCAACATGTTGGGGGTTATTCTGGTTTTTTTAAATGTTTTTTTGCTGAATGAGCTGCCTGCAGCGGCCGTTCTTTTGTAGCTAAAAGTCGGGTATATGAAAGCAACAAGCCGCTTCAGGTACAGTGGGCGAGCGTGCTCCGGTGTCGAGGCAGAAAGTAGAAAATGGGTGAAAACGGGACCATGTATGTTTTTTTTTCCCTCTCCTCTCAGCCTTAAATCCCCCTCGTTTTACATCAGTGAAGGGCAGCGCTGAGTTACTGGCCCACACGGCAACATTTGAGCGCAGATAATAGATTACAATTGTTACATTGTCGGAATGTTAAGACGACATAGTTGGGTGTTTTTTTGATCTGCAGTGCGGTAGGCGTGGTTAGGGGCAGGATGACACGGCCTGGATCCTCTTTTAGCATCCTCACATCCCTGTAAGCACCAAATGCAATGGCCGGGCTCTGACTTGACAGTTTAATTAAGATGCACAGTAAGCTGTTGTTGCAGGAGCATTGAAGGCAGCAACATCGTGGGCCTTGTTTTGCAGGCTTTTCTTACTGTATGCATGGAGAGTGTGTCTATTGTAGCCCAGCCTAAATGTTCTTTAACCTGTTAACAATGTGTTAGGATATTAAGATGGTTGTTTTTCTGTCACACATTTGCTGAAAACTGCTGACATTCTTTGATATTCATGTAATAATCATTCTGCAAAACCCAACTGCTGTAGACATAGTGAAGCTTTACAGGTATAAACCACTTAGTCAATCCAAATCAGCTTTTATTTTTTAGGGCTTTTGGATTTCTAGAACATATGAGAGCCTTTTTCCTTAGACCTGTTGATAAGGGAAAAACTATTATGATTGGGTCACAGTAAACTTACTACTGAGCACCACAGAGACACAATGGGGGGGCCACTTAAAGGTAAACAGCAACAGCCTCTTTTCATTGTTTTTATATTTAAAAGGTCAACAAGGGTGAATTTGATGACATCCCCTTGTGACTATTTTCTTACATCATCTGATGAATTGTGAAAATAAAAAAGAGATTAACTGATAATGCAAATGCCCACTGACACAGTGGGCTCAGATAAAGGCAAAGAGCCACAGCCTATTTAAATTAGGATGGTCTGTCAAAGGTCAATAAGGTTGATTTAATTTTATACTAATTATTTATCTATAAATGGTAAACATTTAACATACCTCTACTCAAGCTGTGACAGCTTTTTGTATGGCAGAAAAGACACAACATAGAGTTGAAACGATTCATTAGTCAATCGACAGAAACTAATCTTACAAGTATTTAGCCAAACAATTCATGTATTACGTATTTTTTCAAGCCAAAATGTTAAAAAAAATACTGGGGCCTTATTCTCAAATGTGGGTATTTGCTGTTTTTCTTTTTCTTCTATGACATTAAACTTAAGTATTTGGATTTTGGGCGGATGGTTTGATATAACAAGCAATTTGAATGTTTCCCCTGTCAGACTCATTGGTGATGTTTGTGCCAGGCTTTCAAGGAAACTAACCCCTGGCCTTAAGCGACTGCACCGCAACAAAGATATTGAATGTGGCAAATAATAATGTGCACAGTGAAGTTGAGATAACAATAAGTTAGCAGGCCTGTCTGTTGTATCCCTGAGTGCCTCGCTGCGAGTGATCGTAATGCTAAGAATGTAAACGCAGCAAGCCGACAGGATTTATGGCCTCCTCAGCAAAAATGCTCTCAGCCTGGAGTCACCTTCATGTGACCAGTCTCTCTTCCCTAATTGCTGCTGTGGAGATGTGGAGTGTCTAGTCTTGTTCAGTGTACAAGGGTCCAGCTTAAAGAATTTTGAAAAGACGCAACCCTCATCGGTTAAGCAGTGGATGATATGAACGGCTTGTATACTATTTGGTACAGCTTTCTAAGACTGATGCAACCTTTTAGAGCAGATGTCCAAAATATACTGAAGATGATAATGTTCAGTTATTGTTTTAGAGAGATGTATCATTTTGGAAGCTTTAGTTTGTGGTGCATTGTGTTCAAATGACATGTCTTTCTGTTATTGTATCCGCCCAAATTCACATCCATGAGGGCAGGCTAAACAGAAATCAGCACCACAGACTCCAAAATGGCCGTTAACTTGAATCAACCCCCCTAAAACTGTTTCAACAATAACTGAACATTGTTGTAGCTAAGTGCACCTAATAAACTGGCAACTGAGTGTCTATGCAAAATATGTCTTTATCCCAACACTACTTCAATGATAAGAGCAAATAAAAACCAAGGTCACAAAGCATCAGTCTTTGAATGTCACTGATGTTACCATTTGTTTTATAATTTGTAGCTTCTTGTGACATTTTTATAGAGGATTGCATTATTGGCTGGCCTGTTTGTTGGCTCTTCAAATGAAATATTAGTCGGCAGAACTGTCTCTACACTTAATTTGTGCTGCACCAGAGCTGGAGGATAGTCTGGCTGACCCCACCGAGGTAGAGAACAGATCTGGGCTGTTTATATTTCTTGAATTGTTTAAGGCAGGACTAAACTTTGCTAAGATGTGAGATGAAACATTTAGTATGCATGTCTTATGCCTAAATCAACTAGTTATATTGCAGCTTGTTAGCTAGATCAGTCACTTGTTGTTTCCGTTTTCCAGTGAGAAACAGTAATAGTTTCTATGGAGGGTCAGGCTAACAATTAGTTCCTGGTGTTGCTTGTTTCACCAGTTTTAGGTGAACTGACAATCAGGTAAGTCGTGTCGGACTGTGTCATTGTTTCCCCCTCTTCTGCTTTCCAATCCAGTTCAGTTTTAGCCTGTCCATTCCAGTATTTCTTGTCTTGTTTTGATCATCCAACAGTTCAAAAACAAACCAAATATTCTAGAATGTAGGACAAGGAAACGGTAAATTATCATGTTGGAGAAGCTGGGGAAATGAAAATAATGCCAAAAATAGTATTTTATTCAAGTTATCATCCTAAGTCCCTTTCAAAAGTAATTTAATTATTGTGACAGTCAAACTACTCACCAGTAGTTTCCATTAACGGGGCCACTCTATTAGGGCTGCTCTCAATCAATGTAATTGTTAGTCGACTCATGCTCATACCATTCTGGTGACTGATGATTAGTTGATTTAATAGACAGATCTGTAAAACCTGATTTTATTTTTTTTCTCTAAAGAATCACTCAAAAGCACCACTTCAAGTCTTGTGTTTATCAGAGATGTGCTCCTTAGTTTCCTGGAAAAAAGTCATTCTAATTGACTAAAAAGATCTTAGTCGACTAAGACCAACAACAGATTAGTTGACTCATAAACTGAGAAGGGACAGTCCTACACACTCTGTGCATGCAGAGCTAATGTTGCATTTAATGTAAGACGCTGCAGTTAAAGCATTCACTGAATGCCTCAAATCTACGGTAAATGATAACAATCGTAGGAAACAGACGTGGTTTGACTTGAATAGAAAAATCACTTTAATCAGAAGACAAATCAATCTCTGTTTTGAATCAATAATTTGTTTGTTGTTTTAAGTCAGGACCGGTGAAACACTTGGGGATCTGTGGCCCCTCAGCAGAGGTGTCTCTCACTTGAGTGGCCATACCAGCTACATGGTATCCTATTACAGTCGCTCATTTGTGTGTGTGTGTGAGAGTAAGTGTGTGACAGCTGTCAGCCCTGCAGCCATGTAGAGGGGTCTCATCATAAACTGCAGACCCATTCGGGTTGGGCCTGGACGTGTCAAAAAACGCCAACCATTCCCACTCGTGTAACCTCCATTAGCTCCCCGGGGGTTCTGGGTGTGGGGGCAGGGGTGGCAGGGATGGGCCCAGCTGTGGTTTACTCTGGCTAATGGCACTCAGCACAGATGGCAATCCCTCGTTCGTGTGTGTGTGCGTGTGTGTGTGTGTGTGTGTGTGTGTGTGTGTGTGTGTGTGTGTGTGCGTGTGCGTACAGGCCACTTTCCAACAGTATGCCTTACAATCACAAATGGACCTTTTTAAAATGGACGTTTGCATGCATGGGGCAGCACCATAGTATTTAGTGTCAGTGGTCATTTATATAATGTAGCTACATATTGATAAACCTCTGCTTAGCTTTTAAGCATGGCATGATTATCCACTGCAATGGGTTGTCTTACCAGTCTGTCTGGATGTTATTTGATTTCTGATTAAACTGGTTGCACATAGCGGGTCTGATTAACTGTGGGTTACTTTGATTTATATTGTGAAGAAGAAATGGGCGTGTAGTACTAATGATGTAATTGTTCTTCTGAGGAAAGTTTGTTCCTGAAAGAAGACCAGTAGATAGATGGATTCTCCTTGTCTCGTTGTTTGTTTCTGCAAGTACAACTCAGAAAAATGTGTGCTTTCCATCAGGTGACAGTTGAGTGAAAAGCTGTGTTTAATGTGGTGATATGAGATTCATTTGATGACATTTTTAGCACTAAGTGCATTCTTTTTCTTTTTTCCATCAACGTGGCTTTCACTGTAAATCCCAGTTCCTCTTTTGTTAATTCATTATATCTACTCATGCAAAAAAACGTATGAATTACTTCCTTCTAGTGTTGATCCTTTTTACATCATTTTTCTCATTTTCATTTAAAATGAGAAATTATAATCTTTATAGTGTGATTTTTGTGGCGATCTTTACCAATGAAAAATGTTCTGTTAAGTCTGTAGAATATGTGTAAGCCAGTCATTTTTTAGGGTTGTAGGTAAAAAGTTGTGAATATTAATTAGGCTGTTTTTAACTTCTCAGACAACAAAAGGTGATTAGACATCTTTGAGTTTTGTTTCCTTGAAAATGTTGAAAGGTAAACCCTATAATATATTTGGAATTATTCGGATTTCATAAATGGATTCAAATAATCCATTCCTACTTCTTGTGCGCCTGAGGATTTTTGCTGTAAAAAAAACCAATTTACCAAACACCAGCTGTTTCTGACAGCAAATGTTAAAGCTTTAATGACCTGAGATGTTGAATCTCTGTTATGCAAGATTATTCAGAAATAGAGCAGCAAAGCACATGTTTATTAATTAGAAAGTCTGACAGACTTAGCTTGAGACTAAGTCTTTTAAAGCTAATTATCTAAGTCATTATGATTGGTACAATAATCAGCCGCTCCTTTATACCAACATTGATCCAGGACACTAAATGAGTTGTGGATTCAGCTTTCTGAATGCGTAATGTATGTGCCAGTGGTGAGGGCCACACACAAGGCGACTGTTTGGACTGTTGTGTGGCCCTGTGAAGAGTGCCTGTCACCAGTGACTGAACGTATTCTTCCTCCATTTCTATGGTGCTAAGATGTTCCTTTCCTCCCCTCCTACTATAGTTCCTGTTTCATATTGGGCTTAAGAGATGCAAAGGTTAGCTGTGCAGCCGTCACTGATTACTGAGCCACTCCTCAACTCTGCCACACATGACACAACAAAGTAGCAGAGCGGTTTTAAAAAGGACCAAATTTGAATTTGCCTTAGTGGTGTTGGAATTTGGATCTTGTGACTTCATCGCTTCATTCACATTTCCACTACTCGGGCCTGTAATCTACATTCGGCCATCTTTACAGCCTTTTTATGGCACTTGAAGTTTAAACATTAGTAATAGTTTGATCAGCGTGTTGCGCTCAGTGACCCTTGATGTTCCTGAGTTCTATGAAAGCAAGTGCAGAAATAACGTGTCCAAGTCCAGATTTAATGCTGTTTTGAGGTCTGTTCTGATCCATTTAAACACCAACCACTCTCTCTGCTAAAGTTTTTTTGTTTTTTGGCAAATGTTTATTTGGCTTTATATTGTATTCCAATTTTAAGTTATTCCATAGGAATTCAAACCCACTGTTCATTTGCAAATATGAATTACCCTGTGGCTTTCAAAAAACACAATTTCCTACTTAAGAAGTTTATCATTCTGCATTATAATAAGCATTAATACCAAATGATATTGAATCAAGATGTCGTTCTTGCCTGTTTTAGTCTACACGCTAATAATCACACCTATGGCGCTTTAAAGGAGACAAAAAACCAAAACATTCCTTTCAGTTACGCTCAAAGTATTTCAAAGCAATTCATGTCTTCGATGTAAGTTGAACAAAACAACACGGAGGCATGATGAGGGTATGGACTCCAGCTGTTAATAAATCCAGTTATGTGCCTGCCAGTCCTGTTCACAGCAGGAGTTAGGCATGTGGTCCGAATTTAGTCCTTGAAAAAGCTTTAAAGAATTTTTGAAGACCGACATGGGTTTCTTATTGTAAAATATTTTCATCCCATAAAGCGAATTCTTGCTTGTGCTGTTTCAAAACAATCAATACTTAGTGATATCATTTTTTATTTTGCTTTGTCTTTATAGCCATAGTTCCCCACTGTTGTTGTCCTAGTTTTACATTCAACACGGCCGTCGTTTTGGGGATCACCTCAGCCCACAGAGTTACTTTTGTTGATCCAGAGGCTGTCCCCGGCTGGACGTTAGAGAACCTCCCCTGAATCCTCCTGGAGTAAACACAGCCCTATAAATAGAGCTCCAGGAGGAGCCGGCCGACAGTAGAATGACAGGCATCCATACTACAGAGTCCCTGCAGCAGAGGCCCAGTGTGCTGTCCCGCCAACACGCCCTCCAAACCCCCTCATCCCAATGTCAGAGTCTGTGCGTACGGTTAGCAGAGGGGCCCCCAGTGCAATCCGTCCCATCTGTCATCTTCGTTTGGCAAAACTGGCTATTAGATGTTTCCTCTCGTTACACAGTTTTAGGCCCTTGGGACGGCATCTGTCGCTGGTATGTGTTATTCACAGAGGGAAGGTCATGCTATGAAAGACGTGTACTACTGCTGCAGTTCATATACTTTGGATGCTTGTTTGCAGGCTTTCCGCCAGTGTAATACAAGTCCCCAATGGACATATTATTTTAATTAAGGATTACAATTTTTTTGCTTAATTGATTGTTTTGGAGCCAAAACCTTAAGTATACAATATGTTAGTCCATTAACAGACTAAGCATTTACTTATGGTTTAGGTCAAAAATGCTGACTATTCTCTTGCTGCTGTTTCTCCAGTGCGCTGCTTTTCTCTGTTTTATACCATTTGTAAACTGAATATCTTTTTGGGGTTTTGGACAAAACAAGACCTAAGCTTGCATTGGGGGAAATACATGTAAACGTTTTACCATTTTCTGACATTTTACAGACTTAACAATTAATAGAGAAAACCAATAATGACAACAACCTTTAGTTGCAGTCCATGTGAGAGTGTTTTGAGCCAGTTATGTGTGTGAGACATACAAGAAAGAAAGAAAGAAAGAAAGAAAGAAAGAAAGAAAGAAAGAAAGAAAGAAAGAAAGAAAGAAAGAAAAATAAATAACTATTTATTATTATTCTCAATCTAGTTTCCCTCCTCGCTCTTTTTTTATCCCTGTATTTCACCGAGTGGAGACTGTGGGCAGTCCGTTTGGCATTCAAACACTCTGCATTCTCGCTACCAGTATCGGCTGCTCCGCTTCAGCAATGCTGAGAATGCTGCACAAGCGTGCATGCATACTGAATTAAACCGTGGTGTTCTGTCGAGAAGTGTGACTTAAACACTGCATTCACTTGGAGCTGGAATAACTCAAAATTAGTTCCAGAATAGGAAAAGGACACCCCCTCAAGTTGGAACAACAACACCCCCCCCCCCCCCCCCCCCCAGTGGCCCATCAGCCCCCTCCTCCCCTCCCAAAGCAGTTAACCTCAAGGGAAACGCTGAGTATATTGTAGAAACTGTGGATGTCAGTGTACCAACAGTCTATGCACTTTCCATTATCAGCCTTTGAGATTGTTGAGAACGAGACTTGAGTGCACCAAAAGCCACTTACATTTATTTCACTTTTCATTCTGCTGTCAAACAATATCCACTTCTCTGCATTTGCATCAGAGAGAAGCTCATCGTTACACAGTGCTCAAAAGCGACAGTAGATAAATTCATAACTAGTCATCTGACTCATGTAGTTGTCCTATTTACCCTCCTCTCTCCCCCCCACTCCAGCGTGATCTACCATGACAACTGAATCAGGAGCAGACTCGGAGGCCAAGCAGTCGCAGGAGAACAAGGAGACGGAGAAAGCTAAAGCAGCAGCAGCCGCCGCCGAACCCGCCTCGCCTCAGAACCAGCCGGAGCAGCTTCCCGCCGCCGCCGGACACAGCACCCCGGCCAGGACAGAACAGGTCAGCCTCTTCATAATTACAGTCACCCCACAGTCAGTGACAGCTGTAGTGTAGCGATAATCATTCACCTCAAAACATAGTGTTGTTTTATGGTGTAAACACCGTTAGTATCCCTCCAGATTAGCTTGAATTTGAGAAAACATTCATGCCATTCATCCCACTCCTTAATGAATTGTGTCTTTGTGTGAAAAATGTAAATGAACAAAATAAAAAATGACGACATGAACTCACTGTTCTCAGTGGCGTTTATAGCCATGCAACAGATGCATCTGTTGACAAGTGAACTTGTTTTCCAGTCAGTGCTCTGTGCTTTCATTTTGGAAAATGGGGGGAAACGCGTATTCAAAAATGTTCTAATTCCCAGTCAGCTGATTTTACTGATTCACTTCACACAGCCGTGATAAGAATGAGTAGACCGACCTACTGAAGTGCAACCCCAAAGCTTTTAGCGGTTCATGGTTCAAGATCTTCAGACAACAATGAAATGAACTCTGATTTAAACTACAACAATGGCAGAGAATGTATTGTCAATATTTGTGTAGACACACTGCATGTTTAACCATGGGGGTTTTAAAAAATAACAAATTAAATCAAGAACCACCATTTTGGCGACAGCTAACAGACAGAAAAGACATGTTGGTTTAATTCGCTCTCTAGACAAATGATTACTTAAAGATTTCTGTACGGACCTCTTCTACCCTCCTGGCAGTGAGTATGCAGTCTGACTGACCCCGGTACTGATGTGCTTTGGTACTTTTGTGGGTCCACATATCGGAGCCATCTACTCCAGGAGACACTAAAGTAATAAAAAATGTGCTCTGATGTGATTTCAGGTCATTTTCATAAGTCTTCCTCCCAGTCACTGATGGCTGATGGATGCATACATCTATGTTAAACCATCCGATCGCTGGATTGTAGCTACAGAAGGTTCCCAAATAACAATTGCATTTAAAACAGGAGATGGAGAAATGGGCGGGGCAGCATTAGGTTCATGGATAAGTGAAATACCTCCATTTCTGTTTCTTTTTTTTAAACCGTGATCTCTGTTATGAAGAAGAGTGAAGGCTGCTGCATTTAATGTCTGAGGGCCCCATGAAGCCCAAGTAGGCACCGATGTTATCTAAAAACTGAAGTGCTTAGCCCAAACAATCTATTATCTAATCCCTCTGCAGATTGAATTTCCAGTGCTTTTAAACTGCAGTTGGACTGTCTCAGACATGAAGCAGATTCCTGCTTATTCTTAAAGCTTGTAGCTGGTGATCTTATCTGAGAATTTAGAAAAAGACAAACACTGTATTAAGCTTAAACTTATAGATTCCGTCATTTACAATCAGCCAATGTTAGGGAGTCCAAAGTCACCACAGCCAGATGTGGACAGGCAGTAAAAATCTGAGTTGGTTTTGAGATGGTTTGCCTTTCTTGGGATCTGCTGCGTGTTTGAGTATGTAAATGCAATTTGAGAACGCTCAGGCTCACAACCCCACTGACCTAGCAGTGTGGCTTTTATCATGATGTGGAAAAACTGAAGTATGGAAATGTTTGATGTGTTTGATGAGGAGAAGAAATAGAGCATGAGCTGACACACAAATCATAATGGACTGTAATGAGAGAGCAGCAGAGACAGAGTGAGGTGATGGATAGATTCATTATGTCCTGGATGAGCAATGTAGCAAAAACATATATATATATATATATATATATATATATAATGTATAATTATCATTCGAGATGCACCAATCAATCAACCGATTTTCAGCTTACTCGACCATGACCAGTGACCTGCCAATCAGTCTCGGATATAGCCACATCAAATTTACATTCATGTCTTGCATTCTTTTTTAACTTGAATAATTTACCGCCTTGCGTCACTAAAGTTATAACCTATTAAGTGGAGCTGTACCAGTATCTACGTCAAACAGCCCTCATGGTGTCCCACAGCGGATGATGGATGATGCTCTGCCATTGTCAGAGCTGTGTGAACTGGTAGGAACAAGGCTGAGAGAAATCACAGCACGCTGACACAACAGTGTCTGTGTTTCCTGTGAGACACATGCTGAGGCTGAGATATTTCTCTGGTCCAGCAGGGTTCACATATTTAAAATCTCAGTCGTAAAACTGGAAACTGAGGCCATACTTCATTCATACTGTGTCGGTCACTTAGAATCCATTTTTTATACATAATTTGGTTGTTCTTGTTAATTCTAACAAAATCAATCTAAATTCTAAATGTAGACTGTCATTTAATCCTCAAGTTCTTTCATGGTTAAGCACTACATCTAAAGGGGTCTACATGAGCTACCTTAGAGGGATACAGCCTGTAGAACAAGATAAGAAATTTTCAATATCTAAATGAAACGGGGCATTAAATCCACTTTGTGTGAAGGTATGAATGAAAAATGTCTCAAAGCCAAAGGCCTCTGTTCCAGCATGAAGCCAGTCAGCAAGGGCTTTGTTTTCAGTGAAGTGGAAAATTGGATTTTCTCTATTTAAGACAAAATGGCAGCACACCTCTAGCTCTTCTCAGTGGGACCCGATTAGATTTACACAGGGTCCCAGTCTCCAAATTTAGGTTTTGGACATGTGACAGAACCGGTGGGTTTGTCAAAGACAACTACATTAAGTAACTGACATCAAGGGCAGTTGGAGGCAGTTGGGTAAGGTAATGGTGCGCAGAAGGTCTTTTTCGTCTCTGAACACTCTTTAAACCTAAAATCAGAATGCCGTTAATACAATGAGAAACGTCTCAATGCTTTACCACGTTTAACAAAGACAACAGAGAAAAAAATCCAGTGGAGAAACATGGAAAACTGTAATTCAGCATTCAACTTATTACTGTTAAACAACTTGTTTTCTTCCTTTCAGGAGCAGGAGGAGGGGGACCAGGTATCCCACAGGTCATCCACCAGTCGTCTCTCCAGGTCTCCTTTGAAAGGAGTGAAGAAGACGAAGATCATGGAGTGTAAAGTCACCCTGCTGGATGGCTCCGACTTCACCATCAATGTGGAGGTGAGAGGAAGCGGGGAACTTTTTGTTAGAGGGTAATAAGAGCTTAAAGGGGAAAAGAGCAGTATTATTTTCTGTATAAAGTGATTATACAAGCACTTTTCACTTCAGATCTTCTGCGGCTGTTGTATCACTTGGCCTTGTGAAGTTTCTTGCAGCAATGCAGCAGCACTACTGATATTTGTGTCAGTATAATAACTGAACGGTCTTTTCAGGTTTTTTGTCCTTTTCATCAATTTTGTCTCAAGGTACTATTCCTCCATTAACTGTAGGGTTGTGATCCGATCCCCAGCTCCTCCTGTCCACATATAGAAGTGTCCTTAAGCAAGTGCAGTCTATTTAACAGGGACTATAATGATAACGTATGTAAAATGGGAAGGAGTAGTGTAACCGATTTAATGCATAAAAGGCGTCTAGCTGAAGCAAAATTTACATCTTTCATTTCAGGATAAAACAATTTTCTAAGTTTGCAACTACTTTCAGTTTTCACTTTTCAAATTTTTAGCTTCCTTAATCTTGAGCCTGAAGGCATATTCAGTTATTTACTAGGCTCTGTGTATGCAAAAGCAAAACCATCCGAACCTTACTTGCCAAACGGGTGGAACAGGGTTCATGGAAAAGTTATATTTATTTAAAGAAACAAACAACACGTGGCACCATTTTAAGCCTGGATTTCAAAACATTAAAGTTATGGTTGACAGACGGACGCAACTTTGATAACTGCATTAATCTGTTTAAACAAAATAGTGTTCAATAGTGTTCAGACATTGTCATAAGGAGCTGAACAGCTAACACTGTCTGCCTCCTGCTGCACCTTTAACTGCTCTTTTGACAGCCCTTCTCAGAAATAAGGATTTATTGGATTTCACTACACATTTACATTTGCATTGTGTAAAACTGCTTTGTGGAATTTGTCTTCCCTCCAAAGCTTCTCTACGTAGTCCTGAGAGAGAGAAAATAATTCATATAACGGTTCCTCAATGTTTGGTTCTTACTTCAAAGCTCCTCCGCTATCCAGAAATAAACCCTATGAGAAAAGGAGAGGCAACATTCAGTGGAAAAACACGTGTCTTTGTGTTGTAAATGTGAAGCTTGCAACGCGGCCACCACAGCAGCGTGGCTTTTATCATAATGTGGAAAAAATAAATATGGAAATGGGATGTTTTGTGGGGAGAAGAAATAGAGCATGAGTTGGTTGTTAATCATTATGGGTCAGAACATGAGAGGAGGGTGAGGTGTTGAATGGATTTATGTTTTTATTCCCTGGCCATTGCAGCAAAAGAAAGATATCAAAAGTCAAATGTTTTTAAATTGAATTGACTAAGATGGTTATATCTCTAGAGTCTGGCAACCAGGATAAAGCCGTGGTTTTGGTGGATTTCACTGTACATACGTGTTTGAATTGTCTCAAATTGCTTTGTAAGGCTACTTTTTTTCTCCAAAGCAGCACAATGTAGCCTTGATTGGAACAATTACTCTGATTGTCTATAGATTTAAATATCCAGTGTTCAGAAGCAACCACGCTCATACAAATAGAGGCCGTCAAGGAAAAAGTATTTTTGTTGTAAATGTGAGTGTCAGATGTCGACAACATAATAGCTTCTTTCTGCCTTCAAACAGCCATTCTTTCTTTAGACCATTATGAATTCAGGAATAAATCTGAATAGTGAACTTATTTGACATTTAACTTTTACATATTTCTATCCTTCACAATAACAAGTTTAGCCTTTTTCTCAAAGTGTTTAAGACTTTAAACTTTGTATAGTCTCAAAATGTGTGCAGGCTGAACAGGGAGTACCAGACGCTCCTCCTCAAATCTCCTTTGGAGCAGATTCCTCCCCACCAGGGGTTTCAGATAGAGGGATTAGCTGACTGTTCTTGTGTTGGTGGTAAGGGGTTCAGACTGTGAAATGAGAGCATTTGTTGGAGGGAATCAGTGTCATTGAGTCTGTGTGTTGGCATGATTACTGATGTCCCACTGTGGCACAGGAAGGGTTCCTAAGGACAGGGTTCAGGAAACCGGGGTCAGTCTGGACTTATTGCCCTTGAGACAGTAGCAGAAAGGGTTTCTGCAGTGCTGATAGTTTAGATGCATTTGTTCAGGAAGGTGCACTCGTGCTCTAAAACAAGTGAAATAGCTGCATCTTCAGATTTCACAAATTAATATTATTTCATATGCACTTGAATACATATGCTTTAAGTCATTATCCTTTAATTGAATGTAAAATAAAAGAAGATTAATGGACGTCACTATATCGAAACCTGCTTTCGTTCCAAAATTAATTGACAGGTTTTTTTAAAGGGGAACTGAATACATTTGTGTACTGTATTTCCATAAAGGTCGGGGACTTTTGTGTGTGTGTGTGTGTGTGTGTGTGTGTGTGTGTGTGTGTGTGTGTGTGTGTGTGTGTGTGTGTGTGTGTGTGTGTGTGTGTGTGTGTGTGTGTTGTGTGTGTGTGTGTGTGTGTGTGTGTGAGAGTGTGTGAGTGAAAATAAAAGATAAATGCAGCAAAAGCTTTTAGTCCCAAATGAGTAAAACTCAAAAAACTCTATATCCTGGTCATATTGTTATATTTAGCCAAATAAAATTAAAGGGAGTTGTGATTCTAATGTGCGGGCCCTCCTTTGGATTGCAATATAATAGAAAAATAATTACATGATAGAAGGAGTGAATAAAAGCAGGCCTGCTAATGACACTCGAGCAAGCCTTTGTACCATCGGTTTCGCAGCACCCTCTGGAGAGCTGGTCACACTAAGACCGGGACTGAAAGTAACAATCAAGTAAACGGCTTATTACTTGCTTGCTTACCAGATGTGTTGTCATAGCAACCAGTCAGGCACAATCATGAAGAGTCACAGTGCTTTCCCGAAGATTCAGTTGCACGACAGAGTCCTAACAGCAGAGGGTGAAACGCAGCAGACGTAAGATAGGTCAGCTTATGGTGTTTGACACCGCGATACAATTGAGGTCAGAGGATTCTCGGATAATTGCCAGGGAGTCCTCTTCCTCCTCCCAATCCTATTTGAAACCGCTCCAGAATGTCAGGATTTGACACTTTTATCCCCCTGACCTTGTAGTTTTCCCAGCTCAACTCAATTTAAATTTCCTGTCGGAAAAGAAGTCTGCACTAATCGTTTCCTATCATCTTCTGTGACACAGAACTTCTGAACCTCCCCTACCTCACTTCAGAGGGTGTAATGTCTCAGTGAGATGTGGGATTTGTATCCCCCTCCACTGTGTTGTTGTTATAAATCCCAGGCATATTTTTTAAAATCACTCCAGCTTAAATGCACGTCTCTATCCTACCTCTAAAGTACAGGACGATGCATGCTAAAATAAGTCTTTAAATTAGGGCTCTAACAATTAGTGGATTATTGAATAGCCGATAGATAGACTACTATTAAATTAATCTGCAGAACACCTTCTGGGTGCAGCTTCTCCAATGTGAAGATTAGCTGGCATTTGTTGTTTTTTATGTGATTGTAAACTGAATATCTTTGAGGTTTGGACTGTTGGTTGGAAAAACAAGATATTCGAACTCAACGAGGACTCTGGGAAAATGTTAAAGGCATTTTTCACTATTTATTTAAAATTAGTCTACAGTTAAATGGATAATGAAAATAATCGTTAGTTTCAGTCCTACTTTTAATTCATGGTTTGGTGATGCAAGTTCATATAGTCCTTGTGAATCTCCAGACTCACTGCAGCTACTGCTGATGTTTGCTCTTTAAATTGAATCTTGAATTCGATCAAGATTGTTTCTTTTCTAATTTGAGATCAAATTTCCTTCTGATCTCATTCTCTTGAACAACCCTCCGGAAGACAGAAATAAAGCCAGATCAGTTTGCTGCATCTGCTGCACTCCTAACAGATCTGCTGTTTGTCATGGTCAGTCTGTAAACAACTGTTTGTCTAAACAGAGGTTTGCAGATCACAACCTTTTTTGTCTTTGTGTGTGTCTGGAGGTTCTGTCAGTAAAGCCAAGTGTTGCGTTGAGAAGCCACTGTCACAGCAGGGCGGCAACAGTCTGTCACGACTCTGCTAATTCTCTCAGATGTTCTGGTGGGATTAACTCTCTGCCACCAGCGGCTTTACGGCTCTGTTAAAAATCATGCAGAGACACTACAGAGTTCTCATCATAAAAAGGACGAGTGCACGCTTCGAGTGATGAAAGAGTGTGGGTGGATGGTGGTTTACATTTACCATATGTGTTGTGGATTACATCTACATACCAGCAGGATATGCGTGTTTATTTCCATCTGGACCCTCATGTCAGGGGCTACATGTCAATGTGACAGAAGGTGTGTTATGAAACCTGCTGCCAGAATAAGCTGCGGCAGTGGTTTTTAATAAATCCAGACGTGGGGAGCTGGCTTTAGCTTTGTGCAGGAAGGAGGCGTCTGTGTTGTGGAAACTCAGGCCTTAAAATATCTCATGTGAGGCGGCCAAACGACTCTGTGAAGTCCAACCGCCTCCAGCGGGGGAGACAACAGCGCTCCAGCCATCAACATCCGGCACTCAAGCTAGAGACGGACAATTGATTGGCTTTAAGTGTTCACAGTGCTGGTGTACACCTTCAGCTTAGGAATTTGAAGGTGTATTTATACTATCATGCTTTTTTATAGAAGGAATCAATCCATAGTGGCCCAGTTAGTCAAACGTTGCTGCAATACTTTTGAGGGTTAACTCCCGCAGGAGAGGCTCTGTGATGCAGCTGTGAAATGTGCTGCATCATCATGCTGTTTTTAAATTATTTAAGGTTTGATTTCATATTGCTTTTTTCTGAAAAAGAATTGTTTGATTTATTTTTGTTCCATTATCTCAGGATTATAAATCCAATGACATGAATTCTTTATACATATTTTTTTTCTTGTTTTACTTTATTTTGTGTTTTAATGTCATGTTGTTGTTGTTGTTGTGGTTTATTGTTTATTGTATTAAACATTTTTCTCATGCAATACATCAAAACATCCTGATTCCATAAAAATGATGGTGTAATCATTTTTAAATGATACTGTCTTGTTCATTAAAGGCGTAAAAGATGTGATGATGACTTACAGTGTACGCTTTGTAGAATATGTTTTATATATATTTTTTTTTTGTTGGTTATTTTTCTCACAGAAACGAGCTAGGGGCCAAGTTCTCTTTGACAAAATATGTGACCACCTCAATCTACTGGAGAAGGACTACTTTGGCATCACATGCAGAGATGTAGAGAATCAGAAGGTAAAGACAAATCTATAATGTGCCAGTTATCAGTTTTTATGAAATTGATACTTTTACAATAAAAATGTAAAATAAGAGTAAGGTTATGGAACAGTCAAATATAACTTCTCAAATGTCCATCTATAAAAGTGCACTTGCTCACAAATTTGTCATAACTAATGCTTTTGTTTGTGGTTGTCTCTTGCAGAATTGGCTGGACCCTTCCAAGGAGCTAAAGAAGCAGATCAGGAGTAAGTCTAGTAATCTAATAAAGCCACTTGAGTGTTTAGTCCTGAACAGCCAAACGAGGTTTGTGCAATTTTAAAATGCTGCTTTGATAATTCAATGTTCTTTCTACTCCTCAGCCGGTCCCTGGAACTTTGCTTTCAACGTCAAGTTTTACCCTCCAGACCCCTCCCAGCTGACTGAGGATATCACAAGGTGAGTAAGCAGCTAATCTAGAATTGATTTTGAGTATGTGATTAGTGAAGAATATTCACTTTTTTAATATTTAAAAATGTTTCGCTGTTCATCCTTCAATCCGTCTTTTAAGTGGACTTTGAGCTTCATTGTTATTGATTTATTTGAATGCTCAGAAACTCAGAAAGTTTACATAAAAAAATCCAGATGTAAAATAACTTGACTGTTTTGTTTGTCGGTTCTTCCTCTCTCAGGTACTACCTGTGTCTGCAGCTGAGAGATGACGTGGTTTCAGGCCGTCTGCCCTGCTCCTTTGCCACCCACACGGTGCTGGGCTCCTACACAGTGCAGTCTGAACTGGGAGACTACGACCCCGAGGAATTAGGCAGCGACTACATCAGCGAACTGCGCTTCGCACCCAACCAAACCAAAGAGCTGGAGGAGAAGGTCATGGAGCTCCACAAGACCTACAAGTTAGTCTCGGCATCATTTCCTAAACTCTTTTTATGCTGAGTTTGCCCAGCATAACTTTCGATTAAAAATTGTACTGATCAGTTATGCACTGTGCGGCCTCTGAAAAAATAATCGATATTAAACAAAATCATATATGTGAGAGAAAGAGGGAGCGAGGGATGGATATGGAAATGGATATATAGCTATATTTTACTTTTTTTTCACAGTATGTCTTACAGAATTGCATTAACTGACAAATTTTAGATTGAGGGAAAGCATGAAATGAAATACTTATGAAATGATATTAGAAATTCTGCACACAGGCAGTAAATACAGTTTAATGGGTTCTTCTGATTGGAAAATAAATCAATATATTATCAGAAAACTGTTTTTATGTAACAGTTATACATCTTATACATACGGATTTCATAATTTCTCTTTTAGCATTAAATAATCTTGACAAAGTAAGTAGAAAATAGTTTAACACCCCACTACTAGGGGTGTCATGTGAACAACAAACGCATCGTTGACAGAAAAACTACAGTTTATTGGCTGCAGAAGATGTAGAGACTGCCGCACCCAGTGGACAGTATTCAAAATCTGAGACAATATTTATTCTCATGTCATGACTTCGATAAATAGGTTTTCAGGGCCCTTAAAGCCTTTAAAGCCCTGAATCAGAGAACCATTAGTGAATGATTACAACCTGGAATAATACTCTGCTCTGAAAGGCAGCATGTCTCCAGATATTAGATTCATGTTTTTCTATTAATGGATTTGGCTGGCTGTCCTTAGTCTGGAGTCCTTCATCGTCCCTATCTTACAATTATTTTGTGTGTAATTTAATGCAGTCCTATGCAGACTACTGGATGGAGCAAGGCAATGACGGTGCATGGATTATGTTTTCTCTACAGACCCATCTATGCTAAAAATGGATGCACTCATGCTACTCTGTTGCACTTCATTTAAAAGCATCCATAAAAGCAACCATTTTCCAAAAGCTTTTATGCAATAAAACTGAATTATCTCTGTTTTTGATCTTATTGGTTCCTTTATCTCTCTAGTGTTGCATATTCACATTGGTCAGAGAGCATAAAATGTCTCTGCTGTTCTTGTTTGACCTTGTCTGATCTGTTCTGTTTTGTTCTGTTCCATCAGGGGGATGACCCCAGCCGAAGCAGAGATACACTTCCTGGAAAATGCCAAGAAGCTGTCCATGTTCGGCGTGGACCTCCACCACGCTAAGGTAACAAGTCACTACTAAACTTTATTGTTTCTCAAAAGTCAAACTAAATATCTAGTGAAAATGAATTATGATTTGAAGACTGCTCATCAAAGCTGTAGATGTCCAGTTTTCTTTTTTCTTTCTACATTGATAATAAGCTATAAATCTGAAGTTGTTTCTTCCTTTCATAAGTTAGCCAGGGAACTGTTTTAAGTGGTTCGTAAAAATACAAATAGTTCAACATTTGTGGAATTACACTTGTTCACTTTCTTGCCGAGAGTTATTGTAAATATACCCAACTACCAACACCTCTAAAGCTCACTAATTAACGTTTTTTTTTTTTACCTTTGGATACAGCCAGGCTAGCTGTTTCCCTTTGTTTCTAGTCTTTGTGCTAAACTAACCAGCTGCTGCAAGAGACCTTTCTTTCAATCTCACTCTCGGCAAAGAGGTGAATCAGTTTATTTCCCAAAATAGTCAGAACACCCACAGCTTGGAGAACATGGGAGCAAAGCAATGTTCTGCTGAGGACGGACGGGGCAGCAACAAAATGTATTTATGCCACCCCCAAAAAAAAAAATATCAGTGTCCGCTATATTTATTATATTTTTGATGGGGAAGTGAACTGAAAGTGAAACTTGTAAATGGGTGTTGTGACCTTGAAGAGAGTGTGACTAAGTTCCACTTTCATTTCAGTTCCCCATCAGGCTTTCAGACACTCATACTGATACTGACTTTTTTTAGGCGAGCCTTTCCTTTAAGTGTCTTAGATGCGTTTTGCAGCTGCCCCCGTACACATCAGTACAATGCCTTCGTTTCTGTGTTGGTACTCCTGTCTGTTTCTCCAAACTGGAGGCGTGCTTACTGCCATCTATTTTAAGTTATACAAGTATCTCAAACAACCCCACTTCAAATAATCCGAAATATGTCTTTCAAGAAGTGTGCAAGTAATATGTTAAACATAAATGTTTCTGTTTATGCGAGAGGAGACTAACGCATTCCACTCACGCAGTCAAAAGTGAAGCTTGCCTCCACAACACCGCTGCTTCAAAAACATGCCGGCTGCCACAGTAACGCCTCAGTTTAACATGCCTCTGTTTCGCCGATTGACTGACATAATGTCACCGCTGCCTTTGTGGATTTGGTGGGGCTGAAGGGTGGAGGGGTCTGGAGCCCCGGCTTGACTTGAATGATTTTCTTGCCATTTCTAATCCGCCGGCCAGCTGGGATCAAACACGTCATTAGAACACAGGCAGTAAAGAGAGAGAGCTGGATTACAACTGCAGGACCGCTGCAGTCATAATAGAAAATTACAGTCATCAGTCTTGATATGAATCAATTATCAAAAGCGCTTTGAAAGACAGAATGGGTGTAGATGGGAGCGATGGAGAGGATATTGCCTTCACAGATTTAGATCAGAATAGAGGAGATGACAGAGATGAGGAAGCGGCCTTGATCAAACTGAGCAGACATCAATGCTCACTGTTTGATATGTGAGTCAGTGTTGATACACGAGAAAAATATGTACATATCAGACCAGCATCCCTATTTTGTCTTCTCTCCTCTCTCATTAAATGCAAAGTTGGTAGGGAGTCTCTATGAGTTGGCTCCAGGTGAGGGAGAGGTAAGAGGCTGCATCTCATGTGCTTACCTGCGCGTGTGTGTGTATGTGTGTGTGTGGTATCTACTCGTGCATGGTTTCATACAAAGTTGTAATTTCAACATCCCAATAAGACTGATTGTTCCTGCTTTGGACCGACACTTCCCTCTCAAAACGTCATCATTGGTTTCACCTGCTCATCTCATGCTTTGTGCAGTGAAGAGCATCATTTTTGTGCTTCATACACCATTTCCCAAATCTTCATTGTTGCTTAAGCCATTCACTGCCCCTCTATTAGTCTTTATATAATGTCACCACAGCCTGCATAGAGGAGATAAGAGTACCATATGCCTGATTCCACTCTCCACCTGCCTGCTTTACCCTGTTTTTATCACAAACTTGGCTCTGTTGAATTCTACTTTACCCTGCTGTGCACTGGCTCCTGGGCCTCCTGTATATCCTGTAGAGTAAATGGAAGCTTGAGTTAAGTAGAACACAGAAGGAAGAACAATGTTGTGGTCAGTGGCTTCTTCTGTGAGATTGCCAGGGATCCTTTGAATGTCATTGAAGCAATATTTAATTTTTTGCTTTTTTTTGTTTTTTTTCTCCATTTCTTGTTGTGTGTTGCTTCAGGACTCTGAGGGCGTGGAGATCATGTTGGGAGTTTGTTCAAGTGGCCTGCTCATCTACAGAGACAGGTTGCGAATCAACCGGTTCGCTTGGCCAAAAATCCTGAAGATCTCCTACAAGAGGAACAACTTCTACATCAAAATCCGGCCCGGCGAGGTGAGAAGAAAAACAAGCATTGAAAAGAACTGTTAAATATATAATATGTGGGATAATCAAGGCATTTATTCGATAGCTAAACCTTTTTGCAACACAGTAACCACAATTACACTCTATTTCAGGCAGCATTTTACAGGTGCCACAAACTTCTAAAGTGCTTCTGTTGATTGAAAGTTGCTTCGGAAGTTTTTTAATTTCTGTCTTACTTTTGTGGACGCTTTCTGGACCCAACTTATCTACACTTGACTGATATTTTATAAAGGAAATACTGTGTTGCTGCATATATTTTTAATAAACAGCTGTTTTAGTGTAGGAAGATATAAATATTGGATTTGGATGGATCAAAAGGGGCGATATTGAGATCCGAGGCAAACATAATTGAACACAAGGTCGCTCTTTGTATAAGCAGTAACTTTTTTGCAGATGTTAACAACTAATAACATGTAAGCATTTAACATAGAAACATGCATTAGTGTGGTGTATATAGTGAATCTCACTACAGTGTTTTTTCTCTGTTGCAGTTTGAGCAGTTTGAAAGCACAATTGGTTTCAAACTTCCAAATCATCGTGCTGCCAAAAGGCTGTGGAAGGTCTGTGTGGAGCACCACACCTTCTTCAGGTAAGAAACAGAGGACCTTTAACTGTGATAGCAAAGAGCTTTTGAAGCTGCTGCAGGTAGCTTATTAATAAAAAATAAATCAGCAAATCTCATATTTCTCTAACTGAGATGTCATTATGTTGTCCTGTTCTGGTATCAGGTACATGGTCACTGGCAGTAATTAATGATTCAAAAATATTTCCCTTGACGGCAAAAAGATGATATTTTTCCAGAGTTGGACTCGCCAACAAAAGCTACTTTGTTTTCCCAACTCTTTGACCGCCTGTGTTGTTAATTGGTCACAGTCATGCCAGTCCTGTAAACATACGTTTACTGATAACCATCTAGGATGATTTCTTTGTAGTGGAATAGAAGCAGTGCTCAGAGTGTTGGTAATTGTTGCCATTTGGACAACATGTGAAGTTGCTTTGCGCTGCTTTAAGCAAAAATTGGTCTCTTGGGTTCTTTTGAGTAGCGAGCCAGAGGGCCCTCTGGAGAATATTCAAATGAGTGGGAGTTCTAATGTTTTTACAGTGCACAGCTTAATCAGTGCTGTTTCTGTTTTGATTAATGTGAGTGTTTGTAACTTGCCACAGGCTCATATCCCCCGAGTCTCAACCAAAGAAGTTCATGAGCCTCGGCTCCAAGTTTCGCTACAGCGGCAGAACGCAGGCTCAGACCCGTAGGGCCAGCTCCATGATCATCAGACCTGCTCCACTCTTCGAACGCTCCACCAGCAAGCGCTACAACATGTCCCGCAGCTTGGATGGAGGTGAGGAGCAGTTGAGGTTTTTAATAAAATGCTACCCAAGTGGAAATGTCGTTGGCCAAGGTGTTCATTTATCCAGTTCATTTTGATAAAGGATTTTTTTTAAGTTTCTTTGTATCACCTGCACACATTTTTCATTTGTGTTCCTTATTTTAGATGTAGTTGTTTATCATGTCTCGTGGGAAAATCTGTTCTCTATAAAAGATGCTGCTGCTACTTTCTGTGTATGGAAAAAATGACAGAAGTTTTGTTAGAAGTTTGAATTCGTTTTTTGGTCCTCTTTTTATTTCTTTAAAAGGGAAGAAAAATGTGCTTTGCACCTGAAAGCCTGAAAAGATAAAATGTCTGGGACACTTTTGCAATGAAGTGACAAAGCCACAATGGGTATTTGACAACAATGGGAAGGAGCAAATCAAACCCTTTGTTCAACCGCTCACACTTTTCCCAGGCATTACAAACAGACCATAGGTGTCCATAAAACGTCACTGGTTCCAGTCCGTCACATCAAGCTTTGTCTTCCTGTCCTCCAGCACCCATCATGGAGAACCACGAGACTCTCATGAAGGACGGTGCCGCTGATGGGGCAGCCAAAATCATGACCAAGGGAGACATTATCACCACGGTAACGACGGAGAAAAAGGCAGAGGAAGAGAAGGCGGAGCAGGAGGACGCTCAGATGGCTGGTGTTGATACGCAGGACCTGACCGCAACTACACCGCTCAGACATGACACAAAGGTAAACTGCTTTCTAACCGGTTTAGTTCAGTCAGAGCTGCATTTGATTTGGACAAAGGAACTTTCTAGAGGCTTTGATTGTCTTTGTATTTGGTTCAAATAGAGTGATGATGTGTGACCGTATACAAATATGCCACCAGGTTGTCAAAGACACAGATGTTGTTTCTTAGAAGCTGCTGCGATTTTGTCTTTTTAAATCCTTATTTTTAAATTTTGCTTTTGTTTTCTTTATTAGACTTTTTAAAGGCTGATGAGAATTTCCAAGTTGCTTTCAGCTTTAACCCCCTGCAGCAGACAAGGCCTAAGTGCTTCTTTTTCATCTTGTGTGCGCTTTACTAATTAGCTTTTCTTTTCTTGTCCTTCCTTTGACCCCACACTATGATCGTGTGTGTGTCCGCTCATGCGTACTCGCCCCCTTCCCCATCGCACATCTCCATTTACACACTCCCTCCGTTGACATTTCCCTTCATCAGTGCTCCTCCCATATGTACACAACCGACCCCCTCCGCTCCGAGCTCTCACTCCCCTCATCTCCCGTTTCATCACCTAAAGTACGGCGGAGGCGCAGGGAGAACACGCGTAAACGGGCCTCGTCAGTCAGTCCAGCCAAGAGCTCCGCTGGGTGCCGCCGCCGGCAAGCCCTCGACGACCGCAAGGCCGCCCTGCTGGACGAGCAGGTGCTGCTGCTCTCGGCCCGCAAGCAGCGGCTGGAGCAGGGCAAGAGCCGCGGCGGCACACTCTTCTCCTTCTCCCTGCACCTGCCCGATCTGTCCACCTTGCTGGACGAGGACGGCTACCTCTCCTTTCCCGATCTGTCCGAGATGCGCTTCCTCCCCATGTGCGCGCAGAACTTCCTGCCTATTAGGTCACCGTCACTCATCCCCTGCTTCCTCTTCATCTTCTTCTTCCTGCTCTCCACCTCCTTCTCAGTGCCCTATGCCCTCACCCTCTCTTTCCCCCTGGCGCTGTGCCTCTGCTACCTGGAGCCCAAGGCAGCCTCCCTGACCGCATCCATAGCCCAGGGCTACCATGACCATGACAGTTCAGAGGAAGAGGAGGTGTGTGTGTGTGCGTGCGTACGTTTGTGTGTCCCAGTACCCGCCTCAGGCTAAGATTGACAATCCATTACAACAGTTAACCCTTATTGTCCTGTCCTGTATTTCGCTCTGATGTTCCACCAGTTCAGAGCTGACCTGGAGACTGTGTCTGTCCCAGTGTCTGTCAGTTCTCCTACTTTCAGAACCTCATCTCTGCCCGGTCACACTCTCATCCTGTAGACTACATCCTCATCAGCATCACATAGAGATGAACCTGCAAGTCCCACCATTTCATATTTGATTGGCTTGCATTTAATTTCACCTTAACGAGAGGGTTAGACACAAATAATGGGATCTTTTTTCCTGCATAAGCCTAAATTTTGTCTCCCCCTTAGACACTAACAACATTTGTGCATAAGCTTTATTGAGCATCACTAACAAATCACAATAAAATAACTGTTATGCGCAGTGTGAACCAGTTCATTGTGGAAATATTTCAATTCCACTGAGCGTGTTAATTAGAGTTAATTATGATTTGAAGAACTGTGCTATCTTCATTTAGTTACTAATTCAAATATTACTAAATATCATATTCTAAAGCATAGCTTTGTGCCTAACCCATCTCAGTGTTATCATCCACATTCATGGTATCACAGTGTAGAAAGGGACTGCTACAAAATCAACAACTGCTGCATGGAAACACTATCCACACTGTCTCTCTGCATTGCTATCCGAGTCAAAGCAGCACAAATTAGAATGAATTATTTAAATTTGAACTGCTGAAAAGGGCTAAAAGCAGCGGACCGTAGAGTGCTTGGATGTATTTTTTCCGTTCAAGCAACACCCCTTTGAATCACAGATGTGTACTGTAAAACATGCTGTGTTGCAGAGAGACTCTGACAGTTAAATGCATCCAGATCACCCCCAGTGTCAACATGCATGGAGAGGAGGGAGGAGGGCCTGAAAGTCAGGTTACTGTTCATCAAATCAATTTTTTACTATCCAAGACCCAGCAAAGGTTTTACGCAGGTATATTTATATACAAGGATTCAGGCATGTCCAAATCCAGAGCAAATTTGATGTTACACCTAAATGTCAAAGTGACTGACCGAAGGTTTCAGCTTCCTCTGAGTCTGTTTTGCTTGCTTTTCATTTGCTTTTTTTTACTTTAAGTTGTTCTTTTCCCAAACTTATCTGCAGTGTTGTCTGATAATGTGTAGCTTACAGAAATAACCAGTGCATTTCCATTTGTTCCATTTGTGGTTCTGAAGACACTCTGACGATAAATGTATTTTCAAGAGTTTACAAGTTGGGTTCTTGTTGTTTTCTTGCTTGCCACTCGGAACGGTTTCGGTCCGTTTGCGAAACAGACTGACAGTGAGCAAACTGACTTTGCCTTTGATGGAGAGATGACCGCCACAGAGGTTTGTACATCAAGGAAAGGCGTCATATTAAAGGCATGAAAAGGGAAATAAAGTAATGCTGAATCATAGATGTGATGCCCATAGAAACAATTAGTAGAATTTGTTCTGCATGAAGTTTGCATCTTATGTTCCTTTTTTTTCTCTTTTTTTAAAGTATTGTTAACACACTTTCTATGTATATCATTCTGTCTTTTCAACTGACTACCTGACAATAGAGAGCCAAAGTCATGACGGTCCTTTCACTTAGGCTCTCTATTGCTAAACCTCGCCCCCTTTAGTTAACATTGCAACACCGTTCAAGCTTCAAATTTTTGGTGAGAATCTTGTAAAAGGGGTCTTAGTCTTTTAGTATGATGTTACTATTATTAACTGCATTTTTCTGAAACTAAAGCTGCATGTCCCAGGACAGCATAGTTAGACTTATTATGTAAAGGAAAACACTAAGATCAGAATAATTTAATTCTAACATAAGTTAACCCGTTTAGACACTTATCTTACATACATGTTTGTATGTTTAAAAGGTTAAGTTAAAGGTTGATACTGAGGATGGTTTGTCAAACCCAACAATATCTCTGGTAACGTGAAGTAAACCTCCCCAAATAACATTTCTCAACATCCCCTGATAGCAACAAGGACTGGCTTCCACGCAGTAAAAAAATAAATATAACATGGCATATTAGTTGTTTTTATTATTGTATATATAGTTCACTTACTGGTCTGCTCTTCCAATGTCAGTGGTAAGTTTATTAGCTGCACATGCTAGCGGTTGCAGCATATGTTGGAGCAAAGAAACGCACTGTTTAATCCATTCATTACACTTCTGCTTTTGGCTTTTTATTCAATACTGTGCACACCACTTCAACCTGTAGAGAAAATTGAAGCTTGACAGGCCTGCCTAGTTACGGTCACTAAGGCTATGATTGGACAAATGCTGTTTGGAGGAGGGGTTTAGCGAATGCTCAATTTCTGTCACAATATTCTTTTCTTTTGAAATTCAACCGCCATCGTTACCCTCTCGTATCTTTCCGCTTGCCGCTCCTTTTTGTTCACTTTCTCTTTCCCCTCACCTGATTCAACCGAATGCATTTCTCCTTGTTCTAATGACCCCTTTCCTCCTTGTCTCACACTCTCTGTCCTCCACTCTTTTCTTGCTGTCAGTCGGATGCAGATGACGACTCTGAGATGCGGACTCAGGTACACTGGGCTCGCTTCATGGCCCTGCTCAGTGCATCACACCACCACCACCAGATGCACTGAGCCGCTTTGTCACTTTGTGCTGTCTCTTCCATCTTGGCTTGCCCGCCGCCACCGCCGCCGCTTCTGTTTACATGCTCACTGTCCCACCACATACCTGACTGTCCATTCACTCTTGCCTTACTTCACTTCACAGACTGCTGCTGCAAAGCTGTCGCCGCTTCTAAAAACATCATTATTTTCAGCTCATTTTCAAGTGCTATTGTTTGTAAATGGTGGAGTCGTGTTTATTTTCCTGTTGCTGCAACCAAGAGTCAGATTTCACAGTTTTCAAGGTTTTTTTCTAACAGTGAGATGACTTATGCCTTCAGGTCATTTTCAGCTATATCGTAGAAGACCAAGCTCCCAATATCTCCTAACAAGAGTCTTAAATTTACAAAGCACCTTTACCTACAATTCATCTCCTTTCTTTTGTCTTTACAGTATAGTTTCATAAGACGAGTAAAAGGAGAAAATGTTTTTATCAAGCATAGTAATCTGATGCTAGAGGTTGGTAAAACAACGCATGATTGAAATTTGCATGGAGGTTTATTTGTATGAAGAATCCTAACTGATAACAAGTACGTCTAACGTACCAGTAACTCTGCCAGTGTTACATTCCGTTTTCTGGAGTTCCTGTGTGAATTAGTGCTATAACATTTATATCTAACATTTCTTGCTGTGAGCATCCAAATATATTTTTGTGAGAGATAAAGCAAGACAAAACACTGAATTAAGTCAGTGTTTTTATAGGTCTTAACTTCTAACAGGATTTGGGAGTGTTCTGCTAGACTAAACCTGTGAAACTCACTCTGTGAATCTATGCACGTCATTTATTTTCATTGAATTAAGCTAGTCCTAAATGCTCCTTAAGCATTTAAGTACAAGCTGCTACTCTCTTAGTTTCAGCTTTCATGTGAGTGGACACTTTGCCATTGTGTTGCTGTTTGTGCCAGCTGTTGCACAGGTAGCCTGCAATGAACATTATACAACGAAGCTTATAATGCAGTTGATTTAAGTCTGCATTGGTTGATTCCAGACATTTCCAGAACTGCATTTTAGGCTTCCCAAAGTAGTTTTTTTATTTTTTTGTTAATTCATTGGATATGCAAGCTACCGTTGCGTACATTTAAGCATGGCCGTCGTTTCCTCTGAGCTGCTCCTGGCCTCACCTCCTTGTATCATGGTTGACCGGCTACTGTAGGACACCTCGCCTCCGGAAGAGATGGTCAAGCACCAGACCAACATCAGCGAACTTAAGCGCTCCTTCCTGGAGACGGGCGAAAGCACTCCGGGCCTGACCGAGTGGGAGAAGAGACTCTCCTCGTCCCCTGCGCGCTCACCCAGAGGGGACGAAGCGCCGATGATAGAGCCGCTGGAGCTGCAGGATGTAAGCTGCAGTCCTCAGCAGACTAAATGATGGCATGTGTGTGCGACGCATGACATCAGCGAGGAGATTTTTGCATAAACAAAGACATCGGAGTGTTTTCGTAACGAGTCATAGTGCAGTGAATTAAATCATCATAAAACATCTGGTGCAGTACATTTGTATAACAAATGACTCTAGTGGGTAATCTTTATATTCTATTCTTTGCCATATCATTTTACGTCTCCTCTATATCTCATCAGCAGCTGGTAATAAACTATTAATTTGTCTCTGTAATGGATGGTGCCGTCATTAATCAGTGATATGAATGTTGTGCTCGGTGGCATTACTTGCTGGAGTTAGGAGCAGTTTTGTCCTTTTCTTGTGCTGTGTTACATAATCTGATGGATTCAGGCAGGACAAATGACTAGTCATAGAACTCAATGTGACTGACTTAATGAAAAGAAGCAGATTCACGGGAACAGCTTCGGGATCTGGATTGTGTCCATTTGCGCATGTCCTTTTCTATTTTGTCTCAACATGTGACCTTTTCATTTATTAGTTTTTTTGTTTCCTCCTTCAGACTAAAGAGGAGCAGCCTGCAGAAGAAGAGACAAAGGAGGAGGTAGAAGCCAAAGCCACTGAGGTAAACTGCTCCCTCTTTGTTTTTCACCTGTATTTTGTGAGTGTGGTGTTGTGTTTTGCACTTTGTTTCTATGTGGCTCCAGACAAATCTGGACACTGGCACAGTTGTTAGTATTTTGGCTCACACTACTTCACAGGTACAGTTTCTCCACTTTATTTCCTTTATCTGTCCTTTTTCTATCGCTATGAAATTAGAAATGAAGCTTGAAGAAGCTTGTTTCAAGCCTTCAAAACATTGATATCCCATAAGAGTCAAATCATATTATAACTTTATTATCCAAAAGAGGAATTTAGTTCGGTTAGAGGGTAGATGACAATACAAAAAGTAATATTACAGTAAACAAGTAAGGAAAAAACAATCAGGACAGTCAGAAATCAAGTGATGATACAAAAACTTCTCTTTCTTGGCTCTACACCTGATTTTACTACCATATATGTGCAGAGAAACTGCATTAAAAACTAGTTCTGAACAGTGCATCTTTGTCCATGTATTTATGGAGCTGTCTGTCTATGTATCATTTCTGTATCTAGTCTCTTGAGCTTATTGTCGTCGTGTTGACTTTGTGATGCCCTTTGTCTATTAACTTGAACGATCCGTTTCCAATAAGCCAAGTGTCTCCCCAGGCGGCAGGATATGTGGTGGATAGTATGGCAACAGATATGGCCTCCTCTGGGCCACACGGGATTAGTCTGTCAAACACTATGGACGACGACGTCTTCATGGACGGGAGCCTCAGGGAGGTGGACGAGGTGTCAGAGAGGCCTGAGATTAAGGTCAGCCCCGGAGCTGTCCGTCAGGAAGTGTTCCAGGCCATCAGTGACAAGAAAGGGACGCTCATTATCTTGAAGGAGGCTGACGATAAAGGAGACGCAGAGGGCAAAGAGACAAGTGCTGCGGGTGAAGAAGAGGAGCCTGGAGGGGCCGAAACTGAAGAGAACGAAATGCTGTCTGCCTCCAAAGAGAAAGAATCTATTAAAGAAGACACTTCGGTTGTTATAGAAGCCAAAACCACTGTAGTCAAGATGCAGAGTCCGAAGATGGAGATAAAAACTGATGACATGACCCAGATTAAAGGTGTCGACTCGCCTAAAAAGGCCATGGCGTCGTGGATATCTGAGGAGGTGAAGACCGAGGCTTCCGAGGTCATCAGTGTGTCGACAAAGGAAGTAGAACAGACGGAGACTACTGATGCCCTGCAGCAGAAAGAAGAGATCTTCATCTTCGAAGAGGTCCAAACAGAGCAGTCAAAGACCAGCCTGTCTCCGATTACCGTTTCTGAACCCTCAACTTCAACCTTAGCAGTGGTACTGTATGAAAACTAAAAACCAACGGCTCTGTTTTGGCTGCCTCCCTCCATATCTCCACCACCACCACCCTCAGCCTCCACCATTGATAAACCAGTCTAACAACAGTGTAACCAAGCGCTCTGCATGGCTAATGGTCCCCTAACACCCAGCGTCTGTTGCAGTCAGGCCCGCTGCTTCTCTTTTGATACAACTGTTGTTGTTTTGGTTTTTTTTGAGTTTGCTGACAGCTGAAACAGCTCGCTTTGCCTTAGCAGCTGGCTCTCACGGTTGATAAGGAAAGAAATGTCTGGCTCCTGTTTGTTTTCTACCGTTTTGCTCTGCTGCACCATTTGTTTCTTTCAGCTCTGTTATCAGTTCCCTGAAAACAGTGACTTCATAGCCTTGGCTCAGTGCCACAGCTGCAGCTTTCCCCACTTCATCCTCCAAAATCCCCTTCTGCCTCCAGAAAAAGTCCCGGGGGAAAAAAAATTGTATGGGTCTACCTGAAAAGAGATTTCACTGTTCTTAAGTAACCAAAAGCAGATTAGTTGAAATTTGCTGCTGGTGGATCCAGCCATCTGATTTCCGTTTGAGGTTTTAGGATTTGCTACACAATGGTACTCCATACAATATTTACTTTTCATTTATCCTCCCTCTCTCCCTTCACTCTTTGTCTGGTGTTCACTGTGACTTTTGACTTTCTTCTCTTTTCCTTTCTCTCCGTCTTGTGTCCGTCCATCCCTCTGTCCCATCAGTCTACGCTGGGATGGTTTTCCTCCTCTGAAAAGGTGACCACTTCTCTCTGGTCCTCACAGATACAACACTGCAGTGGTTTTGGTGTGACTGAAACTTAAAATGTCTAAACATATTTGTGCCTATCGTGTGTAATTGTATAGCGACTGTGTAACCCACATAACTATTTTTCTCTATCAGGTGTGATGTGAAACCGCCTTGTACTGAGTGGATTACATTTTTGTTATTGTGAAGCAAAAACATCATCTAATGGTACAATTATCATTCACAGAGATCCGCTGAACCAGAGGAGAAGATGGTGGTTGCCACGGAGACGGAGGCAGCACCGGCCGAGTCAACAGGGCCAACGGTGAATATCTCGTCCACAGAGGCAGTGCACACGACAGCGGAGCTCACAGTCAGATTCATGTCAGCAGAGGCGGATCGAGTTAATGTAGATGCGTTACAAGAAGACATTAGTGGCATCAGTCTAGGAGATCTGCCAGCTGTATCTGGTGTTCCGGGCACTGCACCGTTCTCAGAGCCACGTCAACAGAGCACATCTGTGGAGCTCGTAGCAGAAATACAGCCAGTAGCAACAACGTTAGAGTTAGATGAGAACATGTCTGCAGTGCTGACCTCAGCAGCAGAAAAAGAAAATGAGGCAGTAATAGATGAGGAGGGAGAGGATACAGGCCTGGAGGGGGAGGCTTATATGTCAAAACATAAAATGGACGGCTTCAGATTCACTGTTGCTCCTGCATACATCAGATATTGTGAAAAGGAAGAGAAGCTGCCGTCAACAAACGAGGAACACCATGAAGAGGGAGCACCAGAGAGTTGTTTGGAGGCTTTGGAGGAGGAATTGTTAGATTTAAAAGACACAGGGGAGAGAAAGCACACAGAAGTAGATGGTAAGAGAGTCCAGTTCTCCAATCATGTCCAGTATTTCGAGAAACAAGCGTTTCCCTCCGAGTTAGAAAATGGTATTGAGGAGGCGGACAAAGAGATAGACAAATGTTCAGCAGCAGAGGATGACGGACAAAATAGCTCTCCAGACATCTTGAAACCTTTCCCCTTTGAAAAAGAGAAGTACCACCATGCACAGATGGACAGCTCAGAAGATGAAGTGGAGACAACAGAGGAAGATGAGGCAGATGGAAAGAAGGAAGAGCTGAATTTGAAAGACTGTGTCGACCAAAAGGATTCAGAAGAAATGGTATCGGAGGAAGTGGAGGAAGAAGAAATACTCCAAGCTGAAGAGAAAGGAGAAAAGTACCAGAAGTCCAGCCCGCGGGAACTGACTGAACCCCTTACCTCAGACGGCCGGCTCACCCATCCACCTCCAGCCGTGTCTCAGTCGGAGGTAACCCTGCATCAGCTCCGGGGGCCTCAGCCTCGGGCCCTGCAACCTCACCTCCACCCTCCCCTCCTGCCAACACAATCTGCCACTAATAATCAAGGGCAAAACCCGGCCAAAAAAGCATGGACATGCGTCTTAACTTCACAGTTTGTTGCGGAGCAGATCAGGGGACCTTTCTAATACGATGTGGTGCACACACTTGATTGAAACCTTGTGATTTGCATTTTCCAGCATCCACTTCTTCACTGGAACAGGGACTCGTAATGCATGACTGCATGTTCGTTTAGAGATTTACGCTCTTCAATGAAGGCCTTTGGCGTAGTTTATTAGCATGTGGCTTTTATTTGTGTCAATTTGATTTTGTGGACAACAAGGTGGAACTATTCTGAGAACAAAGTTAACAGTGAGCCTTTACAGAAATATGTGTTAGACATGACGGTTAATTCAATCGGAGCACAGATGGTTTTGGTACTGCTCTTCTCCCTCTGCATGCATTTATTTGTGACCTTTTTGCCTTTTCGCCCATTAGGGTCTTGATGTCGTCGAGGTGGGAACCAAAGAGGTGCCTGTAGTCCACACAGAGACAAAAACTATCACCTATGAGTCTGCAGAGGTAAACAAGACGGCATTACCTCCATTTTACATCCTGCACCATTTTGAAAAACATGACCGATGGTTGTGGTTAAAGAATAATGTCTGTTATTTGCTTTAAAAAAGAATTATGTCCTAAAAATCAGTCTACTACTTTTATATACAGACAGCCGATTCAAAGCTTTATTTGCATTAATATAGAGGGTGTTTTTTTTGTGTCCAGCTTGTGAATGAAGTTGAGGAATTAAATATGAACTCTCCTTTTAGCTCTGTTTGGCTCTCTGCTGCCTCCAGGAGGATTTCACTTTGACTGTCTTTAGTTTCTGGAAGTGTAATGTGGGATTTTAGAGCTTTTTGCTGAAAACTGCCCCGGCTGCAGCCCAAAACAAAAATTATGAGAGCAATAAAACTGAAAGATTGGTTATAAGTCCTTAAAAACACAATTTCTTACATTGAAATGGATAAAATTTCTACTGTAGTGTGACTGTTTTCACAGTTTACACAAAGAAATTGTCATCCGACTCTGCAGTGTCCATGAGCTCTACTTCAAGTTTAAGCTTCCTTGAGGCTTAATATTTTTGTTTTAGGTTTGCGTCCCATTCACATCTTGTGTTTTCATGTTATTTAGGATTTCCTCTGTCCACAAGGGGCCAAACAAGATAGTCATTGCAGCTTTACCACAAATTACTGCTTAGTGATCATTGATAGGTTCTCAAAAAATCTGTTATAGTGGGTAGTTTCACTTTATCTGCAGTACAATTTATAAAATGCAATGTCCAAATGCAGTGTTTTGCTTGTCAACAGGTTGAGACTAATGGTGACGTAGACCCCGGGGTGTTACTAAGTGCTCAGACAATCACCTCGGAAACCAGCAGCACCACGACAACCACACACATCACAAAGGTCAGGGTTCATCTATTGTCTCTTTCGGTCCCATAGCACTTGGCAGCCTCAAGCACGACTGCAGCCCATGCACGTCCGCTTCAGCTTTTCTTTACTGCAGAATTCAAAACAGAAAAAGTAGGTGATTATTGAGGAGAGAAAGTGTGGTTATCTTTGTAGTAAAGAGACTCTGGCATGAGGAAATGGAAACACTGACTTATGGTGCGTTTGCTACAAAATTGTCACCCCCCCTCTCTGACGTACATTATTTTATTTATTTGTATGTTATTGTGCACTGCCTGATGGTATTACTGATGGTATTAAATTGCATAAAGAAATGTCAGTGTGATCCAGCTAAGAGAGGCAAAAGTCCTCAGTCCAGATTAGTTTGCAGCGTTTTACTGATGTTTGATTTTCGCTTTTACAGTAAATTGGATTTTGATCGGGGCTGCAACTAATTGGTGTTTGGACTGTTGGATAGACAAAACAGGACATTTTTATGTTTTAAAAGATGGAACCAGTGAATCTTTGTCATTTTAGCTCTAAAAAAATTGACATTTAATCAATTATAAGAATAGTGAGACTGATTTGATTTTTCTGTTTTTGTCAGCAACCAGAATGTTATTTTAACACTTGCATTCAACTTTCTTGTCGTCTGGTCCCATTCAAGGATTTAGACTGTTACGAAAAGGTTACTCTCCAATAAGTGTCTCTCATGATAAAACCTAAAAACTGTGTTTCATGAAGCTTTACGACGTTCGTTGCCGGATGTTTTTGTGTTTGCATTGAATTTTAAGTCTTCTGTCTGCTCTCTGTTGGTCAGATGGTGAAAGGAGGAATATCAGAGACCAGAATTGAGAAGAGGATCGTCATCACAGGAGACACAGACATCGACCACGATCAGGTCTCTCAGACTTTTCATACTGGTTCTCATTAATACTCCTCTATCCTCATTGTTTTTATTTGGCTGTTACGTCAATAAATGGATTTGAGCAATGACCACAAACAAGTAAAATGCTAGTGACCCCTCAGGACCTCATCTTGTACTTTGCGATCATACAGCCCTATGATCTAAACTGGCTTAGCATGTGATATTCTACACAAAAACATTAATCCGTGATGTGACTTTAACAAATACTGGAAGTATGTTAAATGTAACTAAAAGTGGCTTCCCTGTTGGCTCATCTTGACTCACAATGAAACATCCCTGCTCCCTCCCTGCCTTCCCCATTTTCTGTCTCCCCCTGGTGATCCCTCCTGGCACTGCACCCCCCCGTATGTAGGCTCTGGCTCAGGCCATAAAGGAGGCTAAAGAACAGCATCCTGACATGTCAGTGACCAAAGTAGTGGTACATAAAGAGACAGAGATCACGCCAGAGGGGGAGGACTGACCCAGGTAAGAGAACAAGGTCCCAGTCCTGGTCCCGGCCCTGTCCATGTTACTCTGGTCTGGTTTTGATTTGGTCGGACTGGGATGTTTTTTTTTTTTTTTCAAAGCTGGTTTCCATTCTTGGGCATGCTGCTTTTCCCATCAGCACTTCTTCTCACTGGTACAGACAGCCCTGCTTCTGTAGCACTTACAGCTAATGCATCATGCTGTTGTCATTCCAGCTCCACTCCCCCTGCAGGGAAAAGCTCGGCTGATGCGTGTGTGCTCTCACACACGCACACACACACACCGGATATTATAGTCTCAGCTCGTAATGACGAGGCTTAAAAACCCTTTAAAGCAACGCTCCTGGCAGGCTCATGCGAGCTCTTGTAATCCGAGTGCAACACTCCCACCTGCTGGAGAGAAACACACTCCCATTTTTATTAGAGAGAGCTGCTGTGTGTACTGAACATGTAACACAGACCTGTTTCTCATCCTCTCTTCCTCCCTCTGCTTTTTAAAGACAATTGGGTTGTCATTTAAAAAAATACAATTAGCCAAAACTTTGAAAATGTGGAAAACCGGAGACGATTTTACCTTTTTTGATTTGCAAAGTAGAGAAAGACTTGTTGAAACAGCCGTGACCTGCATGTCGTGCAGTATTCTGTAGAAACATTGAGTATACATCGTTATGTCTACATTGTGCAGCCTCACAAAGGGCAGCAGCAGTGATGAGTGATTAAATACTGGCTGAACCGGCTTCTGCTTCTCAGAGCGCTCAGTCTGTGTCTGCAAAGGAGCCCGTATCGACTGAAATCTGATCTTGAGTGAACACAGATCTGCTTAAGTCTGTTTCCAACTCAGTTCTTACAAGAAAAATCATATACTTTTACTGGGCAGCTTTGTACATCACCACAAATATTATGAACAAAAATCCATTAAAAACACATTCATTTATGTTAGTTTAACACTATGCTCAAATACATGAATGATAGTTGTTATTATTGACCTTTTTAATTGTGCAAATAATAGTCAATAATAACAGTTAGTATTAGTATGATGACCTCATTGGTGCATCAAAAAGGCAAATAATAAGAATAGTTTTGCACCTCACAGCGGCCTAACTGGACAGTCTTTTTAAGGAGACATTTTCATGCATCAGGTGAATCCCTGACATTTTCTAACTGTGTCTCTCAAGAAACTTGTGTTGGAAACAATTTGTGACGCACTGCTCCTTTCAGTTGGACTCTTCCTTTCTGTGTTGGGGGATAAATAGGTCAGCAGTCCTTTTAGGCAGTCTGTCTGCAGCCTTCACAAAAGCTGCCATTTGTGTTTCAACTTGTCCGCTGGCAGTGTTGTGAGGATTATTTCAGGTGTGGAGCTGTGCGAGGAACCTCTCATTCCATTGCACCCAGAGCATGCCATCGTTAACAAACCCCGCCCCCTTTTTCTCTCGCGCAATTTTAATGCGAAAACTGTAATTGTTCAGTTTTATTCTAATTCACCTTTTTTCGGCTCCAAAGCTTTTTTTTTTTTTTTTTTATTTCACGAGCTTCTAACTGAAACGATCCCGAGGCGAAGGGTTTGGGATGACGAGCGTGCATGTGTGTACTTGCGTGACTCACCAGATGGGAATGCTTGGCTTTGTTTCTGCGGCCTTGCCCTCAGTCCTTTGAGTGTGTGTGTGTGTGTGTGTGTGTGTGTGTGTGTGTGTGTGTGTGTATGTGTATGTGTATGTGTGCGCTGTTAAATATCTGTGTGTCAGAACTGCTGTGTTTCTGAGTAGCACTATTAACATGATACTAAATGTTTTTTCTCTGGTTTCTTGGATGCTTGCCTCTTTCCACTGTAGATGTTTGGGCCAAACATCAGGAACATATGTAGTAGCAATGTCATAAAGTAAAAGCAACAGTTAGAATTAAACACACACACACGACGAGGTGCTGACCATTATCACCAAATTTCAGCGTCATTATTCGGTAGATTCTAATCCCTTTAATCACTAATCATTTATAAATAACCCTAACTAATCTCAAAGTCAGCCTGCATTTCAATTTAACACATTAACAAAACGCAAGCATGGCATACTGTAAGATAGCTGTCTGACATGTTTAAATTTGAATGTACTAAAAGTAAAATTTAAATCAAATCGCTTCAGATAAGAGAATGATGGGTTTCAGTGTTTGTTTCTCAGTGGTGACACCAGCCTTTATGACTTAGTGCTTGTGTTCACTATAAATGTGTAGGGAAAGAGTTGAGCATCGTTCCTAAGTTAGTTATAGCCAGAAATAACCCAAGAAGCCTGTGTGTATCTATGTTGTGTGTGCATTTTTGTAATTCTGTAGTCCCTCTGTGCTTCTCTTTATGGTGTTAAAGCTGCCATAATCTGTTTATCAGGCTCATTTTCAATATTTTGCAGGGTGCACTGTGGCACTAAAGGTTCATATTTTATTGAATAAGCAGGATGTACTGACGTCTGTTTCCTCTGTTCTTCCAGGAGTAACACTGAGGGGCTGTTTTCTGTTCAACTTCTCAAACTCCAACATCCAGAACACCACATATTACTCCAGGACTCTCAGAAGACTAGAAAAGGCTCCTACTCTCCTAATGCTGCAGCCCGCCGCTAGTCGCAGCCATCACCTGCAAATTAAATAAATGCATCTTGCATGAGAAGGGCGCAATGTTGCATTATCATACAAATGGCAAGATTATACTGAAAAACGTACGATTTTAAGTGGTTCTCGATCCCACCTGCACGCCGAATCTCACTCACTCTTTCTCTTTGTGTGTCTGTGTCTCTCTCTCTCTCTGTGTGTGTGTGTGTGTGTGTGTGTGTGTGTGTGTGTGTGTGTGTGTGTGTGTGTGTGTGTGTGTGTGTGTGTGTGTGTGTGTGTGTGTGTGTGTGTGTGTGTGTGTGTGTGTGTGTGTGTGTGTGTCAAGCAAACGGTTTGCTCCCACTGCCTTATGACTTTGATGCATTTTTATGATTATTGAGGATAATTATTGTAGCAACGTTTTATTTATGAAATAAAGCCATCACTCCAGGAACCTAAATCGCTGTATATGTTAGCAAGCATACGCTATTTAACCTTGCTGTAGAAGTGCCAACCTCATTTGCCAGCAAGCATTGCCTCACTTACTCCCAACAAGCCGATGATTTTTCCGTCTGGTATGCCACTACTATAGAAATCACTACAGCCCAGTTCTGTACATATCGACGCTCTCCTAGGAGAATAGCAAATTATCTTTCACAGTTGATTTTTAATTCACGTCTACTTGAATTGCATTTTAACTTTTTATGATCATTTCAGTATTTTAATCGTTTTCCTCATCGATTTTATTCAACCAAGAAAGGTCTGTTTTATGGCAAATGCCAAGGAATCAACATTTCTGTGCAAGAAATTGATTTGTATGTGCCTGTGCGGGCTTTGAATGTTCTCCGGTGGGTAGATGATCGGCTGCAGCACAAGTCCCAGGTCTGTGTGACTGTGAGGGCTCAGACTGCCAAGCTCTGCTCAAATTAGATGCAAAGCCAAGAGAGATCTGTCCACCCCCCCCCCCCCCCGTCCCCTGAACATGTCAACTATATGCCTCCCTCATCTGTGTTCCAACTCTATCTGAATAACCGATTATTGTTCGTGTACAGCCATGTTTTCATCGAAAATGGCGAAATAAAAGTGGCAAATGCATTTGTTTTAATTTGCTGTTTTCTTCTCATATAATAAAATGTTGACCACAGTGCTGAAACGTGTCACCATTGGACCCATTGATTGAGTGTTGATGCCTTTTAACACTGAGATGTTGAGTCAGTGTTAAACACTGTTGAAGCTGTTGAGTGGTCATTCAGACAAGGGATTAAGTTACTGGTTGTGACCATGAGATTATTTGATCGGTTCATATCACAATAACCTACAAATGATTTATAGTATGTGACACTGAACCTTTTAAATATATTGAATAGTAATCTTCATTTTTTTATTTTCATTTGTCCAATCTTAACTTTTAAAAAAAAAAACTAAAAAAAAAAGAAGTTAGAATATCCAAAACAGATGTTATATCCTCAGGCACTAAAATATCCTGATGGACAACATGCGATTACTTAAATCTTAAAGATTAAACAAAAATGAAAAAATATATTTATATATATTAATGGGATGTGGTTGGATTTGTGATTTATTCTCGATCTATTATTCATTAAACCAAATGCTCTAAACAGTTAAAGAAGCGCCCTCGGGGTAATTAAGACAGGATCTTTACAGCTAAAGGTAATTATGTTGAACGCACGAAGGCTTTTAAAGCTCCGCCCGCTGTGAACGTGCGTGTGTGCCAAAGAAAAACCAAAGACGTGAGCTCTCACTCCGTTTATGTTGCCAGGTGCGATGGGTTCAACGCAGGAAGGGAGAACTAGTTGATCTAGTTAATTTGCCAAATCCTTAATCCACAAAAATCTCCGAATTATTACTGAAAAAAAATATGTTTTACTAATGGGATTAATTTAATATCTACTGTATATAAGCTGAAAAATAACAGATAAAATGTCTGCCTTGGCCATGGCCTGCAGAGTGCAAAAAATAATAATTAGTAGGATATATTTACAGTCAGGGCTGTCAACATTGACCTTTAGACCTTAACAGTTATAAAGATAATGAACCTTCAGGATATACATTCTCTAGTCTCTAAATGTTGAGAGATAAAGCAAAATGTGTTTGCTTTAACACTTGACTAAGGAACGCAACATTTTCTGCCAAAGATTGTGCAGCTTCTGGTTATTCGTCAAAACATTGAAGAACTCTTTTAATGTATTTAAAATATGTTTATTCTTAAAGAGCGCCACTGAAAAAAGCTCTATCGTGTTCGTCAAAACATTGAAGAACTCTTTTAATGTATTTAAAATATGTTTATTCTTAAAGAGCGCCACTGAAAAAATAAGCTGAAAATTGTGTTTCAAAACATTGAAGAACTCTTTTAATGTATTTAAAATGTGTTTATTCTTATTGTGTCCTTCAAAACATTGAAGAACTCTTTTAATGTATTTAAAATATGTTTATTCTTAAAGAGCGCCACTGAAAAAAGCTCTATCGTGTTCGTCAAAACATTAAAGAACTCTTTAATGTATTTAAAATGTCTATTCTTAAAGAGTGCCACGCTCTATCTCGTCTATCTCTATATTTAATGCCGTGGCGAACAGACACAGTGAGTCATCCTCGCGTTCACAGACGATCTCGGTGGAGTACCCGCTCCGGTGCTGTAGGTGGCGGCAAAACGACGCGGCGTTTCCTGTGAAGCCCGATAGTCACAACAAGAGGAGGAAGAGGAAAAACGACAGCTCTGGATCGTCGTCGACTGCCTTGCGTGACAACACAAGGATCGCGTTCAGGGCTTCGGGTATTAACACTTCTTACTTTGTCTTTGGTCGCTTCGGACGAAGCGGGAAAAACCGCGCGGCGGGTTTTTCCGTCGCCGTGTCTCCGCCTCTCCGCCGCCGCCGCCGCCGCGCTCTCCCCGCCTGTTTGTGAACTGCTTTAAAGGCACCAGAAACATGCCAATGGAGGCTTGCTGACCAAAATGGCTGGGCGCAGTGAAATGTGAAATATTCCTGCTAAGGTTATCCTTTTCTGCACGCGACGCGACTGTCACGCGAACTCAGCGGCTAAAACGCACGACTTAAGTTAAGAAAAGTGCATGTGTTTGTTTCTGTTTGTATTTATATCATTTTACAAGCGTTACTGCGGCTTTTTACTGCTGCCGGGCCTATCGTGTGTGTTTTTTTTTTTTCCTCGTAAGAATTTCTGCATGATTGATTCAGCTACTTTTGTTTACTCTGCATTTTAACGCTCATCTGTCAACAGATTTGCAGGCTCGTGCTATATTTGTGTGTGAATGTTTGCTCCTGTTGGCTACCTGTATGTATTTTCATAAGAAGCGTGCAAGTGGAGCTCCACCCCTCAGCTGTGCAGGTTATGTTCATGCCCGACTCATTGTGCAATGCAAAATATTTGACTTGTTTAATGTTTTTTTGTTTTTTTCTTTCTCTCTGCAGGTTGCTCCAATTTGACCAGCAGCATGTCTGATTTGCTAAGATATATCGACTATGACCACAAAGCCACCTTCCTGAAGATGCTCAACCAGCAGAGGATGGAAGGTGAGCACTGCGATGTGGTGGTGGTGGTGGAGAACATCGAGTTCAGGGCTCACCGCTGTGTCTTGGCAGCCTGCAGCAACTACTTCAAGAAGCTCTTTAAGAAACAGAGCGACGAGGACAACTCCATCGTGGAGCTGGACTTCATCCGCTCCGACATCTTTGAAGAGGTGCTCAATTACATGTACACGGCCAGGCTCGCCGTGAGGAAGAAGGACATCAACATGATGATGTCATCCGGCCAGATCCTGGGCATCAACTTCCTGGACAACCTGTGCACCCAGAAACGCGAGCTGACCAACATGAAGACCCGAGAGAACCAGGCTCCAGGTGACCACGGCATGCGGGCTCAGGACGCCATCCTGAAGGAGCTGGCCATGGAGGAAGTGAGGAAGAACAGCTTCTACGACCAGGGGATGGAGGGGATGGGGCCCGGGGGCTCTCACGTGTCCCAGCCGCACAACTACAACACCAACTTGAGCAAAGACCCCCACAGCCACGGCTGGGGCTCCTCCTCCTCCAGCGACATGAAGCTGGAGTACCTGCTGTACGGCCACCGCGACCACGGCTCTTGCCAGAGCACGGGCACCAAGCCCCTGGACCACAACGCCAAAAAGGAGCGGCTGCTCACGGCCAACCGCCCCTACGCCTGTGAGCACTGCCCCAAAGCCTTCACCACCGCCGCCCACCTCAAGGAGCACCTGAAGATCCACTCCGGCTTCAAGCCCCACCGCTGCGTGGTGTGCGGCAAGGCCTTCATCAGGGGCCCCGACCTAAAGAGGCACGAGAGGGTCCACAGCAACGAGAGGCCCTTCGCGTGCCAGATGTGCGAAAAGGCCTTCAAGCACAAGTCTCACCTGAAGGACCACGAACGGCAGCACCGGGGGAGCGGCCGTTCAACTGCGGCTCCTGCGAAAAGGCCTTCATCAAAGCGTCGGATCTGAAGCGCCACTGGAACACCATGCACAGCGGCAACCCCCGCAGACAGATGTCCCTGTCCCCCGCCGCCTCCCAGCACGGCCAGGCAGAGGCCGCCGACCAGAGAGACTGGAAAATGGAGACCGGGCCACATTCGCATAACTCGGGGGACTGTTGAGCCTGACAAAACACACCAAAACACACTCATACTGACACATAGACGTGCACACATGCGCAACAGTCACTTAAAAAAAGAAGAAACATGTACACACACTGACACAACCACAACCCTGTGACAGGCCCGTGGCCCGATGTCACATGGACAATGATCGGAGTGAGTAACAAGAGACCATAGCATGTTCATAAGACTGTGGGGCTGTATTATTATTATTATTATTATTATTCAAAAGAGTTATGTCAAAACGATGTTTTCTTTCCACCTGTAAAATCATGTAAATGTTTAGTTCACTCTACTATACGTATATTTTTCACAAAGCATCGTTGCTATGTAGACTGGGGGTTCTCATAACATTAATTCTCTTTTACTTTTTATGGGATATGTAACATTTAAATGTTTGTTTAACCTTTACTGGATTTTTATGGAGATAAAAGAGAGAAACCGAGTGATGGACGGGGAGGGGGGGGCGGGGGGGGGAGAGTTTTCTGCATAACATTTGTTGCATTGAGTATATTCATGTGGATGTTTTTAAATGGATGTGTTTAGTTGTATTGATTGATATTACACTGTAAGAGTAAGAGTCACCATTTTGCATTTGATGCAGATGATACCAAAGTCTTGGGCATTTGACGGATTGTCTTCTCAGGCTGTCCGGCCCAAGCAACCGGCCAACTAGATTTACTGTTATACAGTATAACTGTCATCCAGCTATCAACAGTTAATGATAGATGTCTGTATATACTGTAGCTTAGTTTGTTGCACAATTAGAGTACACAATAATGAATTATGCACATATAACATTGTCCTACTCTTACACTTTGACAATAAACACCATTTGCTGTGTTTTATTGTCTTTGCAATGTTTGGTTTTTGTTGATGAGAGCTCAGCGAGCATTATTTATACCCTCCAGAATCTCTTTTTTTTTTTTTTTTTATCACTAGCTGTATCAGTACCACACCCCAAACAACCTGCAAACCTGGTATCAGATTAGTCTGTTATGTTGAAAATGTGGAACGCTACAATCAAGATCCAAAGTCCATTGGGGGGAAAAACAAGTGTGTCTTGAGGAGATCACAGGTGTGCAAAGATATCAGTGTTGTGCAGCAGCCACATTGGTTAAATTGGTCAAATGTTGAGGTATTTGGTTTGTTGTGTTTTTTAAATGAAAAGGTTTGTCGACCGTCACTTCCTTTCTTCAAACACAAAATGATCTACCTGTGGTTCATTTGGTTAAAAACATAATTATAATAATAATGTCAATGCAAAACAAAAGATGTAAGCTTTTTTTATTAACAGTCAAAAAGCAAGGCCAGAGGGAGCTTCACGTGCGTGCAGCAGCAAGCTTAATAACTCATAATTGCACAACTTGAAATGTCTTTGTAAAGTAAAATAGGGATGTGCTGTTTGGTAAGAAAACATCACAAGAAAAATGTACCTGGGAAAACAGTATAATAACCTAATGATCATTTCATTACTGAATAATGATTGAAGAAGGTGAATACTTACTCGATTAATCGTTTGATCCACAAAATGTCCATCTCAGTTTCCCAGACCCTCGGGGTGAGACCTTCAAATGTTTGTTGTGTTTGACCAACTGTAAATAAGATGTTCAGGTCACAGTGATATAACAGGAAAAGCAGAAAATCCTCACTGTTGAGAAACAGACACAATCTTTATGCCTGAAAAAAGTGAGACAATTATCAAAGTAGGTACAGATCAATTTTCCTGTCGATTGACTAAACGTTGCAGCTCTAATAATAACTAAGGATGCTTAGAACTAAAGCAGATTAAGCAATTAATATGAAACTAAACGTATTCAAAATGCTTAATGTATCAATTGACATCTCCCTTATTATTGAGTTGTAGCTTTTCCTTTTGTTATGTGAAACACTGAATATCTTTATTTTTTTTTTGTGTGATGGATGTTCTTCAGCATTGAAGCAAAGATGAAATGAATTATCGAGAACGTGATCCACAGATTCATTGACAGTGAAAATCATAGTTGCAGCTCTGCTTACAGTAATGATTCTTGTTTCTAGTTTAAACTTTCTTCCTTTCAGAGACGAAGCCTCAGCCGTCGGTTTGTTTGTTAGTCCGGCCAATGCAAACAGTCACATCTGCTGCCCAGTCTCCCCCTCCTCCTCCCTCCCCCACTCCCTCCCTCCCTCACCAAACCCGGAAGTCCACTGCACCTTTAAGTGTGTTCAGCTCTTAAGTTTGACTCCGACATGAAGCTAACCTCTCAGTAACCAGTGAGTGATTTATAGCGCTAAAAAAAACACTTTGCACACAATACAAAGTCAAAAGTCAAACACACACACACACACACACACACACATACCCAACATGGCTGTGTTTCTCCATCAAGAAAAAAGAAAAAAAGCAGCTCTCTCATACTCTGCATGCGACACTAGATGGTGCCCTGTTCATAGTGATTGACCTGTTTCTGCCCAATTTGACCTGCTCGTGTTGACCGACCACCACTCAAAGAATACTGAACAAACCGACGGCACCGTACGATAAAAGTCAACGGGGGTTTATTAAAGTAAGCCGCCCTCCGATGTGAAAAGCACATATGGTGGCTCTGTGAAATATATGCCCTCTCACACCTCGGTGTTTTCCATATATTTACATACATCTGACTCCAGTGGTGGAGGAGTGGGGCCAGTGCAGCATCAGGGTTTCACAGCCTCTGCTCTGTTTGCATTGACAGTCAGACGGAGATGCCTATTTATGAGCGTTTGTCCACACAGTCTGGTTGGGAGAGCGTTCTCAGAAGTGGCCTTGTGTATCTCGAGATTTGATCTGTTCCTAACTGTCAACGGAGGAAGAGTTTGATCGTCTGTAATTTGGGGTGAAACAGTTTTGTGGAAAACTGACGTCAGTGTCTAATGGAAAAGGCGGGCCTTTGCCTCACTGATGTCAGTAGGTGCCCGAGATCTGTTTTCTGCATTTCCTAGCCCTGCTGTATGTGTGTGCGTGTGTGTGTGTGAGAGAGCGTGAGTGCATTAAAGCCAGTGAATGATGTAGGATATGGTTCTGCATCTCATTGTTGGACTGATTGGGCCTGAGTGTGTGTGCTTTTGTGTCGTGACTGCCTGTGTATGTGCGTGTATTTGTAGAGAGGTTTGACATGTAATGTGTGCATGAATTACTGTTTATTGTGTGTGTGTGTGTGTGCGTGCCGAGGGATTTGAGCGAGGAAGGCTTATTGTGTTCGTATGTGTGAGCTGAAGCATGTGCCTAAGTGCATTTATATATGTGTGCACGCATGTGCGAGTGTGTATGCATGTGTAATGACTGGGGGTTGGGGGGTTAGTGGAGAGTGTGAGTGTATGTGCGTGCATCGGATAGTGTTTAGATGTTGGTGTGCCATATATGTACATCTATAATGAGTTCTGTGTGTGCACACGCACATCCCTGAGTGAGTGACAGCGAGTGAGTGAGTGTGCATTCATGCGTGTGCCTCTCTGCGTGTACTCATCCGTGCCTGTGCGTGAGGATTTCGCATCAGTATGGAAGAGGTTGTGTGTTTGTGTTTGTTTGTGTGTGTGTGTGTGTGTGTGTGTGTGTGTCAGTCAGTCCGTATTTGTTTTTATGTATGCATGAGCTTGCATGCGTGTTTGTGCATGCATATGCACGCATCATCACTATTTAGGGAATTTACGTGTCAGCAGACTGAATTCTATAATGCAGGTAGTCACATGAATGAATGTGTGTGTGTGTGTGTGTGTGTGTGTGTGTGTGTGTGTGTGTGTGTGTGTGTGTGTGTGTGTGTGTGTGTGTGTGTGTGTGTGTGAATGTGTGTGTGTGTGTGTGTGTGTGTGTGTGTGTGTGTGTGTGTGTGTGTGTGGTATACATTAGCATTGTGGGGGCTGTGCATTCAGATTCATGTCTGCATAACTTTATGTGGCTTTCTGTGTGTCTTATTCTCTCTCCAGCTTTGGTGTGTGTGTGTGTGTGTGTGTGTGTGTGTGTGTGTGTGTGTGTGTGTGTGTGTGTGTGTGGGCGTGAGTGCATGCGAGTGCATGTGTACGTAAGTGTGTGTCTGCCTATGTGTGTGTATATGTGTACAGTGAACACCCGGTTTCCATTACCCCGGCCGGCGTGGTTCCCTCAGCCAGACCACAAACCTCCTGTCTCCACTCTGGCTCCACCCAGTGCTGCCACAGGCTTCCCAGAAAAGAACAGCGTCTAATTAAAAAACTTTAATTACATTCATCTCATCTCTCTCACACACACACACACACACTGGAAGAATAAAACAACTGTATACAAACAATTCCATGTGATAAATGGGCATGAAAGAAAAAGCCAGCAGTCCCCCCCCCCCCCCCCAGTGGAATGGCTTTTAATCAGAACTGCTGACATTCATGAGCCATACAGTCTGCTGTGATGTCGTCCTCCACTTGAGCACCATCTGGAATTTCTTCAGTTTTAGGGACACAGTGTGTTTTCTGTCATCCAATGTCTTTTCATGGGACATTTTATATCCTTGATCTGATCTCAAAGGCATCTTAAAGCTAAAAAAAAAAAAAAAAAAAAAAAAAAAACATTAATCCCCTTACAACTGTATATCTCCAGTTACTGTACAAACACACACTTGGCCTATTCAACAGATTTATAGCGCAGCACTTAGAGTATGACAAAACTGTAAAATAACACTCGATTAACGGCTCATCCTCAGAGTGAATGTCACATTAATGCGAGGAGGATCCGTGAGGAATGTTTCCCTTGGGGGGGGAGTTTCACTCATCACCTTGAACACAGGAGCTCCTGTCTGACCAGCTTCTTCCTTTCCCATGACACCACATAGGAGCAGGTTTATTAAATGTGACCCGGTGTGTCCAAAGACAAGGTACGTCTTTGTTGATCGGCATGGCGTTGACCTGCAGAGTCGGGTTATCGGGTCATCTCTGCGGGACCGAGAGAGACGGGCCGGATCGCTGCGATCTGCCTGCAGGAGTCATTGTTCACGGTCGGACCAGATGTTCCAGCTGAGAGATTACCATCGCATCACTCCTCGGTGGGGAGTCCAGGTCTCCTCAACCTCTCCCTACGTCACCGTCTCCCCACCTCCTCTCCTCTTTTATCTCTCTGGTACTCCACTCCTCTTAACTCCATCTGCTCAGTTTCCTCTACATCCTTTCCTTCTACCTCATCTCATCTTCCTTCTCCCCTTGCTTTCTCCTCCCGCCCATCTTTCCTCAGTCCTCTCCTCCCTTTTCATCCTTCTCCCTTGTCCTTTACTCCTGTTCTTTCCTTTCCTCAGTTCCCCTCCTTCCTCTTCACTTTGCCTTTACGTCTCCTCTCCTCTCCTCTTCTTCATTTTCTCCTTTCTTTTATCTCCCCCTTCCCCAGCATCCTCTCCTATATTTTCCACTCCACTGCATTCACCTCACATCCTCCCATTTTCCTCTACCCTCTCCCTTTCTCCCCTCTGTTTTTTTGTTTCCTCGTCCCCTCCTCTCCTCAACTTTCCTTTCCTTTCTTTTCTTTTCTTCTTCATTGTTCCCTTCTTCTCATCATATTTCCCTCCTCCATGTACTCCCCACTCTCCTCTTCTCTCATTTGCGTCTCCCTCTCTCTCTTCCTATCCTCTGATCTCCCTTACCTACCATCCTCCCTTATTGTCTCCTTTCCCAACCCTCTACTCTGCCTTTCCTTTCCTCTCCATTTCTCTTCCTTCTTTCTTATCTCAACCCTCCTCTCTCCTGTTTCCTCCTCTCCCTCATTACTCCCTCTGTCCTACTCTCTTATATTTTCTCCATTCTTTCCTCTCCTCTCCTTTCCCTTTGTCTTCTTTCTTATCCAATCCTCTCCTGTATCTCCACCTCCCTTTCCATCCCTCTCTTATATTTCCTCACCCCTCCCTTATCTCCGCACTCCCTTTTTTTCTTGTCCCATCACCTCCTTCCCAGCCTCCTTCTATCTCTCCTCTCTTCTCTCCTCCTCCTCACCACCCATCACAGATAACAACTGAGTGCTGTCTTTGGTCAAACACAGTCCACGCTGTTCTCCTCCTTCCCCCTTCTTCCTCCTGCCCTCCTCCTCCTCTGCTGTTATCAGTCTCAGTCATGGAGGTCTCACTCTAATGAAATTCCCTCAGTGATCACACAGACGGATCTAAAGGCAGATTTTTTTTGGAGAACACATCTGGGGAGTAGCTGAGGGCATGAAAAGGCACAGCAGCTGTAATCTGATTATGATTTTTTTTTATCTGTAATCTGCTCCGACCTGGAATCTGTTACTGAGACAAACACTTTTAGCAGATAACAATAAAAAAAGACCTTGTAGATACCTGACAAATCCTGTGGGGGACAATTAAGTTTGGGCAATTATCTTATTTCAACCATTAAAACGTAGAACATACTAGTGATTCCATTTCTTTTAGATTTCTTGGAAAATTTTGAAAGCTCCTTATCTTCCAAAATAAAAAAGTAGGAACGGTTCGCTGTTTCCTCAGCAGATTTAAATCCCAGTGAAGTGTACAGAAGGTGTTTTTCAAAAAAAAAATGGCTGGGTAGAGTATTTAATGTATGTTAAATGCTGCTATATGACAGTGTTGTAATCATTCACTGCATTCACTTCAAATCTCATTTTATGGCTTTTCTGCAAATTGAACGCAAAGTGCCGCCTTGATAGATTTTAGGTTTGCCCATGGATTATATACTATAATGATTGAACTATACTGATTGGTAATCGTTAATCATGTAACCTTTGATATTTGTATCTTAAAAAGGGAAAACAGATTCTAGACTGAGATATCATTTTAGTGTTGTTTTAAGCTGCAGGGTATACTGTACCACATGGCTTAGCTTACTGCATCAGATTGTTCATTCACTAAGACTGTTTGTGCAAAAGTAATCCATACAGACATTCATTTTTGGATCAATATATTTTAGATGTTTTGCAAAACAACATTCACTTTTTCATTACATTTTCCCGAGTTAACCAGATAAAAGTCTGGCCAAGAGTTACACCTGCCTGTATATTCCCCAACTACACCCTTAGAAGTGAATACAGTAGATGTAATTTGATTATCCTGTAAGACTCTGTAGACTCCTGTCTTAAAATAGTATTACAACCATGATATTATTTAAGATTAGTGTCACTAGTGATTTTCCTCCGAACAAAAGGAACACAGATTTAGGACTTTGGCTTTGAATTTAGATAAAAATGTATCTGATCTATATCCTATACGTCCTTTTCCATGTTGTTAGAGCAGGTGGCTCACATCTTAAATAAAGGTACCATATAATTCATTCTCTGAGCTTTGAGTTTCTTTTGTTTTTACCAAAGAAGCTAAAGCTGTCAAACATATTTCAACTGAAACTTAGAAAAGAATCAATGTTGAATTCCCAGTAGAGCATTGAACATAAAAACTGGGAGCTTAACCAATGATAGGACTTGAGTGATTGTCCCTTCAACCTCTCACTGTATTCACTTGTGAAAGATTCATGTGCTCTGCGTAGACAGCTTGGATTTGCTTGCCTGCCATAAGAAATGATACAAATTGCATTTCACCGAAAAGCTTCTTGGAAGAGTCAGATACATTTCCAAATGTGCTCCAAATGTAATTGTCTCCAGACGTAACTCGGCGTAACGACGGCCCACTTTCTTGTCTTATTCTACCTCCCAGATCTTGTCTCCACCATCACAAGATACTCTGTGGTTTGACCTGAGGGGAGGAGTGCTACAATCAACCTCTACTTGTGATTCAGATATGTCTCTCGCTGTTTTGGCAGGGTCCGTCAACCAGCACAACCTCGACAATATTATCATAAAGGCCTGTCGAAGCAGAGATGAAGGTGAAGAAAACATCTCATTTAGCTGAATATAAAGTGAATCTGTGGTAGAGGAACAGTAAACAATAGCTGTGTTAAAACTTGGCTGTGTATGAGTTGGCCCGAAGTTGAGAGACTCGCTCTCTTATTTTCTCAGCAGGTGTTCAAATATCAATTAATTATTGTGGTTGTTCCCGCTGAGGGAAAATAAATGGTAAAAGACATCACCTTGAGTTCTGTCTGCTTGGTCTCTCTCTCTCTCTCTCTCTCTCTCTCTCTCTCTCTCTCTCTCTCTCTCTCTCTCTCTCTCTCTCTCTCTCTCTCTCTCTCTCTCTCTCTCTCTCTCTGTCTTGTCTGTCTGAGTGTGGGGGCGAACTTTGATGTCAGCCAGCCGTGTTGGGGTCTGGAGTTCATGAGAGGGGCCTCTGTTTTTGTCTGCCGGACACTCAGACCGCAGGACCCTCACTGGGCAACACACAAGGTCAGTGGGAGTCCCTGAAAATATTGATCTGTAACTCAAGGCGCGTTTCTTTGGAATCTGGTATGAAAACACATCCTTTACATGCATATTTCTGTTGTTTTTTTATTGAAAGGAAAATGATAACAATGAAAATGATAACAATCAAATAAAAAACATGAACAAGAAATGCAAATAAAATAACTTTATCTTATTCATTTTCTGTGAACAGCGGCCTCTGACCTTAACAACCTTTATTAAACCAAGATATGTTTGTGTCTTAAAGGGAGCTTTTGTGACATTGGCAAATGCTTAAACCTGGTCTATCAGTAGCACAAAAGGGAAAGATTCATAAATAGAGCTATGAACTTACTCAGTAATGTCAGGTACACACCAATATCTGTCTAAAGGTTGCTAGCATTAGCATTAGATCAAGGGTGTATTGTATTGTTTATGAATTCAACTTTTATATCTCAGAGGAAGAATGTGTTATTTCTTCTTTAAGATTCACAGTCTCGCTATAAAGCAACACATCTACGCTCGACTTTGGGGTATGTAAAGAAACAAAAAAACGTAACCCTACACCTGCTTTAAGCAGAGATGGACCTTTTTTATTTTCACCCGTGTAACTTTAAGAGTCCATAGACAGCATTACTGCAAATTTCTGCCTTATCTTGCCCAAGCATGAAAGTCAATAAGTAAAATGTAAACGAAGACGACAAAGAAGGGCTGTTTTTTGTTGGACAAAAAGTATCGGAAGAATGAATATGATATATAGATAGACATGAACCTCAAACAACAAATAAACAAAATCTCTAAAGGTCAAAGACAATTTGACAGAAACGCAACAGCGTGAGGCACAAAGGACTGTTTTGTATCTGATGTTTTTTATATTAGGCAACTCAACATCGAAGCTACCTCTGTCTCCAACATACATACTGACTCAAACTGAGCTTGAAATTTGATTAAATGTTTTGCCTACTTAGGGCCAGCAGAACATTACATTACATTACATTACAGTCATTTAGCAGACGCTTTTATCCAAAGCGACTTACAATCAGTAGTATATTACATATCATTCACCCATTCACACACTGATGACTGGCTACCATGCAAGGTGCCACCATCAGACTCTGACTAACATTCATGCAACATCCAGTCCACAGGAGCAACTTGGGGTTAAGTGTCTTGCCCAAGGACACATCGACTGCCGAAGTCGGGTATTGAACCACCGATCCTCTGAATGGAGAACTACCTTGCTCTCCACTACGCCACAGCCGCCCAACAAGATGAAAACAAAGCTGCTACCATGTTAGCATCTTACAAAGTTGTTACGGTGAACGCGTTAGCAAGCAGAGCCTCTGACATGTAGCAACAATTAGCATCCGCTTTGGAGTTGTTTTTTTGTCCACCTGATGAAAGCTCCCATTTTTTATATTCCAGCACATTCTCACACTAATGTGTCAAATAATGCAGCTTGTTCAGTGGCACTAAGGTCAAACTATGATGCGCTATTTGTTTAGCTTGTTTTGTAGATGCAAACCAGAAAATTAATAACAATAGATCTTATAAAACATTGGCATACTTTTCCTCTCAAAATCCAATCTTTGAATCACAAAATAAAACCTCTGTTTGGAAAGTGACTGCTGGGAAATGTGGTGAAATAAACACCATAGCACTGACCGCTTAGCACCACAGATGTCACTAAAATATAAGCAACATGAACCCGGAGATTACCACTTTAAACTTTACCCTCAGTGTGTCTGCTTTGATCCTGTCACACATGACTCAAATCAGTCCAGGGCCGGCGTTATCAGCAGCTGTAGCCTCCTCATCCACACAGAGCTGCTCCACGAACAGTGCAGGCCTTGTCTCAAAACTATCACAAGTGGTCAACAGCACCGCAGCCAAAGCTTTTGAACTCACTATCTGGCAACAACCGCCTGACATCATGTAATGTGGTGGTTTCAGTAGCGGCGCTTATTCAATCAGACTGGTTGTTGTGGCCGACATGTTCAAAGGAAATCTCTTAATTTTCCAGGTAGCGCTTGCCAGCCTGCTGAATGATTGAAATAGAACAAAGAGAGCAGTGGAAAGATATGAGCAGTTGTTACGGGCACATACTTCCTGGGAAATCATCTGAAGCCACATTTATCGCCATCTGACCAGAAGTGCCTTTGAGTCCTTTACACTTAAAGACACAAACAAGGATGAAAGATGGACATTTCTCTGCCGTAATCCCAGAATCTAAGATTACAAACCGGGGCTTAGCGATGGCATGGCCTCCTGCTCAGAGGAATGAACGGGCCGTTATTACATATGAATGTGGGATCAGGAGGGGTCACATAGCTCAAGTGCCTAAAATCAAACCTGCTGCCATAAACACCTCATAGAGAGAAGGTCGGCGGGCCGTTTTCAGAGGGATTCAACCCCCCTCCAGCCCAACAGTTGCTGTTTCGGCAGAAAATGAACACACTGTGCAGGGAACAGGTGGAGGGACGATGATGGTACCATCAGTCTAAAATGGGTTGCCATGTGCTCAAGTGGTGAACTTTTCCTCTACACATCTGCAAGACGCTAAAGTTGAAGCTAATGCTGCTCTCAAGCAACACAATAAGTTAGCAAGGGACATTAGCTGGAATTCTACCTGACTACTAACCCAATGGGAGTGGAGCGTGTGAATGTAAACAGGATACGCCGCTGACTCTAATTCTATACACTCACTCACTTAGCGCATGCCTTTCCCTGTAGTGTACACACACCTATGACACGGCTCTGTTGGCTGTTGAGCGGGCTTTCTGAAAGGTTAAATAAACTCAGATGATTAAATGGCTCCCGCAGTGAATAATTTACCAACTTGATAAAGTTGATGCGAGTTAAGGGCACAAAACTTGGCGCAAGCGGTGAAAGAGATTGGATATATTTTGTGTGTTGACTTCCTGCTCACCCATCACCGCTGCCTTACACACACGCACAGACACAAATACACACTCACATAAGTTAAACATGTGCATAGGTGATGGGCCACAGAGCCAATATCTGAGGCACTTTAAACACAACCACGTAATCTCAAGTGTTTCCCATCCATCATGTCATGGACACAGAGGGATGAGGAAGACAGGGCGAATGTTTGAGATTTATTGACAACCCCTTTATGACTTACACCTTTACATGTTCAGATGTGAGACTATTATTTTTTTTTCCAAAGGTAAGGTACAGGAAATAGCCACTCTGGAGATGAATCAGAGTTGTCTTTTTAACTTAGACACTGATAAATGAGTTCCTGTCAAAAGGAAAGGCTGGTCATTAGCACTAGATTGAAGAAGTTAATGATTGATTATGCCATTAATTATTATTTTATTAGCTCTTTTATCAACCTGCTCTCATTTATCACTGTCTGTTAACTTTACTCTGTCGACGGCAGTTGGTTTCAGTTGAACCTTTTGTTGCTATTAGCAACCACTGCTGGCAAAGTTCCATAGCAGTTAAACAGTGGAGGTGCTGAACTCAGTATGTAAACAGTGACAACAATAATAATAATAATAATAATACAATTAATTATAAGGTTTCTATATCCATATCTTGTTATAGGTGTTATATAGGATCAGTTTTTTTTCTGTTAACGTTTTGAGATATCTGTATTGTTTTCATGTGGGAAGAAGCTACTTTCCACCAAAGAAATAGTCCCTATAAAAACGGTGACAGAAATGTTGCAGGTTCATTGCATTTCACATCATGTAAGATGGATCTAATAAAAACTTTTGTCATAATCTGTGCCTGCCTATGTCAGATCTATTCAGAGGTTTGACAGATCGTGTGATGAATGTCTTGTGAGTCGTAGCCCTAAGGGGAAAAAAACACAAGCAGAGACATGTCATCAACCAATGTCATCCGTCTGCAGCACTATCTTGTTTTGAGAGAAACAAAAAGCAGCTTTGGTCCTGACACCATTTTTTTATTAGTCAAAAATGGCACTTACATAATTATTTCCATGGCAGGAAATAATTATAATATTATTAATTTTATTTGTATAGCACTTTTCAAGCTGGGAGCACAATGTGATTTCCATAGACAGCAGATCACAACAAATACTAAATCTTAAGAAATAAAAACAGCAAAATGAAAGCACACAATTAAAAGACCGTATAAAATACATTTACAGATGAATCATTCAAAAGCATATAAGGTAGGACAGGTAAAACTATTAACATAAACTTTAAATAAAGTGGGTGCACAACAGAGCTATTTATATAAATAAATGAATAAATAAAAAATAAAAAAATTATTGTCTGGCAAAAAAAGGCAAGATGTGTCTTAAGACAGGATTTAGATGCTGAAATAGCAGAATAGTGTAAGGTGAGAATATTTTTCTTTTAGTTATTTGGGTGAAAATAAATAATAAATTGCCCTTCCGGTGCAACAACGATCAATTTGATCCTCAAACACATCCTGTTACGTTCAGATATAAACCCATGCAGACACACTGACATTCAGACTTTTTCAAGACGCTCAGAAAAAAAGGCACGCCTGCTCCAATCTGCATCTGCGGGTTGCTGGTTCACATTTAGGCAGCTGTCTAATGAGAAGCATTCCTGCGTGAGAGAGGACAAGATGGCTGGTCTGCAAGTCCTTTAATTTGCAAAATGTGTACCTTTGATTTTGGCTTCCCCCCTAATCACCCCATTCCAGCGACACCAGGTTGCCTGTGTGTGTGTGTGTGTGTGTGTGTATGTGTGTGTGCATCTGTGTGCGTCTGAGGGGTTGGGGGGTTGGGGGGACTCAAACATGTGGTTTCGGGTAGTCTTCAAGGACAGGCCACATGGTGCTGGAGCTGCTATCGGCATGGAAAAGGTGGTGCTGAGGATGAAATGTGATAGGCCAAGTGTTTTTTTTTTTTGCCTTTGTCCCACAGAGAGGAATGCAGACAGTTTGGTTGGGGGTCTGTCATACCTGATACAGAGAAATCTAATCACTGATGTCAGTGTTGTCTGGCTCCTGTGTGTCATATCGTATGATTGCAGTTGGGTCGATCCATTGCAGAGATGGAGAACATCTGGTCAGATTAAAAAGACACCCTTTGCAACTGGAATCAACAGGTAGAAAAGTATGAAAGAATTTGTACTGGAAGAGTGTTTCCATATTGTTAATGACATACAAGGACCATGTAGTCAAAACACATAGGAATCATGTTTTGTGTGATTTAATCTCTTGATCCCCAATTTCCTCCCTTAATTGTACCTCAAGTAGTATAAAGTAACAAAAAAAGAAATGTCTGTTTGTTCCAACACTTAATCAAAGTGGGATTTTTTTGGCTGCGCTAGATGTGTGAGCATGTCTTGTGAGTCATTTAATCCACATTTGCTGTAATTTGGTCTGACATATATGTTGTCTTTGGAAACTTTGAGATTTCCACTAGAATAAAAGCATGAATTTCTTTCTTTGGATAATGATTGGCCACACAGCATGAGTTTGTAGTAATTCACTGGTTCTAGAGCTGAAAGCTTAAAGTTTTCTAACTGGTTTTAACCAAATCTTTATTCATAAAATGTTTCCTGATTCATTCAAAATGCATACGTCAGCTTCAGTGCCTATAATGCCATTATCAGCATAAGACATCAATTAAGAATATATATAGATGTTAGGCAAAATGTCTTGTTAACAGAGAAAGTGTTTGCACTTTGCAAAATCATCTACAAAACAACAAGTCCTTAATGATTTAAAACATCAGTACTTATTTTACATAGCAAAAACACATTTTTATTAAACTTAAAGTAATCCACCTTTATATATTAAGAAGTCATTCTCTGATGAGCTCCAATTTCTGTTGGACACACTTTCTTTTATTTTACTTTGTGGATATCCTACATTTCCCAGAATGCATGTTGCCCAAATTCGCTCCATGCAGCTGTGGGCTACAGGTGTTTTGTTTCCAATCAAGTAATGTCCGAAGGACTAAAAACACAACATGTTTTCTTGTGACTGAAGCGCATTACGGTAAATTATGTCTTCTACAATTATTTCTCCTTCTAGAGCTGCAAAATGTTCATCGCAGATATTCTCTCTGTGTTTGATTCTGAGGGACTGACACAAAAATCTGCTCTCAGAAGATTCATCATTTTGTGCCGACTGTAGGTGCAAAGATTATTTTCCACACTGTCTACATTTGGCTATTTAGTGAAAATATAAGATAAAAGCATCACAGAACAACAAAATGGAGCGTCAGCAGTAGTTGTAACACTAGTTGACAAGAGAATCTCACCTAAACATTCATTTAGAAGATGCCTTGTAGTCAACAGTCATATCACATGATTTTTAAAATCAGGTTGAGTTTACTTACTTGAAATGGAATTGTAGATGTTCAAATTTCCCACATTTTTCTGATCATAAAACATGTGGAATTGAAAGTGCGTGAACAAATATGGATCTTTATGTGAGGCTGTTTTGTCCACTGAATGAACTTTGAACTCAAATGAAGGACCACTTACTAACTTTTAATGTAGCTTTCAATCAAAGTTTGCTTAGTGTCATGTAGATAGATTTGTTGACATGCAAGTTTAGTAACATAACACTTTGTTGTATCCGTTGGCTTAAAAATTCAGGGGGAAAAGTCAGAAAAGCAGTGGCCAACACTGATCTAGCTGTTTTTTTGTTGTTATTTTTCTGAGTTTATTTTGCCGCAGCAGCATATCTTAAAAATTGTCTACCTGCCCAAAGAAACATCTGGGCTCGTTTGTTTAGCATCTGCCTGAGGAGAAGGCAGCATCGGGACAGATCTCATCACTAGACATTAACTCAGATCTGAAATATTTGGCAGCCAAAAAGATTATCTGTGGCTTTGCTTCATGCAATCCTTTGACTGTCTCTGCTTTGTTTACCAAGATGAAGGTGTTAGATATTAGGAAAGCATTTCAGGCCTGAACTTTGCATTGAACTTATCATTTGCAATTTATACTTTGTATTATGAACTCTGCAGAAAATATCTTTGGTTTGTATTCAACAAAGGGAGCTTTGAATCAAATTAAGCTTGGACATTTTTAGTTACCAAACTTCACACTTGATTTTCCTTTTGACCACTGACTTCACTATTTGGAAAGCAGATCGGTCATCTAAGTTAAATTAAATTATCTACTGAGGTCATGACCCTTAACTTGATAGCAGTCTCGTAAAATCAGACTTTTTGGAAGTAAACATCAGCCTCCACAACCTCCAGACGTCAGTCTATCTCTCCATGTGGCTTTGTCAACAACATTTACCAGTGGGTTCTTGGTCCTAACACTGAGTCATGATTATTTTAACGGTCTTTGGGTTAGTGTTTGGTGCTTACTGCATGGTGAAGCAGCCGGCAGAGCGAGACTCCTGAGGGTGAAACAGATGCACACGATTAACTCAGGCTACCTCAGATTAGTCGCCTTTTGAAGTTCAAGTTCCTTTTTTGTGACATTTTCTTTTGGAGAGCAGCGATGCCTTGTAACCCGAGACCGAAGGGAGGGTTGGGTGAGCTTGGAGTGTGGAGGGGGGGGCTCTTTTTGGGTGGTCCGCCCCGCAGTGATGAATGCTGAAAGTTTGCCTTAAGTTCATACAGATTGCTTTGGCCTTCAAAACCCAAACCTTGCCACCTCCAAACTTGCGTGTTAGGCCTTTGAGCTGTAAAAATGCATCTTTAACAAGTCAATACTACATGATATTGAGCATAGGCATCAGAGCTTGTCATTGCTTTAAAATCCTCTAAATATTGTCTGTATTGTTTGCAAAAAATATCAATGCGAAGGTTATGGGCACCAACAGGTTTCAAAATACTATGTAAAAACGTTTTAAAGAACCTTTTAAAAAAGTTATGAACAATTTATTCAGCTTTTGTGTCGTTTTTTAGAAAGCAAATTGTGATGGAGTCAAAAAGACAATTCTTTCATGATCATGATTTCACAAATGAATTAACTGGCTCAGAAAATTATTATTTGCTAAAGTAAATTAATAAAAACGAGTCTGTAATTGTTAAACAGCTTGAAATGTACAACATTATGTATATGCTGGTAAAGAATCTCTGTTTGTATTTGTTTTGTGTTTTTATAGAATTATCAGCATTATCAGTTTCAAAGACATTACAACAGCAGAATAAAGTAAGGTCCTTTTGCTCTGGTTTGGACCTCCCTTTAAAGTTATTACCTACATTTACTGTATGGAATTTTGCTAACATAATCATAAACTCTATTGCATTTTTAAATATAACCTTTCAAGGGGCACGTTGGCCTTGGTGGACCGAGACCTTTACATGCCTTTTGCCCCAGATTAATCGTTTAACTTGCCTCTTCTATTCTGGAAGAACGTGACATATGTTGATGTCAAACACCCACCCGATACAGCGTGATGACAGCTTGAATGCTGGTACGACTTTGGATCAGTGTGTGAACCCGTCCAGCAGTCAGGGTGTGATGGCTGCAGGATGTGTAAGACAGTGAAGCTTTGAGTAGGATTTCTACTGTATAAAACACGGTGATTAGGTTGTCTACTGATAATTATCAAGGAGAACTCTGCATAATATTTCTTGGATAAAATCCGGTTTAGTTGTCGGGAGGCTGAATTAGATGAGATTTGTATCTACTACATATAACTCTCTTTGAGTGCTGATATCGTTTAATGAAAAAGAATGGAGACGTTTTTGTGTCCCTTAATTTGTGATACTTTGAAATGACAACAGTGTGTCACGAGAATAAGGCTTGAAAAACTTCAGGACATTCATACTATATATATATATATATATATATACACCATGAACCTCAAGATTAGAATGTATATGTATACTGTATGTCAATGTGAACACGCTTTGTACAGCCTCAAGACATCCTCAAGCATCAGTAATTAGCCAAAAGCTCCAGGGAGTTGTTATCTCCATCCTTTTTAAAACTGGTTTCCTTATAACCTTAATCACGGGATTCAGCAAAGTTTTTAATGTGACGAAACAGAGAAAATGGCTTCTTCAATTCATGCTATTGTCAAATAATCCTATTGCAGTGGACGTGCATCACTTTCACTTGATTCATATTCACAAAATAGTGTACTAGACATGTATGCTGGTTTATGTCCCTCATAATGGAGTAAAAGAAGACCGTAGTATGAATTGTATATACTTACGTAAAGCAGAAGTACCTCAAATGTACTTAGTAACCGTCCCCCACTGGACAGCACAATAAACACCCTCGCAATTATAAAGTTCTGCAAATTAATATGAGGGAAAATTGACTCAGGAACACTATTTATAGCCGATGTTGAGTTCTTAATTCCCAAAGCATGCATGCAAAAAGAAAAGAGTTTGGCTTAGAGACACAGTCACTGTTTTGAAGGACACAATAGGACTGGCTATTTTACCCCTGCAACAGTCACTGTTCACAAATGTTGGGGACTCTGTTGTCCTTTACATAAATCTGATATGCATCTATAAAATGAAAACCAAATGTTTGTAGATGATGAATTACTTGGCTCAACCCACTAGCATATGTGTAACAGAAATGAGTAAATCAGTTCCTTCTCCTTCACCAAATTGCACGCAACAAACAAACATAAGAAGAAATTCAAAGCAGTTGCATCTTTATCTGCATGGTTATTAAATTACATGAGATCTTATGAACGCATGACTGCATCCATCTGAAGCATACTACTACTAGCCCCCAGTTAATAGTGGTAACTAGAAAAGTTGATTATTTTTGCTTTACAATAACAATTAACAGAGCTGGAAAAGCATTAATCTGAATAAGCTTTTAAGCATAACTGTTTACTAAGATCTGCAGCTGCACTGTGAGTTCCAGGCACTCTGACAGATTATGAGGCAAGTGTTCGAGATAGTTTAGATATTGCCCGACATTTTCCTCGGTCACTCCTCCCATCTGTTTCCAACCTGCTGAATGGACCAGACAAGACGGCCCTGCCAAGAGATGGAGTCAGTGAAATGTTTGAAAATTCATTGCCTCGCAACTCATCAGTAATGAAGTGTTTGAAACAGAGCGGGTTGGAGAGGAGGAAGGGGAGGAATGCAATGACTTAAGGCTCTTTGACAAATCCCTTGCAGGGTTTCTAATGGCTGTAAGAGTCATACAACACTTTGGCTTGGTCATTAATAAACTTAAATCCGAGGCTCTGAGACACTTTGTTTAATCAGTGTCTTCTAAAGTGACATCCAGACTTTACTCACTATTTCACTTTGGATGGTGACGGAGAGGGAATTACATCTGGACTTTCTGATGGCCAGACAATGTAAGGTTGCTGATATAAACCCAAAGTTGTTTTGCTGAAGAAATTAAAATCGTATTTCAAAGAAAGCAAAAGGTAGTTTTAGCCAGAAGTTATAGGTCTGATATCACTTTATAATTAGAATAAGACCTTTTACCTAAAAAACAAACAATAAGTTTGGTAAAAAAAAAAAGAAGCCTATCTCAAAGTCCACTAACTATCTTTCAGGGATTTCAACTGCAGCTAATGCTCTGAATCAGATACCATCATGTGACCAAAGTGTGGAACATCGGTCAAGTGATGAAAAGTGAACCTTATATCTGGAAGCTAGCCTAACCACTGTCTCATGGCTTCAAATGTGAATGCCCTCATTGATCTCTCTCTGGCGGTCCACTGACTTCTGGCCGGCCTTTACCCCTTCCCAGTTGATGCTGTGACAGGACTTGGTCTGATTATTGCAGACAGTTGATGTTGTTTTTCCGTATTCATTCAGTCTCTTGCCCAGTCTTTCACTGACGGAGTGTTAGCCCACAGGTGCACTGGTAGTGTTGGTACAGTTATTTGTTGTTGTTGGATTAGAGCTATAATATGGCCTAAATAAATGAAATAATAAATTCACTTGACTTGGATTTAGTTACGATAAGCCTCTGGTTGTACGAGCTACTAACAGGCCATACGTTCCGAGCAGCGTTCCTTACTCGACTGTGTGGTTAGGCTCAGGTCCTGTTCTTGTGTCAACAACCGTGCTCTGAGCTCAATAGGTTTAAGTTAATCTAGGTTAAAGGTGCAGTGTGCAGGATTTGGCGGCATCAAGCAGTGAGGTTGCAGATTGCAACCAACAGAAACTTCTCCCTCTTGCCAAGCCTGTAAGAGAACTAAGGTGGCGACAGGAAAGCACCAAAAGGCCCAATCTAGAGCCTGTGTTTGTTTTTTCTGTTCTTAGCTACTGTAGAAACATGATGGTAGACTCGCTCCGTAGATATAAGGGATCATTCTAAGGTAACAAACGCACAATGAGTCTTATTTTCAGGTGATTATACACTTAAGAAAACTTACTCATTAATATTACATTACATTTCTGTCAATAAATGTAATCTTAACTTAACAAAAATACTTCAATAATTCATAGATTAAGGTTTTAATTAATTAATTACGGTCTCATCAAAAAGTTTGTTTAGGTTTTGGGGTGCTAACAATGTGTACCAATTCCTTAAAAAGTCATTACAAGAGTCAGTATTTGCACAAGTACAACACGTTGCTCGTTAGAAACTTAAATGTTGTTCTACGTGTTTCACTTTTCAATATACAACCAAGATGCTTGCTAAGAATACAAAATAGGGCTTATTATGCTAAAGATATACCAGCCAAGGGGATTTTGTCACAACCTCGCAACCCAAATGTTGTTTTTATTAATGACATTTGGTGATCTTTAAAGCATAATTAACCATTTTTAAATCCATTACTACCAACCTATAAACCTTTTATAAAGTATGACTTTGTTTATGAAAATGAAAACCACCCTGTGCTTTTAAAAAAGCCATAAAAACTATTTGTGAATGCTGTTTGATCCAGCTCAAAAACAGGGCCTGCAGTTAATGTCCTCTTCACACACCCACTGCCTCTGCTTCACATTCAATGTTCAATGCACAAAGACCCACATACCCCACATTAATACATAAAAGAATAGGGATTATCTTTTCAATTTGCCCAGCCCTTGGTGTTATGCAAACAAGATGGAGGGGAGAGGGAAAGAAATCTGGTTAGTTGGACAGCATGGAATCTATTTTTTGAACCCAGAATAGCGAGATCTGTCAAGATTTAAGTCATAATGTGCTGCAGCTGATCCCCCCAGCTTCCACAGCCTCACTCCATCTTTCAATCATAAGATTAGAACTGATTCTTAATGGGACACAGACTCCACATTCCCCAAGTCTATGAAGGCCTCCAGGCATCCAAATCATATTGTTCACATTCAACTTGAAACAGTCTGAAGATGACAAAAAGTAAAGTCTGTGACACCCACACACACACTGTTCTTATCAGGCAATGGCCGGGAGGAGAGTGATGTGATGATCTGCACATTGTGCTCACAGCCCTCACTGGTAACTGTGAACCTTAAGGAGCTCAAAAGAGTTGGGGAAGGAACTTTGTTTTATTCTCTGGCTGGATGAGTAAATAGGGTTAGATCTTTGGAAAAGTTCTGGTAGATAACTACTGAAGCTTTCCATCCAGTTTAGTTTTGAATAATAACTCTCGGTTGCCAGCAAAATCAAATATCCAATAATATAGATTGTCTGAAGCTCCCAGACATTTTCCAGAGTTTCACATATGTAGCACCCTACAATGGATTTTCTGTGTCAGACGCCTTCTCACCGACTGGATATACTCAAATTAGTTTAGGCGAGGGCTGGTGCCTGGTTAAAGCGTGCAGGTGGAAGGACATGGCACAGATTATAGCGCAGCAACGTATCTTATTTGTAATTTGGTCATCAACAACTTTCCTTGAATTTGTCTGACAATTTCAGCTTTGGCACTAACTGACAAAAAATTCCCAATTCTTGTTGTCTCTCCAGTTAGACATTTCCGTTGGTCTCTTCGTGTTAATGACCCTTCTTCCCCACCCACATACGTTCGTTTTCTTTTGCATGATAGAAACATCCAACAAGCCCACTTGCTCGCTGTGAATTCTCTGGACAATGCTCTATTCACACATAAGCTGTACTAGAGAGCTGGCAGGCTAAAGTCTGTTTAATGTCCGGTCCGAATGAGTCAGACATTTGCGTTCTCACATACAGCTCCTCCAGGAATTGTCTAGATAAGTTCAGGGTTGGAGTGCATTTGTTAAAAGGGGCTTCTGTTGACCAAATTGAGTGGTATCTTTCAAAGTTGCGGTCTATTTTGTACAAAATTCTTTATTTGTGTTTTTATATGTGTAGAGACAAAAAGAGACAAAACATTTAATTTGACTGACTACAAATTTCTGAACCCACAGCTTTCAGTCTGTCAAATAAGCTTTGGGGGGGTAACTGGCTATAGTTCTGGGTACCGAGAATATCCACATTTATCCTGGGCCAAGGCTTCCTTACCTTTAGATGGTCAGTGTTTATAGTCCAATTAGCAACTCAAGATGCGAGACTGGAGCTGGAGATTAGAGACGACTTGTACAACCGGATTGTTTCATAAGTAGCCAGAAAACAAACTAATTGTAAACCACTAAAAAGCGAAATCATTGTCAGAAGATAGCAAGTGGGTTCCAAGATTGCACTTAGGTCAATGCTTCCCACCTATTTTACTCTTCACACAGACCATTTAGATATAAATACTAATGCCTTTAGATATGTTTGGACTTCACTTTGCAAAAACAAGTTTGTTCGAAGCCGAGACTGTATAAACACACAGCCGAGACTGTATAAAAATAGTTGGTAGAATTTTTCATGCAAGAATCCCATCATGGAAATAAGTTTCCTTCCGAAAAGCAGGACTCTGTGTACATCATTTCGTAATGCTTTGTCCCTTCAGAGTCAAAGAAAAAAAAGCTTAGTCTTAGTTTCTCATCATGTGTCGGCAAACACAGGGGGCTCCACAGTGACCTAAGAACGAAGCGTTTAAAGATGTTTCTGGGTCACTGAAGCAGAACTCAACACTCTTACATCACACATACACACAGACACGAACACCTGAGGATAAAAGGGCAGGTAGCAGAGATTGTGTATCTCTCCAAAACTAAAAAGATTTCTTCAAACATGCCCTCATGCACAAACACGCACTGAAGGAAAAATGGGAAAGCTTTTGGTGCTTTGTGGAGTTGAATTACACACACATGCACCCAAAGATGCAAACAGACATGCATGCACATACACAGTGACTTATGGGATAGTCAGACACTGCTGAGTGGTTGCATTGTTGATGACAAGGTCCCGTGAAGGAAGGACAGGCTTCCTGTCTGTGATCTTGTTGTCGTGGAGACAGCAGGGCCCGGTCAAATGGATTAGCTCAGATCCTTTCATCTTTAAGAGGGATACCAAAGAGGATACTTAAATGGGCACCAGTTTCCACATAAAACAAACCACTGGCATAGTTCTGAAGTTTTTCTAAATTACTTTCGTCTGACTCGATGCTGACTGGAAAAAAAATCAGGATTCTCTTAAATCTCTTAAACCAACATCTTGTTGGTTTGGTAACACAACGATTTGTCTGAGGCAGGAAACATTTTATTGGACGAGGTAAATATCAGTGAGTGGGGCCAAAGAACAACTCTTTGTAGGGACATGTTAGTTTACTGGCAAGATTGAAGAGCCAACAGGAACTTTGGTCAAACTATGAATATTAATATGAAATATATGTTTCATTCAGTCATTTTAGCAAGTTAAACATTGACAGCAAATCTTTACATTGTTTAAAATAAGTCAAACACATTCAAGTAGAGACACATAAGGTTGGTTCCATCCACCAGTTTTTAGGGCTCATCTCAAATTTGTACATTGAAACATTTGAGGAAAACACAAAATAAGTCAAAAAGTTTGTACTCTTGGTTTGCATATTACTATTTTTTAAATGCAATAAACGCCAACAGCAAGTCATTTGTAAAAAGTAGTTATGTCATGATGCCACTCACCATCACCTATCTACATCCCACCAGAAAACCCACAAAATAAAGAATAAAAAGAGGTTCGGTGTCAGAAGTGTATCTTAACGTAACATGCCGGGTACAAGTCCAGTCATGGATCTTGTTATGTCATTCACATGAAAAAAGTTTTATTAAAATCATATAATCTTGTAATGTTTTCCTGAATTTATTGGCACAAATATTGTTGATGGAAACATGCACTGACTCACATTTCATTGGGCCAAACTCTAATTTCAATTTCAAGAAGAACTGTAGTGTTGTTATATCTAGAAATGTGTGGTTCTCATGATTTGCCTGACCTGCAAGCTTCATGGTTGAGACGAATAGAATTACAACATCCGCATCTTGGTTCTTGCCAGGGATGTTCTCACATTCTCTTCTATCCCCTCATATTTCCCATCTCTATTATCTGCCATCAATTAAGGCTGAAATTCTGCATAAAAAATATATAGAGTCTCCAAGTATGTCTTACACTCTCAAGTTGGACTCCATGTGATGTCATGTGCTCTTAAGTACCAGTAAGTCAGTTTGAATTGCAAATATCTTAGTTGTCGATACGCCTCAGCACCAATGTCAACAGGCCAAACTCTGCTATGTATAATTATACGATGAAATTGATTCTGATCCTGCTGCTCTTTTAAAATTTCCCGGCAGCCAGCTCAGACCCCATGACTCACAAAACAGCTCTCTGTATTTGTCTTTAATAAACAAAATCAGCTCTTAGCTGTTCCTGTTTATTCTCAGCCGGGTTTTGATTGCCCTCCAAACAAAACAGTTGGATTGCTCCATTGTACTTAGCATCCAAGCCATTACCCTTTCATTGTATTGCCCTTCTTTGGTTTACTGCATAAACAGTTATCTGACATATAAGATAAACATTTCATGTCATGTCTGCCTCACAGAGAGAAGAAAGAAGGAAACAGAGAGAGGAAGCAAATGATGGAAATATTGACTTTCTCCCTGCCAGCATCCTTCTTTCCTCTCCAAGCAGACAGAGATGGGAAAGCATCATTATAAAGAGGTCAGATCAATCTCTCTGTCTGTAACTTTCATTGCTTTTCATGTCCTCTCAGCTACATTAACGTCCCCGGTGACCGGCGACCCGAGGGAATTTCTTAATGTATGCCTTTGTGTTTTTTGTGGCCGAAGCTGAAGATGGAGGCCACCTGCCAAACTCTACAGTGTCACATGAGGGTCATAAATCAAAACTATTATGAGGTTTTTGTAATTCTACATTACAAGTTCAGCTTGTCTACTGTCATGCTGCCGATGCTGGTGTGGTTGTTGGTGGCCTGTTGGTCAGACAGACTGTCCTTCAAACAAAGAACCCGGGTAAAAAAAAAACGCTGTCAGCAAATATTCAGCCTGCTGAAGTGTCCTCAGAGGAAAATGTTTTTTAACAACCCACAGAGAGCGTATGGTTTCCTATTCTTGTAAATGGCCAAACGTAGATAAGATCAAAGCAAACAATTTAGAATATAATTAGAATTATTATTAATAATCTTAATTGCAGCATATCTCCTTTCTGGATAAATTGTGTAAGAGGCAGAAAGACTAGTTCCACAGCAGACTACAGTCTCAATATACTACAACACTCTGCTATTGCACTACAGCAACTCAAAACAGCAAAGGTGCTAAATTTTAAATTAAGAGCATATCTCTTGCTCAAGAAGTATTTAAACATGGCAACGGCTGAGCCTGCTAATGGTGCTAAAAGTGCTAAGAGTGCAAACAACAGGAACAGTCCTGACAGAGCTAACAGTGTTTGCCAGCTTAACTTGGACCAGAATAACTTGTGCTGTCTTAGTGCCTTTTATTGCCATTATCACTCTCTCCACAAACACAGAAAACCCACAGCTGAATGTAGCAAGTTCAGACATGTTCTTTGTGGTGAAGCCACAAGTCATCCTGGGAAATGTAGGAAACTGCAAACTGAAGTGGAGAAATTTGAGGCAGGTCAATAGAAAGAAAGTAAGTTAAATAGAACACTAAATCACACATTAACTTGGACCAAGTTATTCAAATATTTGAATGAACGTGTGCATGACTTACAGTAAGGATTCTGAGCTGGCTTTTCATCAGGATCTGGATTTTTTTCTTCCTCATTAAATCACAACCCAAGATATAAAGAAAATGTTGTCCTCTCCTGTCTGTGCAATAAAATATTGTGAAAATGGAAACATAATACTGCAACAAAGTGTTTGACAAAAGAAAGAAGGAAGCCATCAAAATAAAGACATAAATAGAGACAGGAAGATTAAATCACCATAAAAAAGAAAATATAGAAACAAATATATGAAAGCAAATCTAAACAGTTGGGTCTTGGGCTGATTTTAAAAATGTTTTGTGATGGCTCAGTGCGTGAAAAAGTATTTCTGGGCCCAAGTGCACCATGTGAAATGCAATTACAACTGTGGCCACTTCACTCTTAGCATGGTGCTTGTTATTGGGGGATTGAACCCAAATAAAACATCCATGTATGCTGATGACTTGATGTTTTCCTGGATTGTTGTCTTTTTGCCTACACAAGCCGTAAGTGAGAGAACATTTATGTTCAACCCCGCTGTTTTCTGTAAACTGTTACCCGAACAAGACAACCTGCTCTGTCTGCCTTGGTGCAGCAAACTTAACGGTAAACTCAACTGGCATGGGGGCAGCCCTCCCCTGCACCCATCTTCTCTCTCTCTCTCTCTCTCCTCTTTTTTATTTATACATATGCCTCTCCACCACAAGTCAGTCCAAAGAGCATCTGGTTCCTCTTGGGCCCGCGGTCACAACACTGAGAGAGTGCCACATCAAAGCTCCCTCCATCCAGCCCGCAGAGAAGAGAGGAGAGCGGAGAGGGAGGAAGAAGAAGAGAGAAAATCTGGGACACATTCTGCTTCACACACACTCACCGCAAATCTGTCTTTGCTCATGGAAAAAACTGAAGCACACAGCAGTGGTGTTGCGTTGTGAAGCCATCAATCTCCGCGCTCTGACCACTTCACTCGCACTGATAGTCTGACTTTGGCTCCCACGCTCATCTTTTTACAGCTTTACAGGCTTTGGCAAAATGTTTTTAAGCTCTTAAGTTTGTTGTCAGTCTCTATTGTATTAGTGTTACATCATTTTTATACAATTATGTCAATGAAACTTAACCTCAACCTCTGTTTGATGTGTGCGCTTGGAAATCCTTGAACAAACAAATTTGCCCTGTTTAAAAGATCCGCGGTGATCAAAAATCCTCTTAATGCCTTTCCTGTCTACAGGCCTGGACTTGTTCACACACAAACTTACACACACGTACCCACACAGAAAGAAGATCAAATGTTGAGGACTGTGATGGTATGTTTTGAAATATGACCCACTAGCAATTTCCCCATCACTCAGAGGCAACAAAGCACAAACATGACTGTACCGGCCGCTTCCTGCTCCTCTTTGTGTTCGACATCTGAAAATCCAATTTTTGCTCTGCTTAGACATGTGATGTGAATGATGAATTACCATTAAATTATATTTTGTCTGGGCTCTAAAGCATCTAAATTAGTAACAGATGAAAGTACTGTGGGCCCAGGAGGGTGGAACCTTCTTTAACAAGGCTGGCTGGTGGTGGAAAGGTCATAGGTTCAAACCCACCAGTGCCGTACCGCTGCAAGGCAAGGACACCTACACAATTTACAACTGATTTTGTCGATGTGGGTGCTGGGAAAGATTTTAGAACAAGACTTGTCAGAGCGAGACTTGGTTAGACACAATATCAAACAGACCTGATCAAGACACTTATACTAACAATCTTAACATTGAAGCCTGTTTAGTTAAAATTCTTGTAAACTGTTTTAGTTTAACTTGCCTTGTGGCTGCGGTGCCATGGTGTGAATCTACTGACAACGCAACATCAGCGCAGAGCCAAACACTGTTGACCTTATCACTCTAAAAATCCAGTGAAAGGTCAAAATGTATCCTGCTCTGGGCTTGCACAATAAACTGTGAGTGCAGAGGTCAAATGATCCACCTGTCAGTCCTAAGAGGGGGCTCAAGCTGAAAGGAATTTGTCTCAAAGCAATTATAATTTTCTTTTGCAAATACCAAAAGAGCTCACCTTCCCATAGAAACTATAATAAATTATAAAGTTATTATAAATGTTACTATAAATTTCCTCAATACGGATGCATGTAAAACATTTGTATCAATGAAGGCAAGTGACTAAATTTAGATTAAGAAAAAGTTAAACACTTTGTTTGGGTGTTCGTCATGTTGCACCGCCATGTTTCTACAGGAGCCCAGAACGGACAAACCAGACACTGGCTCTAGAGAGAGCCTTTCGCTTTTTTTTATTACCTAAAGGCCACCGTAGTTCTCCGACACTCTTGGAAAGGGAGGGGGGATTTTTTATGACATGAACAATTCAATGAAAACCAGGCCAAGATCATTTGATACAATCAAAAGCTCCAGAGCAGCTCTTAATCTTTGGTGATGCTATTCATTGATAGTTTTTGCTTTAAAGACACATTGTTCGCTGTGGTCTCGTATATCTACATGTTACAAACAGATTCAATAATTATAAAATGAAAAGTTTTATGGGCAGCACAAGATGTTCCTTCTCATAAATGTTTACAGCAACACAAATATAAAATCTTATTTACTGGCACAACTTGTCTGGTTGAAAAGTCTAAAAATAGTTCTACTTATTTAAAAGTAATGGCATTAGAAGACATTGATGGATGCATGTTGTCTCTCTGACAGAGTACTTTGCCTCCCAGCATCATCAGAATTGACAGTGGGAAGTCTGATTTGTGCGGCTGCTCTCCACTCATCTTCCTGCCACCTGTGAGCAGAACGTTCTGGATGGTCAGGAAGCATTTCACAGCTTTCTGTTCGTCCTTTCTCAGACTAATGCCAGAGCCTTTGAAGCATGCAGCTGCCTGTCACACCCAGGGGGAAACCACTTGGACAGAAATATAATGGAATCTCCATATCTGACTTTGTACTAACCCTTCACCAGGACTGTCATTTTTTTGTTAATCCTTTTTTCATGTTTTGTCTAGCGATGCTGCCCTGCAAACATTATTATGTTGAACAAATGTCTTCTATCTTTTTGTGAAAGTAGGACTTGTTGGACAGATGTTTTCAAAAATGTTTTAACAGTCCAAACATTTTCTGTCCATTAAATCATTATATACAAAACTTACATTACATCTAGTGAATTAAGGGTCTGAGACATTTCAAACCCCATGAAAGCCTCAGTGGCAACATTTTTGGGGTCTCAGAAATCAAAAGATAATTATTTGTTACTTGCAATTGTCACAATAATAAATAATAATATATATTTTAAAAGCTGACCAATGCCCAGCAGTTTTCCTTATTCAAACTGCCTTAAAACTGCATTTGTTCACAAATATGAATAGTGAATGTGAGATACGATTTTTTTTTTTGTCTTGAATCACGCAACCTGCCAGAGCCGCTACAGGTTGCTTGAAGTTAGCCTGTCTTCATGTCTGTTTGTGAACTTAATTGGACCCTTTTAGACACATTTGATCGAGTGCTGTTTGTGAGAACCTGGATTAAAGCAGGACGAGGTCTGTGTGTTTGGTTTGAGCGTGTGAATGGGTAGCGAGATGGAGGCGAGTGTGCTGTGCATATTCGGTTGCAGGGTTTAGTTGTGTAGTTGCAAGAGCGGCATTACTACAAACAATATAAGCTTTAGTGATGTCTGTGCAAAGTGTATAAAGCCAAGTTGCCTTGACTTGCATCCAGGAAATCTTGTATATGACTTATTGAGTCAGTTTTGGACTTCAGCGTAACACTGGAGCACTGTCTAAAATCTTTAAAACAATAATTGCTACAGACAAAGTTGGTACACTGGTTTCCATATAATTTTGTCCTCAGTCCTCAAAAGGCACCAGATTTGTTTTTTTGCTATTAACTCATGATCCTTGAGGTTGACTCTCTTGCAGTTGGAAAGAAGCATACTGGCAGCTTTGTTTTTTCCTTTTATGCCTTCTTTTCAAACACTTAGTACCTACAAGGCTGGTTTTCTATAAGAATTCAATGTGTGTATTTAAGGTTATGGTTGTGCTTTCTAGAATAAATCACTGCCGCTTCAGTCGGCTGAAGGCCTCTGCTTCCTCTTCTTGATGCAGAGCAGGACGATGTCGAGTCAGCCTGTGTGTTCACCGAGCAGCTGGCACCATGGAGGACAAACATGGGCCTGTCAGAGGAGGCCAGAGGCCGCTGGATGGGCCAGAGGCCACAAAAGCCACAAGAATTCTGACTCTGGCATGGCAGAGCAACAGCTAAGGCCTCTTTTAGGTTGGTCTAGAAGCAGAAAGGGTCGTGCTGCATCATGGATTTCTGTGAATTTCAAGGATGTTGTCTTCCTTTGGCTTGTGCCAGTAATCAAGCTTCTCCCCTCCTTTCCTTTTTTTTTCTTTTTTTATAATTTTGTTGTTTTTCTTCCTTCAGAAGGAGCCATGTGCTGCAGCTCATTCTTGTCCACTATGAAAAACAACCTCAGCAGACTTGCTTAGGTAAACAATCCATCACAAAAAACATGACAGCTTATGGGATCAGTCAGTGTTTCAGTTTTATCATTATTCCTCTGAGCCGAGCCCATTGTTTTCATATCAGCACTGCATTACGTTACGCTCTGCTTACTGTCAATCACCTCACACTTGGAGGTCTCCTGGAGGAAGTAATCAAACCTAACATCTGGAGGTTCCTGTGGGACGGCTGCAATAAGTTGGAAATGAAAGCCTGGGTTTGTAAATTATATTTAAAAAATAAGCTAAATTTAAAAAAAAGAAAACTGGATGAAGACAGCAGGAACTGAGTATCTTCAGCCTCTGCATCTTCTTCCTTTATTGTCTCCTTGGTTTTTTGTGGGGGGTTTAGGGACAATTTCTACTTGACCATGCAGTTCAACACAATAGGATCTCTTGTGGCACATGGGAGTATTTACCAAAGCAACACAGATGAAAGGATCTTTTCTCTCCCCTCCACATCTCTCTGTCACTCTGTTTCCCGCTTCCAGTCTGGATTGATTTATCTGTACTATTTCAATTGTCTCTGTAGCAGCAGATGTCGGCCATATTGAAACTGAACTTGGAGCCAGGCCTTCTCAACTGGGCTCAGGGCTGTCTCATTGGTTTGACTCATTGTTTGATTGCTGAGTTTTTTCTAGTATCACAGTTGTCCCTCTAAAGTTGGAACAACCCTGGGTCAAGTACAGTACAGAAGTTTGCAGAAGAACACTAAGAGGGCCAGAAAATGTAAGTAAAAGTAATATCTCTATTTGAAAGAAACCAAAAATATTTGATTGGTTTTTAAAAGGTGCATCTCACCTCCTAAGAAGATTGAATGAACAGTACTAATTAGACGTAGTCACTGTTTAAGCCATGAGCCACTGTCTTAGCTTCTTTCAGCTCATTGTTTTGATTTCATGACTTTCAACTTTGTTTCATTTTAATCTCACAGCCTTCATCAGACTGCCACAGCAGTGAGATGGCTTTAAAAACCCACTTCAAGTTGCCTGACCGTCACTAATCAGCTGACAAACAAAGTAAGCACCTATAGGTAGCCATTTTGCAGCTACAAGCGCCAGATACAACCTTCAGGACTTGGTGGAGACCAAATACAGAGCTAAAACAAGGGGGATACAGAACACCAAGTAACTGATTATGTTGCTCCATAACTGCAGGATGTGTAAATAAGAAACTGTTTACTGACAGGTTCAACATATCATCTTAAAATATGTCAGTGATGTGTTCACAATGTCTTTTGTTGCTGCCCCCAAGTGGCCAATATATGTGCGAAATGCAGGGTCAAAGTAGCTTTAAAATCATCTCTACACTGCCTGACATTGTACAATATATTGTCAGTCAGCTCTTCATTGAACACAAATTTTCAAACCCCATTTTTAATATGGCGGAACTATTCCACGAAATGCACCTGTGCGTCATTTTATATACTTTAAATATATATTTAAATATGTCAGTTTGATATATTTGGTATATCTAAAACCTTTGGGGTCTCCATAGTAGTCAAGATAAAATCCTGTAAGCTTGAGCAATGTTTGGCTGCACAGTAAGAGTTTGGCTGACCCACCAGTGAGTCAGCTTAAGAGGTTAAACTCAAGATGATAACTAACATGTCACTGAAAACTCATTGCTAGTACTGTCAGTAACTCCTCTGGCCTGATCTACAGTAACAAACAATCAACAGTTAAACAATTAGCATCCCATAACTCAGTTTTATGTGCAATGTGCGCCACTCCCTTCTCATTCCACTTTTTACAGCCCCCTCCAGAAATGACACAAACGTCTACAGGGAGACATGAAGAAAGAGGCAAACAGAAAACAGCGCAGTCATCCAGTTCTTCAGAACACAGCTTTAATCAGAAACAGAGAGACTGTTACTTTGAAATGTCCCCTCTCACATTCATCTGCTCTGACATGTTTGGGGACACTGATGACAAAGGCTTAATGCAAAAAACCTGTTAGAAAGATCCGTAAATGGTTTAAAGAGAGAATAATAAGTTTGCAGCAGTTACAGGCAAAAGCATAATATTAACACTCACTATAGGAAATGTGAGGATACAAGTTTTTCCTTGGTTTTACTGTCCCATTGAGCCTTTTGACAATCAAAGCAGCCTTATTTCCACCTCTCATAGATCACATTCCTGCAGCGAAACAAAGAGAGTGCAGTGATGCTTTGATTAGCCACACAGGACAACGCAGGGGTCAACACACCAGAACAAGCCTCCCAGTTTCACCTCCCTGCCTCCAGCTTCTCCTTCTATACAACTCTTCTTATTAATTCCCCTTCCGGGCTTCTTGCAAATCCTATCAGTCTGTTTGTCCGGATCTCGCTTGGCGGCTTTTCCGGATCTTGAGAAAAGAAGGAACTAAGAGAGAGAGAGAGGAGGGCTGGAGTCACTCTCCCAGAGCGTGGATCCAGGATTAGAGGAAAAAGGGCAAATACCATGGAGGGTATAGAGGGAGGCAGCCGTGAGGGTTAAGACGCCAAACAATAGAAATTAATTAGAACTCTCTCAGTGGAGCATTGCTCTACTGATTAAGGATTTGGGGATTATCGGATAACCAGGTGAAATACTGTTATTTGTGTAAGACGGGGCCTCTTTCACTATAATTTGTCACTACATGTGAAGGCATGGATGTAAACTTTACACTGCAAAAAATATTTTGGCACAGAAGTTTAAGTTGACTGAAAAATAAATCAATACATGGTAAAAGCTTATTGACCCCCTTTGAACCAATGTTCCTCTTTTGTTTCCCCTAAAGCTCTCTTTTTTCCTCAGTACTCGGTTCCTGTAACAATTTACTTAATTGTCAAGCAAAAACTCCAAAAATTCTATTTTATTTAACTATCTTAACTAGCTATAACTTTGAGAGAGTTTGTGATGACTGCCACTGGCGGTTCAGTTAGTTATTAAAGGGGAACTTTTTACTTCTGTATATGTGTAAAAAAAGTTGTAGGGAGCCTTTTGTGGCTCCAGAGGAAGCTGATTAATTACCTCAAGTGATGTCAATTGAGACAGCGTCGTTGGTGCTAAAGACTACAAGTTTAAAAACAAAGAAAAATCTGGTGGTGTGTAGTTAAAAATAAGTGAGCTCTGTTTGAGGCTAGCAGCTCAAGGCTACATTAGCATTTACTGGCATAAAACACCAAAACCTGCTGATAATCAGTGATTGTGGGTTGGAATTAAACTTTGGTGCTTTTGTGAAGATAAAATCTGTGTTTGAATACAGGTATAACACAGTTGGTCCAGTGTCAGAGTGGCTGACTGATTAATGAAGAGGAGCTGGAGACTCTAACCTGAGGGTCAAAAGATCAGAGACACAACAGCGGAGAACCACAAGTTGAAAAGAAATAGGGAGATGGTAACTCAAGGCCAAGGTCTCTCTCTCTCTCTCTCTCTCTCCTCTCTCTCTCACACACACACACACACACTCTCTCTCACACTCTCTCACACACACACTAACAGACATTTTTGGGGAGAAAAAGTCTTTGTGAAGGTTTGATGTTGTTCGTCGCTCCCTCCCACCCTTCAGGCAGAATGGCTAATGATGAGAAGGTGTATAATTTGAGGGCCACAGTTAAGAAAAATGTGCAGCATTCATAATGAATGATAACAAGCAGGATGTTCAACACAAATTAAAAGAATGAAAAGGCTCAGTGTTGTCCCAGGACAACTTTACCCCTTATCAATCCCAAATAACACAAGTGTAGTTTGATTACCCATTCACTATTCTATCAGTGTAAACCATTTTAACAACCCATTAACAGTGTGACAACAGAGGCTTATTAAGAGCGTGCACAAAAACCTTAGTTAACCATGTTTTAGCCCATGCACATTTAGTTCAGTCCAGTTAAACTAATTCGGGCACAGTCCTTTTCATTTTTTATTTTTTTTATTTTCGGACTTGGACTGTGTGTTGTTGCAAACAACAAACAAAAAATACCTCACTGTGTTACTCAATTAGTTTTTTGGTTAAATAGAGTCCTATTAATATAAATATCCTGCTTCGATAACTCTGCAACAGCCTAGTAACTTCTTTGGTGTGATATCAGGATTTTGCAAGCCGTTATTGTTCGAAAATAATTTCAAGTGTAGAAGACATTATGAAAATTACAAGTAGGTAAAATGTGCCAAAAATGTCAGTCTCATATAGAGTAAAATTTGGTTTTCTTCAAACCCAGTGAGGAAAATTTATGCATGGGTTGGCACAATTTGGTGTTGTAAAGTCTCATTTTAAAGGTGGTTATTGAAAAATAATGTTAAACAAATATTGATTTGACACCATGAAACGTTGATGTTATGATGCTGCTTTGCAGTTTGGCATTAAGTATTTGTGAAATAATAATCATTTTCAAATGTATTCAAAGATGTTTTCATACTCAAAACATCTAAAAATTCAACAGTTGACCATCACCTTGTACACGTGGGCGTTTTGTTTTTTTCAGTGTGCATGTAACGGTAGAAAACTTCAATACATACTCCGCCCCTAAAATCTCTCGAGAGTCTGAGGGGGAGAAGAGAGTCCAGTCTCTAAACACACGTACAAACACTCCTCCAGCACGCACGTAAAAGCAACCGAGCTGCTTCACTTCACCAGTGAACCAGAGCGTTGAACTCATCCAGTCTGCGTCCTGTAGTGGAGTTGGGACTTTCCTTCGTTTTCTAAGTGCGATTCTTTGTTTTGATTGTTTTGAACCTCAGGGACAGCGGGTTTTTTGCATTGCATGTAGCGAACGTGTTTCCTTATGATGCCCGGATATCCAAGGAGTGTTTGCTCCACGCTTTGGATTCATAATGGGAGGATTTGTGTCGGAATAGACAAGGACGCTGCGTAAAGGAGATCCTGAACTCCCAGTGTGACCATTGAAGCTCGTTTGAATCCTCCAAAGTGCGGTATGGGTCTCTCATCGACACTGCTTCTGGTTGCTTTTCTGGGTAAGACACTGTTTAAGTTACCTCAATTGACTCTGATCCATGAAGTGCAGCAAGTGTAGATGTTCGAGTGAAAAATGTGTTTGACTCCACGTGTGCGTGGTAAACAAAATGCGTAAACAGCCTATAACCCCTGATGCATAAATAACAGATAATGGTTAGATCACCTTAATTATTATTATCATTATTATTGTTTATTTTGTTTTAACTTTTTAAATTTGCAATACATTTTGAAGTGCTTTCTTCCTCTGTGGAGCGTATCTGTCAGGTAGAAAACTGACATTCCTCTCCTAACCTCAACACACCTGTTTATTACCATGGCTGTGTGTTTGTGTCTACCAGCACTAATAGTAATAATATTTTCTTGATAAGTTATCCCTTATGCCACAGTGATGAACATGTTTGAAGGCTAAAAGGCAATAAAAAGCTTCCCCCAGGGCTGCTTGGGCAGATGAAAGCACTTGAAGAGTTAAGAGCCACTTAAAACATCCATTCCTGATGAAAACCCTGTCTGAGCAGCAGAGGATTATGGGACTGCAGTTGACCCAATCCATCTGCTGGCAGTGACAGAGGAAGGCAACATTTGGCTGCAACTTCAAATGATTGGGTTGAGATAAAACGATATTTTAGAGTTCAATTATTCTTAAGTGTGTTTGAGTCAATCTAACATTCAATTAAGTGGTGTGTTATTGCAGCCTTTAGTAGTGGCTATGAAAATGCACTGTCAGGATAGATTAGTGTGGGCTGTAAATCTACCGGGGGGAGAAAACTTCAGCAAGAGCTTCAGAGAGTTAAAGGTTAAAAAAGACTCAGAAAGAAACATGGAGCAGCAGCTGCTTGTACTTCACCTTTTTACTGATGTGAATAACACTTCTGCTGGGGCTCTATACTGTAGGGTCTTTACATATTATTTAGTCTGTAAGTGTTCAGCAATTTCCAAAAAGAATGGTTGTTTAAGTAATTGCTTATCCTACAACTTTTGATTTTCATCTTGATGTTGGCTACAGTAAAGATATGTGTGAGTCTCTCTCAGATTTTGGTGATTTGCCAGTGCAGGAAGTGGACAAAATGGCAAACATTAACAACAATGATAGAAAAATGATAGAACATTTTAATTTAATTAAACTTAGACTCAGCAACAAGTGTCAAAAATACATGGAATCAGCCTGTAAAACGTGAATGTATTGAGTTATATTTATTTGCATGCATACTTTTTATACATAAATATACGCAGCTATACTGTATGTTTTGTACCGTATATACTGTACTTTGCATGCATATAGCTAATAAAACACAGATTTAATACATTAATGGATTTTTAAAAGGATTATGCTTGTGAGATATAAAAACAACAAAATGTTTTTATATTATACATAAGGGCAAAATGATTATCACGATTATTTTGATCAATATTGAAGTTGATTATTCATTGATTTTAGAGTAAAAAATAATTTATTACACATTCAAATAAACAGCGACTGCTTTCACTTCCATTTTGTGCTACATTCCTGCTAATGTACAATACTTTGCATCCCGATAACACTGGTCCTTATTCACAGTGCTCCCCTAGCTAAGTATAAATAAAACAGTACCAAAACTTTTTACCCAAAATATAACTCTTCTGCTCTGGACTGCAGCAGCAAAATTTTGGAAAGTTTTTCATAGTCTGCCACTATATGCGTGAAAGCTCCCCTGAAGTGAAGCCAAAATAACTCGATCGCCCCCTGTTGGCTGGCTGATAGTTTAGGAAGAGCTTGATTTCATATTCTGATAAAGTTGTTATCAAGATTTATATACGATAAAATGTGCAGAGAATATTCATCATTCCTGCAGGACAAACACTGATGTTAAAGAATAGATCCTTGACAAAATGATCTCACCTCACGGTCCATTTAGTAACTGCTCTAGAGTTTTCAATTGTATCACATGATCTTCATCAACAAGTAGAGTTTATCATTGAATTTTAGACGTTTATTTTCCATTTAACCTTTTTGTCCATGTTCTCTTATACGTTGTGCTTCGAAATTCGCTCTTGACTTTGGAAACAAAAGAAGAAGCTTGGTAGTTTCAGAAAAGTTTGGTACTAAATGGAAAAGATGGGACTGAATGGACCCTGTTATTATCAAATTATAGTTTCATGATGTTTGGTAAATGTTGGTGTGCTTTTTAGATCATGTCTGAAAAAATGTGTAAGCCTCATTACACAAATAATTTTAGAGTTTCTAAAAAGTAAGCATATAAAATGTTAGCATCAGCCTGCTACATATGCTATTGGGCCACAACACTTCTAGCATGGCTATAGCAAACTGTTAAGCTTATTCTAGTCTGTTTTATTATTTTTGTGGAGGTTTTTCCTCATCCTGCTTTTCGTCTTTCTAGGCTCATATCTGCGACGGTCTGTTGCATGTTAGCATGCTGGTGTTAGCATTTAGCTTAAAGCTCCACTGTGCATATACAGTCTAACTGAGCCCCTGGAATGGCGACACGTGTTACAAACCAAAACAATATTTTATGATTTTCCTCTAAGCTGAATGTTTAAAATTCTTAAGATAAATGTGTATCGGATTATAAAAAGTGCTGTGTAGAGTAGTATGTAGAAAAAATATACTCAAACCAGTACCTTAATTATTATTGTACATCTGTACAGTCCTTAAAAATCTGCAAGTGTTATGTCATTTTCTCCAGACCCTTCAAGGTTAACATGGTCACTGCCAAATGCTAAGATAACTCAAAGAACAGTCCTTTGTCTGGTGGCTGCTCTGGCACTCCTGGATTATTCTCTTCCCATAAACGATGTGGAGTCTCTCCGCTTGTCAGGGGTCCCAGTGCTGTTACCTCACTGGTGGGATCAGGCCAACTGGAAATGTTCTCTGTGGTTTGGGGCTCTGGGAGTTTTGTGGGTGCTTTGATTTAGATAGAGAGCAGCAGTCTGGGAAAGCAGCAGCAGCGAGGGACCGGAGAGGGTTCAAGTCGAGCCTGATTATTGCCTTAATGTGGGGAGGGTTTTCTTTAAAGAAAGCTTTTGGAAGAAACTCACACATTCAACACTCATTAAATGTGTACAGACGCTGACACTTAAAAAGTAATTTTACAAAAAGGCTACACATAACCTCTTTTTAATAATTTCCTCATTTATTTCTCTGTAAGCCTGTTTTTCCATTTTGAGTCATTGTTTGGCTTTGATGTGGAATAAGTGTTTGTAAAAAAACCAAAAGATTTGTATCTGTGTTTAAAATTTCTCTAAATGAAACTTGTGTTTCATTATAATTATGATTTTCTCACAAAGCCACAAATAAATGTTGAAATAAGACTGAGAATGACTTGTTCATGCAAGTTATTCTTAGTTTAGAATATAAATGAGCTTTCCTTTCAAGATAGTGTGTCTTTTTAAGTGAGGAAATTTAATTGGAAGCTGGGAAGGAGGAATGTTGAAGATATTGGAAAAAGATATTCATTCAGTATCTTACCAAACATTACCCCAAATCACTTGAAAGCTGCAATTACAGGCGATTACAGGCGATAAAAAAATAGGTGGGTGGAGACCATTTGAATTCTCTCACAAACTTTCCTTTGCTGCTGTACTTAACTTACGAACATAACCCAAATTTCTTAAGAAAAATACTTATTTAAACCCAATGAACCCATCATCTTTTCCTAAATCCAACCAAGTAGTTTTGTTCCAATTCACAATGTTAACCACTTGTTTAATAACAGCGATTGTTTCACCGTTGCACCTGTCAAAGGTACTCTCCACCGGTCATGTATGTAATTTCGAGAGTCCTTTCCAAACAACCTATTCTGTCATTTAAGGTATGAGGATTTGTTGACAAATATCCACAGATGAGAGGCTGAGTATTGATTAAGCTGGTATTTTTACTCGATGTCCACTTAGTAATTAATTAATCCACGTATTTCATGAATAGAAAAACTACTACATGGACAAATGAATGTCAGTAATAGATTCGTAATGCCGGTAACTCAATTGATAATGGTTGTTAACCAGCCCTTGTTGTGTGTATGTTTGTACTTTTAATATTATGCCTTGTAAAAAAAAAATGCAGTTGTGTATTTTTGCGTATCTATTGCATGCATGTATTTGTATAATGATGGAGGGGGAAGTGTGTGTGTGTCCTAAACTGAAATTCACCTGCTATTAAATCTGAGGCACGGAAACCTCGTTGAGGTTAAAAGTGTGTTTGCATTAAACATCTCACCAGGTTTCCTATTAAATTCACACACACACATGCTGGTAGTTTCTGCTCTCCTCGTTGTTAAAGCAACTGTTGGCAGCCACTTAGGTTTTTTTTTCCTCTGGTCCAGAACTGACTGCAGGTGCAAAAAAAAGGCCTCACACACATAAACACACACAGCAAACTGTGAAGCCTTTTCTTTGACTTTTTTTATCACAGCTCCAGCCAGCAGCGTTACTAATGCCACCAGCTGAGTCGGGGTATCAGGTCTCCCCCCGTCGAGTGTTTCCACAGAGCAGCGCTGTGATTTGGTGATTTACACACATAGGAGCTGCCTCGCTGGGTGTAAAAAAACTTGAAGGAGCTTTGTTCTTCATGGAGCTTCTGGCTCCTTTAATCAGATGTGGGTTTATTTGTTCCTCCCTTGGAGTTATTAGTCTCAAATTAATAGCACTGAGGCGACTGCAGCAGCATTCCAAGGTGTTAAATGATATCACCCAGCACGTCGGGTCCAGCTAGAAAGAATTTAAAGCAAAGTCTTCATATTTCATGGTAGATTTTGATGATATCAGAGTAGTACATTTAATAAATCCTTGCTGGAATGTGAGCCTCAAGGCTTTTCTTTGGCTGAAGGCTTTGAAAATGCTTTAATTTCCGATATTGTATCCCCTTAAGCTCAGCCCATTGTTGAGCATATTGTTGTTTCATGTGGTGCATCGAGGGTACGCGGACAGGGTGGGAACTCAATCTTCAATGCTGCTCTTGTCCTTTTTAACCTTCTTTGTAGCTTGAGTTTATTTTAGCATTTGTTTCAAGTCAGCTGTAGTAGCACAAAGCCATGTATCAGTTGTTCAACTTGGACATCTAAGCTTGGCCTGTTCGTCACATGTTCAGCTAATATTAACCCATAAACACCATAAAGACTCATACCAGGTGTTGCAGGTCCCAGATGAAGCCCTGTAATCCTAATCATAATGATGACATGAGTTAAAATGACTACATAAAACCTTCTAAAACTCTTCAAAGAATAAGCAGAGTGAAAACTTGAGCCAAACCTCAAACTAAACTGACAACTTCTTTTCCTACTTAATTGTAATTTAAAAGCAGTTGTGCTTCATTTATTAGGGGGTAAAGATTTAAAAGAATAAAAGATCTGCCAAACTAAACTCATTCTTTAGCGGTTTATTCAACCTCAATGAAGCACATGTCTGAGGTTAAAACCTAACTGAAAGGCTTATTCAGCACCAGTGTATCTATTCAGGATTTCAGCATAATTCATAACACTGCGTTAATAATCAAACATAAATAAACTTTTATCCTCCCAATTTCACATTCTTTTCAGAATAATATCAGTTGAATCCATAAGGGGTGCTCATTTTCAGGTTCATACTTGTTATGTGGGTTTCTACTAGAAAATCTTATAATGCTTTAATGGTCAAAAGGCATATTTTCATCATACCATTCGTCTGATTATACCTGTATTCACCCTCTGTTTAAGCGCCTGTCTCTTTAAGCCCTGCTCTGATTGGCCTGGGAGAAAAATATGGTGCACCTTTTTCAAAGGTAGTTCTCAGGCCGGGGGCGGAGATACTCAGATGGGGTGCGATAAATTCTAATGAGCCTGTGACATAGCAAGGGAAACCAAATCTTATTGGCTTGTAGAATCACATGTTTTCTGATCAAGTTGACGAGTTGTATTCTTAGTCAAAAATCTTATGGTTGAAACCCCTTTTTTGTTTATATTTCTCTTTATGAAGAGCAAAAAAAATAATAAAGTAGAAATCCCACCCAAGCTAAACCTTTTGGTGTCCTTATTGTTTCCACAGGCTGGGCTGAAGGTGGTTCCTCTCTTCACTACTTGGACGGTCGGTCCGGCCGCCTCTCTCTGGAGAAAACCTTTGGCCGATCGCTCAAAGACTCCCAGTGCCATCACATGCTGAAGCACCTTCACAATGGAGCCCGAATCACTGTGCAGATGCCTCCCAACGTAGAGGGTCACTGGGTTTCCACCAGGTAAAGAACTAGGACTTATGTCTTCTATGCATCTTTTTTAAAAGCAGGCAGGAATATTTGACATACAAAATCCAATGCAATTATCCCCTATATGTTTAAACGAGGACATTTAAAACATGACATGTAGCCTAAAATAGTAAAGGTGATAGGTGATCTGTAATTGGGGAACCTCCATCGTAGAGGTTTAATTCAAACATACTGGTGTTTTTGCTTGTCATTTTGAAGTGTACCTTACACCAACAAGCAGTTCAGGCTGGTTTTGGTGAGGTATGAAAACAAAAAATAAATGCAAAGAAGATCTATGGGATGTCCCCTAAATAGTAGATGTTCTCTGCAACATGAATCAATTCATAATTTCATGTCGAATTAATTCATTTCTAGAAGACATTATTGATGATTTAAACACTTTCTTACCAAGAGAGTAGTAAATATAGATGTTGTGCAAGGACATGCACTTATGATGAAGTCAGAAGGCAGTTTAAACAGCAGCTTGACTGAAGTATATTGTGTAAAGCAAGCAGAGGCAGAAAAACACCAAAAATAAAGAAATGGCTTGCTGCACACTAAAAAGCTCTCGACCAACTTAAGACCTTTTGGTATTAATTTATAAAAAATTTAAATGAGAACTTGCACAGTATTTATCTGAAACCTCTGTTTCCTGTTGCAGCTGTGAGGTGAGACCAGGTCCGGAGTTCCTGACACGCTCTTACAGTTTCTATGCCAACAACACCTTCCAGGCTCACCAGTTCTACTATGAGGACAACCACTGCACCAAACCCACCTACACCCTGGTGATCCGGGGTCGTCTGCGCTTACGCCAGGCCTCCTGGATCATCCGCGGCGGCACAGAGGCAGAGTACCACCTCCACCACGTCCAGATGGTTTGTCACACAGACACTGTGGCCAAAGAGCTCAGCCAAAGGCTCAACCGGAGCTGTAGAGGGGCCGTGAAGGGCCCCTGGGAGCCCAGTGTGATCTATGAGCTGTGGAGCGAGGAGGGCGGCTACGACTGCTCCAGGGAGCTTAACTTTGCCATGCATGAGCTGCAGCTGCTGAGGGTGGAGAAGCAGTACCTGCATCACAACCTGGATCACCTGGTGGAGGAGCTGTTTCTAGGAGACATCCACACCGAGCCGTCCCAGAGGCTGTACTACAAGCCGTCCAGCTACCAGACCGCCCTGCAAAACGCCAAGGTAAGTCCCTAATGATCATCTCTCAGGTAGTTTTGGGTAAAGGGGTTGAAATGTAGCTGTGGAGTTTTTGTAGAGCAAAAATATATAGCTAGTATAATTTTGTAGATTCCCCTTTAAAGGGATCACAACATCATTTTTAGGGATCGTGAGGTGATAACCAGAGTAGGAAACAAGTCTGAAAACACAAAAGTGTGTTTATTTTTTTTAACAAAATGTTGGCCTTTTATTCTTTTAATTGTATTGCCATGCTTGCAGTGGGGCTTAAGGAAAGATAATATCTGTAGAGGCCTCAGAAGATTTTCAAAAGTAAAAGGCCATGTATTTGTTCACTGTAGTACTTGTCACTCTTAACCTGGAGAGGGTTGCACACAGACTTATTAGCTGTAGCCAATATTCTTTCAACAAGGATGAGACATCTCGTGTCAGAAACAGCATGAACTGACCTGGAGAACAGTCTGTTATGAGAGTTTATCTTAAGCGTAGCCTAGCAGGGCTGTGAGGAGACATGGGTAAAAGAGCATTTGAAAGTAAGTCTTTGCATTTTGTTTATTAGGTATCAGAGCAGTGGACTGATCAGAAAAAAACCAATAAGTGCTGAAGGATTAGCTTAGAAGGATGAATGTCAAGTTATTTTAATATTGTAACTTGTGAGACAATCTGAATGGTTTTGCGGCTGTAAACTCCACCTGTCTGTGGCAACAAACTGCCATTTAAGACTTATTTAGATACCTTTTTAATCCAAATCTGATTTAGGATCAGTGTATATGCAACAATCTTTCCCCTCTGCACTAAACATTTGCACTAGTAGAAACAAGAAACTGTGTACTTATTGACTTCATCTCCAAAATCTAACATCAAGAAAGAGCCCTTTCTTTCCTCCGCTGTGCTTACGGGACGTAATTTCTCTATTTACACTGCTGAACAGCAGTTTCCCCGCTGGGTGAAACCTTAGAGTGTTGTTTTCACTGTCACCCTCTACAGAGATTACAATGAAATCATGTTCGGGTCCGCTGTCTAAATAAACATCCATTTGAACGGGGACGTTGGGGCTTGGTGTTGCTGATCAGAATGTAAACAGAGTGTGAAGTGAGGATCTGTGATCAGACAAGCTCCCCTGTGATTCTGCAATGACAAGAGCTGCTCTCCTTAAGCCTTTCTGGCCCGCTGAGGCGCAATGTGAAACCCGGCCTATCTCTGGGAGCGATCAACATGTGGTATTCCTAGAATTTGGAATCTTGCGGCCATATGAATTATTCCAGCGAGCACATACCAGGTCTGATTTCATGCATGCCTGAGACTCAAATCAAAGTGTTGCATGTGCTCTATTTCTCCTTCTTTTCTTAAAAGGAGGAAGTGTGATTCACTTTGCAGTTAAGAGTCAAACTGAATTATAGCATTGTCTTAAAGGGATGGTTAGGTTTTTTCTAAATGGGGATGTATAAGGTACTTATCCATAGACAGTATATGACCTACAGGAGATGGCAGTCAGAACGCACCCAGTTTTGAGAAACAGACAGGAGTACCGGCACAGAAGCATAGCAATGTACTGCTGAGGACCCCTTTTAAAAAGGGCTCTCTGACTACAAGGTAAAGCAAATCGAAAATATTCTAAATATACACTTTAGCTGATATTGACTTTAAGGTAAGCTTTTCTTTTTGGCTAAAATGTTTTGCTGCTGCCCCCATCCACAGCAGAAAACCCAAATATGATGGAGGTGAATGAAGATCTGATTGTGGTTCTATGAAACATCACATTTACAGAATTCAACATCAACAGCATATTTTACTAGAAAAAGCATCCCCATTTACACACACTGTCAAGATTTATAGCTACCTTTTTATTTTCTGTAGAAAGTTGTTCCAATATAAAATGTTCGCCATTTTCTTTGGAATAACTGACAATGTTTCTGAAGACATAATGCTGTTGAAAGTTGTAGTAAGCAATATTTTTGAGGTTTTATAATTATGTTTAATGGAGAGGTGACAAACTTTGTTAAAAGTAAAGTGAATATTGGTGAAAAGGCTTTATGCAATGTTTTCCACATACGCAATAGTACTCCCCAAGACCTGTTAACAGACTTTAAATTCATCAATTGGCCAGACACAAGACTCCATGCTGTTTCATGTTTGAATGTGTAAATAGCAAACTATTTGCTAATATGAGTCTATTATCAACTTTATAAGGTTGTCATTGTTATGTTCACAGCTTGCTGCATTCCCCCAAGTGGACGAAAAATGTATTAATGCTGCTTTAAATCTGGCACAAAAATGATATTCCATTCACCTCCATATGCGTGGAGGCAGAAAATCTCAAATGCAGTCTTATCACAAATTCAGCTCATAATGCCAAAACTATCTGCTTGGCTAGATCCCTGTAAAGAAAAGTGAGGAAATATATTATTTTGTAATTTGAGTGATTTTATTTAATAACGCAATCCTGAATTATAAGCATTTTTTCAAAACCTTCATAACTACATTGGTCAAATTTGGGCCCTATTGTTTACCAGCTATGCACATATAGTAAATTAGGTTTTAAATTCTATACTTTTTGGGTGAAACAGTGGTAGAAGGTACCTCACTCCTTCCTACTCAAAAAAGCACTAAATCCGACCAACTCTTGAGGTTGTAATGGTTTCTTTTCAGGGATTTTTATTGCAATGGTGACTTTCCAATCCATTAATCTTAAGCGGTGTACCCACAGCTGGTCCCAGTCCAGAACATTTGCTGGTGCCAGCATGTTCATTCGTGGTTATTGGGTGTATCTCAGAAGTGATGCAAGAGTAAAGCAGCAGACTATGTTTTTAAATTTGTTTCTGTTCTGTTCTCTCCATTTTCTGTCGCCTGGTTCACCGTTATGTCATTGAGGCAGACTAATGACCACTTGATAATGATGCTTGTTAGGAAGGGATCTGTGTTTTTATATTGTTGTTGTTGTTGGTAAAGGGTTTAGGTGGTTATCGTGTTTTCACATGTATCCCTCATGCAGAGAGTCATTTGTCACGCTTTCTTCAGTTTGGTTTATGCTTTGTTGTCTTTTGCTATTTCTTTTTGAGACTATAAGCCTTTGAAAAATATTTAAAACTTGAGCAATAAAGCCAGATAAGAATCTTATTATGGATTCCTGGGGAGTCCTCTTACAGGAGAGATGCTGGTCTAGCTCTGAGGATCCTATCATAAAAAAAAAAACCTTGGGTGAAGTTAGTGGTGGAAGAAGCATTCACATCCTTTACTTAAGCAAAAGTACTTATACCACTCTTTAAAAAGTGAAAAGTAAAATGTTCCCTGTCAGTGTTTTACTATGAATATGATTTTTTGGGGATTAATATTTCTAATGCGTATGTTGCATTTTACTGCTGTAGATGTTTATACAGCAGTTTAAGTATAACATAATATATAATACTACATATTATATATGTAATTTAATCAACAGCAACACATATTCTTTAAGATCAGCATATGCTTGTAGCGCTGCTGTCCTGTGAGAACCACTAATCTCTAAAGAGTCAACGATGCAAGGGTTTTAAAAAAGTTTATTTAGTTTAGAAAATAGGATAATTTTCACACACACATAAACACATAAAGGAACTCTTCATGTTTTAGTTTATCACAAACATTCAAAATCAACACATGTGGAGATAAATGTATATATTTAACTTTGACAGGAAGGGGATGAAAAACTGTAATCTGAAAAGTAAGCTGTCAGATAAATATAGGGGAGTAAAAAGTACGACATTTGCCTCTGAGATTTAGTGCAGTAGAAATATAAAGTTGCATAAAAGGGAAGCACTCAAATGAAATTCAAGCACCACTTGAGTCACTGTACTTAGTTACATCCCACCACTGGGTGTAGTTTCTATGATATAACCAAGAAGTGTTTTCAAGCCTGACGTGGTTTCTGTTGCTTGTAAAATGTTTGCTTCTGGACATCATCTTCCCCTGAATTATGGCGGTAATGCCCAAATGAAAGATTTCTGCCAAACAAAGTGTCATTCAGTTCTAGTTCGCCTTGATCTACTGTGGCTTGGATTGTACCTCATTTGTACGTCAATTCAGACCAAAGTGGCTGCCAAATGTAGCAGTAAAAATGAAATGAATAAATCTAATTTATTTGAAGCAAGAGAAGTAATATCCTTCCTCATTTCCTCCATTTTTTTATTTAATTCCAATAAGGGTATAAAATGCTTTGCTTTCAGTATAAAGAGCCAACAATTTATTGAAACACAAGATTGAACAGGTCGGACATTGTGTGTCTACAGTTGTGTATTTTGCCGTATAAATGTAAAGTTATAACTTTACATTCTTCCTTTTTCCTTGTAGTCTTAGTATGTTTTACATGGTTTGACTCTGGCTATTAGTTGAAGAACCATCCAGTTAAACCATAATCTGGGTTCTAATCATTATTTTTGAATGTTTGAAATAAGTATGGTGTCCCACCAGCAGTAAAACTTTTATTTGCAAGCTGCAGAAATGTGTACAAATACTGGGTAAAGCTTTCCTAAGGCTGCTCTGAACTGGCTTTTAAACTCAATGGTGTAATTTCATTTGAGTAATCTTCAGTTGTTATCAAAAGCTTAGCAAGTGAGTGCTTTACAGACCTTTTTCTCCTCTAAGGCTACATACAGGAATCCCTACTTTATTGCTGGAATGTGTTGCAGAGTGCAGACACTACTCAGAGCTGAAAACTAGCACTGCCATGTTCAGATTACAAAATATAATCTATGTTTTTGTATACAGTTAATATATATAATTTAAGGGATGCTAACATTTAACATCAGTTAAAGGATAGTGAAGCACAGTGGGTTTTTTTTTTTTTTTTAGTAAAGATGAAAATACCACATTATTGATGAGAAAGTAGCAGGTATCAAGGACCCTAAAGGACTTCAGATTTACCTAGAATTTCAATTTTTGTTATGCTATTATCGAAGCATGAAGCACAGTTACCAATTTATTCATATTTATTTAGCGTTGCTTAGTTGATTTAAATGTATAAATGCATCCATCCATTTATACATGGATGGATAGATCTCTCCCCACTTTTGAAACTAATCCTATGCCCTTGCTTCCATCATTCATTGCATAGAAGGGCACCATGAAAAATGGGGGAGATGACCTAAAGAAAAATAGATTGAAGACATTTTCATAGTCGGGCCATTTTTTTCAGCTCAGACAGGCCGTCTGTGTTTTATGGGCTCAAGACCTGGAACATGTTTTCCACACCTGCAGCCGTCTGCACTTTTTCTTGTAAACACACGTGTTAAAATAAACTCTCTGCATACTGTAATTATTTATTTTTCCTCCTGCTACACATATACAGTATATATGTCTTACTCGTACATACAAATACTAGTTACAAAAGTGCAGTAAAAATGCACTACGCTCTCATACACACATGGCTGGATTCAGAGGAGGCCTCCCCTCCAATCTTCCTATTAACCCGTCACTCTGAGGCGTTTATGGAGCTGCACTGGGATTATCATCTGTAGGACATAGTGACCTTTTTCTCTTTCTTTCAGAAAGTTTCAGTTACTTTTTTTTACTTCCCATGAATCTCATGCGGACATAGTGTTGCCTGGGAAAAGAGTGATTGGGTTAGTGGGATCAGGTCTTAAATGTTGACCACCCTCAAATAACAAAAACTCAACTGTCTCCCTGGAGTTTAGTTGTTGGAAAAGATTTTGTAGAATACAATATGACGGAAGCTTCCAGCTCTGAATCCGTCAGGCCCTCAAGTCTTTTCTGCAGCCAGAGACCCACAGCTGTCCTGCCTGTGGACACTATGATCACATGCTGCATCGGGGCTCCACTAAACCACACACGATATGAATTTAATATGATTAATGCTCATTTATAGACACTTTTTAATCAATATGAGGGTGAGGAAGAAACCCTGCTGTTTCGTAAGAAGCATGAAAGTTCAGTTCCCTATTCGCTATGTGACATCCTTTTGTCATGGCTGTAGTTCGACCAGACATCTGTCTTTTACAGCAAAATTATGCGATCACCCTGAGAAAATGCTGAACCCTTGTCTGACTTCCAACACTCAAGAGAACCAGACTGAAGGAAATAGTTTTTCTCCTTCACCTCTTAACTGAAGCCAGAAGTTTTTTATGTGGATTTCATGATGCTATATTCTGATAATGGATTAAAACAATTTTACAGTGCTGAGGGATTTAATATGACTGGATTTTTTTTTACAGCAATGTTTAAAGGGAACTTCAGCTCAGAGTTTGCAAACACTTAACAGCCTCAACAGCTGATTTATTTTCATGAATATTTATTGTTTGTCTTTCCTCACCTGTAATAATTTACTTTTCACTTCTGTATCAATAGAGCCCAATACATATCATTAGCTGATATTAGCTCATTGCAGATGTATCAATAAGTGTATATTTTGGCAGAGGTACTAAGGAACAGCAGCACAGAATTAGCAAAGATTCTTTTCTGTTTTAAGGTAATTTAGAAACCGTGTTTCCATCACATACCGCTGAATGAGAACAGTAAAAGGTCCCTTCTTGTTTATTTATCTAGTTCAGTACACATTTAGGGTTATAGTATGATAAGTGTTGATGTGGGAAAAAAATGATGTAAATGTACAGTATTTGATATTTGAAAGTCCATCTCGGTATCTGCATTGAGAAACCCACCAAATTGTAAATCAAGTTGATATTGCACACTAGTGGACTATTCTGATCTGAAAAGCTAACCCATGCCTTTATTTCCAGTAGATTGGATAACTGCAATGGTCTATTCACAGGGCTTTAATAAAAAGCTCTTTGACAACTTATTCAGAAGGCCACTAAGTCTAGGGTCCTGACAAAAACTAGGAAATATGACCAAATTACAACAGTTCTAAAATGCTTACACTGTCAGAGAAATAATTAAAAATATTGCTGCAAAGTCTGCGGATCACACACTTTGGGCCCAAATACATCTCTGATCGTTTTTGCTATATGAACCTTTTAGAACCATCGGTACTAGCTTACTGGTTGTCCAAAGAGTTACTTTAAATTTTGAATCTTTTGCGTCACTGGCCTGTACTTTTTGAATTGCAGTAATTGTATTACCATGTAAAGCTCATTGAATTGTCCTGGTGTATGAAATGTGCTATACAAATGAAGTCGCCTTGCATTGCATAATACAGTTGCTTAACAAGCAATTGGTTTCCTTCTTTATTAAGGATCTGTAGTTGGAGTTTATGTAGTTGTATTTGTATTTGTATATACCAGACTCACCTTTCCCCACCTTGTTTCTCAGAACCATGACCACGGCTGCATTGCATGTCGTATCATCTACCGCTCGGATGAGTTCCACCCTCCCATCCTGCCACCACGAGCCGACCTGACTATCGGGTTGTACGGCCAATGGGTGAGCCAGCGCTGCGAAGTTCGCCCCGAGGTCCTTTTCCTTACCCGTCATTTTATCTTCCACGACAATAACCACACATGGGAGGGCCACTACTACCACTACTCTGACCCCGTCTGTAAACACCCCACCTTCACAATCTACGCCCGCGGACGCTACAGCAGAGGGCTTCACTCCACCCGTGTCATGGGTGGAACAGACTTTGTCTTCAAAGGTAACTGGTTGATATTTTCTGGCCTTACAGCTAATGTTTTTTCTTCAAACGTTAATTACCAACAATTCTCAGCAGTGACTAGAAAAAACAAATGATGTGACTCTGATAACACAGTTTGAAGCAAATGTGGAACCAAGGATTTCTTATCTTTAGCTCTTCCACACGTCTCTATATCACATGCTTGCTTGAAGGAGCTAAGACCTTAGGGAAGCGAGGAGAAACATTAGCATAATGAAAAGCACCCTGACTCTCAGAAGAAGTTAACAGGTCTTTTTATGTCTTTCCTCCCTTAGTGAACCACATGAGAGTAACTCCCATGGACTTTACCACCACCTCCCTCCTCAACGTCTTCAATGGTAACGAGTGTGGTGTTCAGGGGTCATGGCAAGTTGGGGTGGAGCAGGACGTCACCTTAACCAACGGCTGTGTTGCACTGGGCATCCGTCTCCCCCACACAGAGTACGAGCTTTTCCGCATGGAGCAGGATGCCCACGGCCGCTACCTACTCTACAATGGCCAGCGTCCCAGCGACGGCTCCAGCCCTAACCGTCCAGAGAAGCGGGCAACCTCCTATCAGATGCCCCTGGTGCAGTGCTCAGCAAGCAGCCAGCCGTCCGAGTACAGCAGAGCGGACGACATCGACAGGCCTCTGCAGCATCACAATGACTGCACAGGATGGTACAGAGGCAGCCAGCAACACGTCCAGATGACTCTCGTGGCATTCGTCACTTCTTTGCTTCTCAGTTGGCAAAGCTAGAGAGCAGTTAGGGTTTTCTTTTCTACATAAGACACAACAAGACAAAAGTGTGGATTACAAGAGCAGACAGCTAATTTTAACATTTTACTTCTCTGATGTGAAAGAGGATGAAAACCGGTGCCCCTGATCCTCTGAACTCCTTCCCAGCTACCAAAAGACTTGACACTGCTGCACCACAGAAACTTTAGCACTTTAGAGTGGAACCAAAGACCAACCTGCCTGTGTTTCCACGACTATACAAAGATGTCTATATATCCACACAGACCTGAGTTTATGTTTTATGCAGTGCATTTACCTGCAACTATCAAGTTTTTTCTTGGTTCTGCAAAAAGACTCAATTTGATGTGTGGAAACCTTTTCTATAATAAACTCTTGACAATGAGCTCCGTGTCTCGAGGAGATGTGCTTGTGGATAGTCAATGTTTACAGTAAAAAGGCACTACACTCCTTGCATAACAGCAGTTTCTTTAAATATTGCAGGATGATGAACTCAACAGTAGTTATCTGTAATCTATTCCAGTATAAGGTCATGCCGTTAATTTGAATCAATAAAGGTAATTCATTTCCATGCATTCTTAAGAGAGCGCTCCATATTCACTGGCCAACACTTGACCTTGTTTCTATTGGGGCCATTTTGAAATGATGTTATACTCTGATTGGGAAACAGCAACTGCAAAATTGGCATATAAACGAGCAATTCCAAGCCATCACATGTTTTGTTTTTCTCGGTTAATGGAATACATGAATATATTTCTAGACATAAATGGGCCTCTGTGTTATGTTCAATTTTGGTCTTATTGATCATACATAAAATAACTGTCCTTCTGTTCTATAAAAGACTGTGCTTTAAGTTAAGTTTGTTGTAACAACAAATATAGAAGATTAAGGTTAACCAGGAATTTAACTATTTTTGGGTTAAATATTCCTTCAACTGTTTACAACCATGGTCTAACATGAATAACTGGACATTTATGTAAATGAAAAAAACAGATTCTGGTCACAAAGCACTGTATAGTAGGCCACACCATATCCAGATTGTGCAGCTCCTTGAAAAGGTTTTCATTGGGGAATCTGTGAAATGACAAAACAAGAGATTTGGGTCATTTTTAAAATTTGAGAGTCGAATACATTTAAAATGGCTGATGTGGCATTAGGTCTTCAGGTGTGGCACAGTATCAGCGCCCCTCAGTTCTTTGGTGGGATCTCAATTATAATCTTAATAAAGGACTCTGGGATGTCATCAAGCCCATAAGGGTGGACAACTATGTGTTTTGGAGTTTACCAGCATGCTTCTTCTCTACCAAAACTTTCAATGTTCAACAGAGAATGAACAAACATGCCATCACAGCATATTTTATGTCTGCAGTGGAAAAATGTTCCTTCAGCCTTATCTTTGATGTAGAATCTTGTTCAGACTGAAGAAACTGTATTGGACTTAAAGACATGTCTTTTTGTTACTGGATACATGTAAATAATAATAAAAGGTTTGATACTCCATCTATCGAGTCATTTTTTTAAGTGTGTCCATTTCTTTGTATACTTTGTAAAATTTGCATAGGCTATATAGTGTCATGAAAAATGTCTTGAAAAAAGTTATAGTATAATGTGTCATAAGAAATTCATAGTATAGTACGTCATGAAAAATGTGTTGGATAATGTCTTAAAAAAGGCATAGTATACTATGTCAAAAAATGTCATGAAAAAAAAGTAATATGTCGAAAGATTTCAAAAGTTTTATAATACTTCAAAAAATGTTAGGATAAAAGTCAGTATAGTATGGTGAAAAAGGTAAGGATGAAAGTCATTGCATTGTATGTTGAAAAACGTCATTGAAAGTCATAGTAAAGAATGTCGAAAAGTGTCATGAAAAAATTCAATCATAAAATGTCAAAATATGTCAGGAAAAAAGTCATAGTTTAGTATGTCGAAAAATGTCATGAAAAAGTCATAGTATAGTATTTCGAAAAGTGTCATGAAAAAGTCATAGTATAATATGTCAAAAAAATATCAGGAAAAAAGTAATAGTATTGCATGTCGAAAAATGTCAGAAAAAAATCATAGTATAGTATGTCAAAAACATTTCAGGAAAAAAGTCATAGTATAGTATGAAAAAAAATGTCATGAACAAAAAAGTATAATAGTCGAAAAAATGTGCATATATGTCAAAAAATGTCAGGAAAAAAGTCATAGTATTGCATGTCAACAAAATGTCAGGAAAAAATCATAGTATAGTATGTCGAAAATTGTCATGAAAAAATTCATATATGTCAAAAAAATGTCAGGAAAAAATGTCAAAAAAATGTCATGAACAAAGTCATAGTATAGCATGACAAAAAAATGTCAGGAAAAAAATCATATATATGTCAAAAAAATATCAGGAAAAAAGTAATAGTATTGCATGTCGAAAAATGTCATAAAAGAAATCATAGTATAGCATGTCTGTTACGTACAGTGTCTTGTATGTATACATGTTGTAGGCCTACATGTATTGTGTTCTGTTTTGTGTTGTTGGTTTGTGGTGTTGTTGTTCTGTCTCCTCCTACTGTTTTCATTCTCCTCCTTCTCAGATGTGCGCACCTGGTTCCAATCATTAATCATCACCACACCTGTTCCGGATCTCCTATCAGCCATTCACCTTTAAATGGTCCTTGTTTGTGTTAGAGAAGGTTGTTGTTTTTGGGTTGAGCTCTGCTTGGTTTTGCTGGTTCATTGATTTATCTTTAGTTAGAACACCTTTGTTAAAACCATTTACTTTAGTTGTTAGCAGCCTACTTTTGTTTTGTCTTTTGTTAATTCTTTGTTGTGCGCACAGGGACAAACGAGGGTAGGTAAGATACCCTGGGTATACATATTACATGCACGTAGGTTTACCTTTTGTTAAAACCCCAGATTTGCAAATTTCCCCGCTGCGGGACCAATAAAGGATTATCTTAGCTTATCTTATCTTAGAGTGAGCACCACCTGCTGTACTTTTGGGATATTTTTTAAAAAAAGGGATGATATTTTTCAAAAGTGATATTTTTAAAAAAGGATATTTTTCAAAAGTGAGGATATTTTACCAAAGGGATGATTTTCTTTTTTAACAAGTGAGGATATTTTTCATGAGTGAGGATATTTTTCATGATATTTTTTAAAAAAAAGTGAGGACATTTTTCAAAAGTGATATTTTTTAAAAAGGATATTTTTTTTTTTATTTTTCAAAATTGAGGACATTTTTAAAAAGTGAGGAGATTTTACCAAAGTGAGGATATTTTACCAAAGTGAGGATATTTTTCATAAGTGAGGACATTTTTAAAAAGTGAGGATATTTTTCATAAGTGAGGATATTTTTCATAAGTGAGGACATTTTTAAAAAGTGAGGATATTTTTTATGAGGACATTTTTAAAAAGTGAGGATATTTTTTAGGATATTTTCAAAAGTGAGGATATTTTTTGGAGCACATTTTTAAAAAGTGAGGAATTTTTAAAAAGAGGATATTTTTAAAAAGTGAGGACATTTTCAAAAAGTGAGGATATTTTACCAATTTTGTGAGGATATTTTTCAAAAGTGAGGATATTTTACAAAAGTGAGGATATTTTTCAAAAGTGAGGACATTTTTAAAAAAAGTGAGGATATTTTTCAAAATTGAGGATAAAAAGTGAGGATATTTTACCAAAGTAAAAAGAGGATATTTTTAAAAGTGAGGATATTTTTAAAATTTTGAGGATATTTTTCAAAAGTGAGGATATTTTTTAAAAAGTGAGGATATTTTTCAAAAGTGAGGATATTTTCAAAATTTTTAAAAAGTGATATTTTTCAAAAGTGAGGATATTTTTAAAAAGTGAGGATATTTTTCAAAAGTGAGGATATTTTAAAAAGTGAGGATATTTTCAAAACGTGAGGAGATTTTACCAAAGGGATGATATATTTTTTTAAAGTGAGCACATTTTTAAAAAGTGAGGAAAAAGTGAGGATATTTTTAAAAAGTGAGGATATTTTTCAAAAGTGAGGATATTTTACCAAAGTGAGGAATTTTTGAGGATATTTTTTTTTAAAAGTGAGGATATTTTTCAAAAAAGATTTTGAGGATATTTTCAAAACATTTTTAAAAAGTGAGGATATTTTTAAAAGTGAGGATATTTTTCAAAAAGTGATGATTTTTTTTCAAAAGTGAGGATATTTTTAAAAAAAAGTGAGGATATTTTAAAAAGTGAGGATATTTTTAAAAAGGATATTTTTTAAAAGGATATTTTCAAAAAAGTGGGGAGATTTTACCAAAGGGATGATATTTTAAAAAAGTGAGGACATTTTTCAAAAGTGAGGATATCTTTTTTTAAAAAAAGTTTTTCAAAAGTGAGGAGATTTTACCAAAGTGAGGATATTTTTTATTTTTTAAAAAAGTGAGGATATTTTTAAAAAGTGAGGATATTTTTTTCAAAATTTTTAAAAAGTGAGGATATTTTTGAGGAATTTTGAGGGGATATTTTTAAAAGTGAGCACATTTTTGATTTTTTAAAAGTGAGGATATTTTTCAGAAGTGAGGAGATTTTACAAAGGGATGATATTTTTAAAAAGTGAGGATATTTTTAAAAAGTGAGGACATTTTTAAAAAGTGAGGATATTTTACCAAAGGGATGATATTTTTAAAAAGTTAAAAAAATGTCACAAAAAAGTTATAGTATAGTGTCAGGAAAAAATTCATAATAAAGTATGTCGAAAAAATGTCATTAACAAAGTCATAGTATAGTACGTCAAAAACATTTCAGGAAAGAAGTCGTATAACATGTCAAAAAAATGTCAGGAATAAATTCATGGTATAGTATGTCGAAAAGTGTCATGAAAAAAATCATACGTCGAAAAAAGTCATAGTATAATATGTCAAAAATGTCAGGAAAAAAGTCAGTTAAGCATGTCGAAAAATGTCATGATAATTTCCACATACTATAATATGATTATTTTCATGACATTCATAATAAAGTCGTAGCATAATGAAAAAAATGCTTATGCAAATTTCTACATGCAAACATCTTTAGTTGTGAATCTACAGAGAATCTAAGCATATGTCCGTTGCTGTCTGCATCCCATAGCGGTTTTGTGGCTACCACTTACCATGTGGGGCCGAAGCGCACCGATCACCATCAAGCCTACACTTTGACAGAACAGCAACGTAATTAACTTTAACTTGATCATACATTGAATACCTAAGAAAATGCAGTTTAAGACTAATACGTTTAAACTGATATTCTATTTCAGATGCAGCAACTGGTCATTAAAGCACAGCTTCTCTGTTGTCTCATATTTACAATTGTGTAACATTCAGTTTGTCGCACAGTATCGCCATAAAGTAACAGTAAAGCATGTAATGCTTTAGTCTCCCTCTCACTCCTGCAAAGAAGAAAAAACTCAAATCTAGTGGTCTTTTCCCACGCTACCCTGTCCTCCAGGAGTCTGTATGAATCATACTACATTACGCTTTAATTAAATGATTGCGGGTTTCGCTTTTTGGGAAAATAAGTATCATGCAAAGAAGGTTCTGTATTTTAGCCATCATGCTGAATTGAATTAAGTTTGGGACCAAATGACCAGTGCAGATTTTGCCATCCAGCATGCAATAATGTACCAAATTACCGTGGCAGAAAAAATACTTTTATGCAAGATGGAACCATTAAAATGTACAAAAATCTCCTCCCTTCATAACTAAAAATAGAATCCAAACTTTCATTTGGATTAATCCCTTCAATAAACAAAGCATAACTTAACACTAGAGGGTTTTGTTTTTTTCAATTAAAGCTCATAACAGAGCCGGTGTCTGAGGTTGAGAAGCATTTTCTAGTTCTGCGACTCTTGGCAACTCATCACTAAAAGCCAAATAATAATATCAGTAGGAATGTCTAGAGTAATTAAAACACGTACTGTACTTGTACTAAAAGAGAAAGTATAAAATACAAAATGGATGCAGCAATACAGAGGGGAAAACCTGGCACACAAACCAAATCAAATCAAATTTATGGTATGAAATTATTAATATTTAAGGGTGTATCATTGAAGAGGGAGAGACAGGAAAAGACGGCTATCAACCATATTTTTTTTTTCATTTTTATTTCTTCAATGCTTAATACCATGGGACAGGATTTTAAGAATGGAGACCTTATTTCAGTCAATATTTGCCTCAGAAGGAATATATGATTTGTATAATAATAATAATAATAATAATAATAATAATAATATAAAGTCTGCATTGGTGTTGTGAGGAAAAGGAAAGGACAGAAACGTACAAGAAGGAGGCACCTATATTATCCCCAGCTGGACCTGAACATTCCAAGACAAGAAGTAGAAATTACAAACTGAACAAATTTACTTCAGAGGCAATCCAGCAACAGGTAGCAAGGTCTTTTTGATGGAAGTTCTTTCCTTTTTTGTTTAAAAGGATTTAAAACATTTACAAGACACCTAACATTCCATTCAATTCCTATTAAAAACAACAGAGAGAGAAAAAAAAAATGGATCTTTTGACTGCCTCTTTGCCCATGGTTCACTCTAGGTGCATCTTCCATGTTGACTGATAGTATACAACTCTCATTGTCCCACCACATTACCTGTATAATCCAGCCATCAAAAAACAGAAAACAAAGAAAGGGAACATTCACTTTTTTTGTCGCCTTTCTTTTCTCAACTCTCTGTGTGTACTAACCGTGTGAGATTGTAAAAAGGCGACGCCTTTGAATGATGCTGTACAGATGTGTTCACTGTAGGCCACACTACCAATGATATGGCAAAGTCAACACAAAGACTTCTCGTTTTTTTTTTCCAGGCCTGTTTTATTCCGGAGCCGGGGGCGGGGGGATACGGCTGGCATGCATCTCCCAGTCTACAAGATGAACTTCCCTAGGAAGAAACCAATGAAGATGGCTGCTATGACGACGAGGAGGGAGGGCAGGGAGGCAGTGCTGGCTTCTCGGCCGAGGAGGCTAGTTGAGTTTGATGTCATGTGGTCTGAGCGGGGTGCCTTTCTCATTCTAATACCGTCATCCTGTAACAGAGGGAGAGGGGCAGAGCAGAAAACCGTCAACACATGTGTAATACGTGTGTAATACAGGACATGTTTACATGCATCGATCCCGAGGGATGGCCTTCCTTATGGAGCCAGCTTTAAGTTGCCATTCGATGAATTGCAGTTTTTGGCACTATAGTGTTTGCTTATTTTTCAGCTGCAGAGATTACTGCTTCGTCTAAACCTCTAGAGAGCAGTACGACATCAGTTCTCTAAACACCATGATTCATGACTGCTTTTAGTTTTATCTTGAGTAAAATACATTAGAATGAAAACCACAAAACGCCTTTCTCACAGAAGACATTTTACCATGAAACTAGTAAAAGCAGAGGCTTAAATAATGACATCAATGACCGCTGAATTCCATTTAACTCATTTCATTTTAGGTTCCTGGTATCGAGCATGCTAGCTCACTGTGACTAGAACACTGAATAGAACAGAGCCATGGTCGATGTTATTCGTAAGATGTGTGCTTTTCCTACTATGACTAGTCAAAATGTCTGGTGTGATAAAGGCCTATGAAAGCACAACGTTTCATCATGTTATGAATATCACTCGTCAACCGATCTGACCTTTAATTGCCGGTTCTCATCAGTCAGCTTGTTCATCTCAGTTTGCATCCTCTTGCACTTCTCCAGCACTTTCTTCATCTCCGTGTCGTCCACTGAGGCAGCTACAGGCACCGCGGCTGCTGTTGGTTCGGCCTTCGCAGAGTTCATCACAGGGGCTGCTTTGGTCGCCTCAACGTCATTCTGCCCAACAAGTAGAGGGAGAGAGAACCACTGAAGTGAAATCCACCATGTCTTGAGCTAAGTAGGGAGGTTCGCCCCTAGACGGGAGCCTGAGCCAAGGAGAGGAAGCCTTCTCCGAGGCCCAGAAGCTCACAGTGACAGATCAAAGAGACCAGAGAGGAAATGCGTCCCTCCAGAAGTCACGTTTGATGTGGCTTTGTTTTGTGGGACAGACAACATGACGGCATGAGGAAATGAAGGGCTTTGTAATGGACATGCAACAACTGTAGTGACGGTAGATGAGGGTTGACAATCAATACACAGACAGGATATATTGTTATTATCCAATGTACCACAAGGCAAGCATTTATTATAAAAGTCCATCAAGTCCAAGGTCTTTTTTTTTGTACAAAATAATACTAAACAAGCCCTACAGCATGTTTTATTAATTTAGGCCCCTCAAAAGTAGGGCTGCAAGATTAATCTAATAGAAATGTCAGCCTGAGTGATTATATCGCCCCAAAAGGCTGGGATTTAATAAAATAAAAACATACATGTGCGAACACGACTCTTTACAACTAATCTCTGCTTGTGGGAAGTCTGCTCATTATCTACGCCCATAATAAAGCGATGACCAATCAGTCTCTGTTTATGCAGTGAAGCGTGTGCAGCCGCAGCATATGGTTGACATGACTACGCGGTGTGCCAAGTCAGACGAGGAGGCTGACGCTGGACTGCTGGCCCCCCAAAAAAATGCAACCTCTGTTACATGGCGACACTGAGCAAAAAAAGAGGAACCGAGTATAACTTGCAAAATAAAAGCCACGACATTGTGTGAGAACAAGACAAATTGGTACAAGCATAAAGAGGTTCATGTGGAAATAACTAGGGTGAAGTTCTATTCAACTACTAGAAACCTGTGGTCAAGCAGGAGGACTGAACCAAACATCAGCCTAACCGTGCACTTTGTCGAAAAAAGCTGCAAAAGCTTGCAAACATTGTATTTTCTCAAGGATCACAACAGAGAGAACAGAGGCTTGGGCTTAAAAGAGGAATTTCATCCATTTCATTACAGCGTTATATATTATCTTGTACCCAAAAAAATGCTGGGTTGAAAACAACCCAATTTGGGTCATTGTCATAACCCAGCACTGGGTCAGTATGTAACAGAACACACACTGGATTATATGAAATACTGAGATTTCTTTTTACGTTTTACATGAGTTTTCTTTTTCAGAAAACTTAAAAACACAGCAATGTGTTGCTGTTTTCTACTGAGGTACTATAAAATAATGAAAAAATAAATCCTACATATTTACGTAATTACCTTTTTGCACATTCATACATGTTACACGTGCAAAAGCAGAGAGCAGATACCGTGTTGACTCAGCAGTCCACATACCCACACTGTTGAGCCTCTTAACATAAGCTCAATCTGGCTGGCCCTGGTGGCATTTTCACCTGAACTGTGAGGACCTGCTGAGCTGCCCAGCAGCACTGCTTATCTGAATCCTGATTACACCGAGAGCTCATTAATACAGGATCCTAGTGTTCACAGAGTCACCGGCTCATTATGAAGTTCTGTTTTAGTTGACACGGTGAGTGAGGTGTTGATTCAACTCTCGGAAATTTAGATGCCGAGTTTGCTCGGTTATACGAGTTATCTCATATATGACTAAAAACAAAAAAAAACATTAAATGGCATTATTATCATAGTATATAATGCTACGTTCACAGCTATAATGTTACTGCTAACTTAATTTTGGTGTTTCACGATATACGGGATACTAGAAAAGGTATCGCAATAATAATAATAATAATAATAATAATAATAATATATAATTATGGCTTATAGCTTTTCCAAAGTCTTTTGCCTTTATGGAAAGCTAAGGTATTCTGGACATTTTCAAAGTTGAGCATTTGACAGAAATCCTCCAGAGACAAAAATCATACTTCAGTTTATGATTTTAAATTATGTGGAAATAAGCTGTTTTTAATGCGAGGCAGCATCTCTTACCACTTTATCATTTTCAGAAGGCAGCTCGAAGACACATCTCAGCTTGGAATCCATGAGATCATCGGGTTTTGCATCTTTCCACTGGTGGAGATGAAAAATGGGCATGTTATTCATCAACTAGAGCTGCTAACAGCTGGATTCTATCCACACACACTTCAACCTACATCATACTATTCACATGCAGTGCAGCCTTGAATCTATGGACATTATAGAAAACATGCACAGCTTAATTTAAAAAAACCAAACAAAAAAAACCCAGTAAGAACCCCCTTCTCAATTTACCGGTCACAAGTGTACATTTTTCCACTGGTTTCAGGTCTGTATTTTTTGTGACAAATTTCCATCATGTCATCTACTGAACTGTGAGACTTTTTTTGTGATTTTATTCACTCTAAAAATTCTAATAAAGCAGAGAATTGCTTTAAGATTAAGTTAAAGAAATAATCTCTGTCATAAGTGAACACAGTTGAGTAAAGCAGTAACCTTATTCGATTCCAGTGTAATTATCAGGACCAGTGAGACCTTTGTTCCTCTACACTTCCTGGATTTTGCTTCTCTTTCATGACAAGTCAGTTCATGAACATGACTTCAAGGTATGTGAATGTTTTACCGACTGACTATGCCTTTGCTGTCCTCTGGTGGACAACTGAGAATGCATCTCTATTTTTCTTTCAGATGTTTGCTGTCATGGCCTCATCAAAGAGCCTCATCAAAGAGCCAAATATCAGCAGAATGGCAATTACCCTGCCATACTTGATTATCAAATTCAGAAGTTCAAAGTTTTTCTTTCATTTTCAGTTAGTCCTGTAGAATAATTAAAGATGTAAGAGTGTCATTTGACTCTGAGGCGTTAGAATGTATTGATAGGTCTTTTTTAATAAGCAACAGAAAGCACACAGTAATCTGTATTTATCTTAAACAAGAGTTCAAGATTAATTCAAAGAAAAACACACACTAATTCAATTTGAAATTCAGGTTAAAGAAAATTGCTTTTTTTAGGGAAAACAATGTAGTTTAACCATTTGTCTGTTTTACTATAATTTTTGAGAGACTCCAGCTTATTTGTGTTCTACCCTATTTTGCTGTTCACTTTCTGCAATGTGAGGAATATTCTAAGCTGCCCTAGGTACAAGAGGACCTAGTTGCAACTTTTTTGGTTGTTTATTTTTGTGTGGGCAAGCTGCAGAGTAAGAGTTTGTGTTATACAGAGTAACACAATTTGTGTCAAGCTCCAACTTCAATGCATCCTTATTAATGAAGGTGTGTGGATTTCCAAATATTTGAATGGTTAATGACACAACTGGAAAAAGTAGGTGTTTTACTTTAAATATTTTAAACAACATCTTTGCTAAAAGTCTTTAAGTAAATAAAAATCACTCACCAATGAATCCATGTCAGTAACGTTTGACGGGGCAAAAATCGTCTGCACCATGAACTTATGTTTACTTTTCTCATTGGGGTCATAGTCAAAGGGCTGTAGCATGACTGTAAATGAAAGAAGAACAATGTTAAAACATTACACTCTCCACAGAAAAAAATATTATGTAAATAATCAGCATAATAAATGCCAGAAATCAATTTTCTGTGACAATGTTGATTACCCAAAAGGTGACAATTTCGCAAATCTATTCTGGCTATGTCAAACAAACATGCTTTTGGCCTGGTGGCATTCATCACGGCAGGAAGCAAAATGGAAGTCATGTAATTTGGGGGTGTTGAGGTGTTCATTTTCAAAATCTTATCATTACATTTGATTTTACAGCCATCATGTGAATTATATTTATTTTTACAAGGCTTTCCCTGCTTAAGACTTTTCGAGGGGTTGCCTGTGTTCAGTTTTTCCCTGCTTTCTATGGAACGTTGCCCCTCTCCTCTGATCTGCAGCTCTGTGTTGCTGTGTGTGCTTCTGAAAAGCTTTGGGAAATCATCTCCGAGAGCCTTAATGCATTAAAGAATGCTGCAAGGATAACGTATTTTTGTCGGGCCAACCCAGAAGTTAGCATTGTACTGGTTCCCTCGACAAAAAGCCAATGGGATTGAAAATAGCTGAGACCAGCTACACTTTGATTTGTAGCTCCTTATGCAGCACCAAGTGTCGGGCGTCAGTTTGTAGCTTCATGTCTTTGACTTCCATTGAAAATGACTTGTAGCCTGTAGCTGTATGTCCCGCGTGGTGCAACGTTCATTGGGTATGTTTTTCGTTTTAAAGTGGTTTGTGTGGTTGCCTTTATGGTGGCGGAGGATATTGAATTCCATCAGATCGAGGTGCGAGTAATCTCTCAGAGAATGATGCACCAATTTTTAACACAATCACACCTGCTGGATGTAATGAAGATAATTTTGTTTCAATGCTTCCTCTGAACTCTGATGTTTCAAAACATGGAAAGATAGACTGTATATAACAGAACCTGTAATCTCAGTTCAAAATGTTTAGTTATTGATGCTATTTCACCTGTTTGCCATATTGTCCTTAATTACCATCTGACCCTTTAAACTTTCCAATTACCTGCCAAGTCCTGCATTCAAATGACATGACTTCCATTTTCCTTCATGCTCTGTTGAAGGCAACCTGACCAAAACCGTAGTGAAATTTGATTAAGTCATGAATCTCCTGATGATCTGCGTGTGCCCTTTTCACCTTTGGGTATTTAACATTGTAACTCTGTGAACTTGGGTTTACCCCCAAAAACAAATACTGGTAATGTTTATCCTCTCAAAAAACCTAAATGTTAAAAATCTAATTTACCTAAACGGAGTGGATGTTCACCTCAGCAAGCCAAAAATGATGTTCTTTATGTAACGTGTAAATGTCAAGTTAGTACATTCCTCCCACACTGAAGGTAGAGGGCTAACATCTGATCGCCCTCATGTTGTTGTGGGGGTTTTTTTATTAGTTAATTCTATCATCTCTTAACCAATTTGAAGAAGATGTTTATTTTTACAGATTTAATCCAGTGTATAAACAGTGAATCTCCAATGTCTTTGTCCACCATCCAAAGTTTTTATTATAAATAATCTCTCCTGTGAGGCCTTAATGAACGGCTGCTCATTGGAGGCAGCTTGTATTAATGTCACTTGTAATGTATGATGGTAATATGTTTTCAAGCAGCAGCTGCCTGATCAGTAAATGGCGGCCGTGTGTCCGGTACCGCTGGCTCTACTAGACCATTATCAGTAGCCAGTCAGCTAAACCAACATGGCAATGTTTGGATTTGGGTATTCAAAAACAAAAAATGTCCCACCTGACTACCATCATTGCATTATTACTGTTGTGCATTTAAAAAGGTAGCTAGTGACCATCCAATCAAAAGTGTCTTTTTTTGTTTTTGATGAGGCAAAAATATATTTAAAGAAATTTACCATCAAGTCTATTATGAGACTTGAAGATATCCTCCTGGGCTGAAAATGAGCCTCATCTCTTTGCAAAATGCTTTATGCAGCATCTGATTTCTTAGACTTGGGTTACATAAATTCATATTTTTAAATGCTGCTGTGGCACATGAGGTAGAGCGCTTGTCCCGTAACCACAAGGTTGGTGGTTCAAACCCCTCTACCGGCAACATGCCGAGGTGTCCTTGAGCGAGACACCTAACCCCAAGTTGCTCCCCGGGCGCTTCATTGCAGCCCACTGCTCCTCCGGGATGGGTTAAATGCAGAGAATTGTAATTTCCCCATTGTGGGACTAATAAAGGATTGATTATTATTATTATTAAATACCGTATGGCAGTACACACTTGCAGTATTTAACTGACCAAGTGAATATAGAAATACAGGAAAGTTGTTTGTAAGTTACTTAATTTGGCCATTGAAGTTTCAAATGATGGCTACATCCGTACTCCACAACTGGCGTAAAAGTCATTTTCTGTCTAAATCCAATATGTACACTACATCACATAGTGGACTGCAGACCATGTGGACTTGATGATTTGGTAAAAACAGCTTCCAAAAATAACAGATATGGGCTTTAACGCCTCAGCTTCAACTTATCATGTGACCTTGTTGACCTGTGACCATATTGTGCTACAGCTCCCTGGCTTGCACTGCGTTCCAAATAGCAAACTTTTTCTTTTACTTCAAGTACAAACTGCAGCTGCCCTTTGTAAGTATGTACTGTTGCATGCAGTATGCATTCAATTGGGATTTACTACATTTTCATAACATCGCACCTTAGACTTTGACCCTCTTGCTCATATATCCACTGAGCAGAAGATTATGGGTCAGAATAGCCAGAAAGGTTTGCTGGACTGCATACTGCAAAATGCATCCGGATGCAGTAAGATATGCTGGTATTTTTGTCATACTATGTATTGGGACTAGGAATGTCAGTTTCGGTTGTTGCTTTTGATAGCCCAACACATAAGACAAAAATGCTAAATGACATGAAGTATAAAAGATGCTATCCATATGATACCCCCACATTTCACTACAAAAAAATAAATAAGGTGGCAGCTGGCTCAAAAGCCGTCTGTATGTTTGGCTTAGTTTAACACATATCTTTAAATTCTTGTAAGCTTATCTGCTGGCTTATCTGCATGGTGTAGTTTTTTTTATAGCCTAACGTTTGCTTTTTACTGCCGATTGCATTTACTTACAAAAATCAAAAAAGGTGTTAATTTGTTAAGATTATCTTGTTGAACAAAATGTATGTTGAACAATATGTGTAAAAGTATCAAAAACTTTTGTTTGCCACAGAGCTTATTTTCAACAATAATTCAAAATGCAATGTAAAAATCTCATTGGCCTGTTGTTGAGGGAACTAGTGCTAAGCTAACTTACAAAAACACATCATCTGTGTAGTACTCTATTAACAACAATTTGAGGGGCTAAAGTAATGTTTGGTCACTGAACTTAAAAAGGGAAAAAAAGATGAATAATAAAAAAAATACTTACCAGAGATAATGACAGTTGCCCCGGGATCGATGACACCGCTGTTTGGCCGTACACAGTATCTGCGAGGCGCAGTTGTCTTCACTTTGAAACACACTTTTCTGTCAGAAGGGTTCCTCAGTTTGAGGTTGGTGGTGACTACATCTGTGAAAGGACCTGATGGACAAAGAATTACAAACAATAGTGCATTATTATTTCTGTATTTTTGAGTAGACTCTTCTCCTGTTGGCACACCACCACAGCCAAACTGTAAAATGGAAAATAAAGCAAAAAATAATATCCTTATAGCAAAACTTAAAGATACTGCTGCTGCATTAAATTACATGGAGACATAATTTACCAGGGCATTTTGAATATCTTTAGAAAGGTAGGTAAAAATGCAGAATAGAGTAAATTAAATATTTCAAGTTATATATCATCCCTGAATGGCAGATAAGGACGACAGTGTTTTGGTGCCAAAGAACTTCATGAGGTCAGATCAAAAGTCTCGCCAGGGTCCAACTCCATTAGGCCTAAATGATTAAGAGGACTAATTGAATAGTGACTTCCTTGGCTTGAAGCTCGATTGCAGGAGTGATACCTTAATATTATTAACATAATAATATTACAGTATTCTAAAAACAGGGGATGGATGAAGGAAAATAACCAGAACTGAACTCATATTATTAAATATAAAAAAAAAATGCATCCTCAAATAGCTGATCAACTATACAGTCCTGACAGAGGGGTATTACTACCTCAAAACGAAAGCATGGCATGAGACATTCAAAAAGGTCAGGAGCTCCAAGAAAATGTAAACTCAGGTCATACATCTGGAGGATCAATAGTTAGCTCTCCATCTTGTGACAGAGCTTGCTTCAAATTAGCTCCTTAACCATAGTCAGCACCATCCACCTTTGATGAGTCATATCACGTCAAAAACACAAATGGAAGCCAAGTTAAATAAAAACAACTTACAATTAGCTTCAGAGTCATGAAAGCAATGTGTCCCGATCAGAGTTATAGGGCGCAGAAAATAAAGGAGGCAGAAATAAAATTCAATCCCATGTCTAGATTTCTGCAAAACTCTGATGGGTGTCTTCATGAAAAAAAACAAAATTTTGCGCATGGTTGATTTCTGTTAATTCAAGTTCCCGTGAGGAATATTCTACAATATATGAGAGAGACAAAAGAGAGAGGGAGTGAGTTGCAAAGGTGAACTTCCTTCTCTTTTAGAGAGACAGTCGCCTCTCACTCTGCACTCTGTCAGTCAGTGAGATAAATAAATCTCAGTCGGATATACAGCTGCTCGATAAAGGTACCCGGTAGCAAAGAACCATTGGTCCCTTTCAATCAGGAGTACCACGGAAAGATAAGCAGGATTTCTCTCCCTCTGTAAAAAAAAAAAATGTTTTATTTGTCATCCCCTACCTGCCTCCTGGGCCCTTACCATGCAATCAGGCCTTTGCGCTGACAAAAAAAAGCTGTGAAACTTTCCTCAAATTGTACTTTACAAAGAGAGATGAGGACAAAAATCTGACTTCACAGATTTCCTTTACTGACACAAAAACTAAATGTGCAATAATCACATCCAACAAATTACAGGAATGGCCCTTAAAAACAAATATGCTCATATAAAAAGGTCTTTAAGCAAATTAATAAATAAATAAACAGATTGTAGCCTATACCAAAACAATAAACAAAAGATATGGCTTTGCTAATAGTGTCTATCGATATCGTCAGCTGTGTTTCAATATCCTGGGGTGATCTGCCTTTGTGTAAATAATATTTTGACAGAATAAAATAGTTTTACAGGATATAGTTTATCAGTATTTGTGGTTTTATTCTCAGTCTCAAACATAGCTTAACCATGGCATGTGAAATGCTACGTCAATACACTTTAGGAACAAATATAACAGGGATCACTAGAGAAAATTGCAGATGTTGCATGTAAAATACATTGATTGAGCCAGTTAAAGGCATTGTGCACAAGCATGTGTGCACCATTCAAGATAGTTTCATCTCCACCTCATTTTAAGACAGGGAAAACCCTGATGTTGCATGGTTGGCTTACAAGTGTTTATTTTGATGTCACAAATTCTAATACAAACTGGAGTTTAATAGTGCCATTTACAAATCGGCGACATTTGTAGGCAAACCATGCAAGTTGTCAAGCCATGGAAAACTGAAATTGACTTAGTTGTGGTTAATAAAGTTGAATGTAAATTTTGGACTGAGATACGAGATTCTGGCGGTTTAATGTGACCTCACTTAGTGGAAGTACTTTAATTTATTCTTAGGAATGCAAAATGATAAGTCATTAAAACAAATTACTTTTTTGTGTATTCATTTTCTCATTTCCCAGTAAATCGCTACTTCAAAATAAACTTCCTATTAAAATCATCATCATATGTCTCTGATGATGATTTAATAAAAGGTCTATATATTAAACATTTCCATGAGATAAAAGCATTTAAATATTATTTTCTAGTCTCTCGCTATACAATTTTATTCCAGCTTGGTTGCTCAGGAGTTCACAAAGCCCACATTCAGCACTCGTTCACACCCAGTGTTCATAAAGATAAGAAGCAATGCATGACCAGATTGGAGTGGCTCCAGCCAGCTAAAGCTAACAGAGAGTTAAAGTAATGACTGGGGCGTTGTTTTCAACACAGGTGTGTCACAAAGGCATTCCTACAAACCTGAAAAACCTCATTTGCCACATGGGATTTTCCCATGCACAAACTCTGCTTCCGACATCTTAGTTTTTCCTGTTCACTTTCGTAAAGCTAGAGGTAGAACATACGAGATGCTTCCTGCTGTGGTCATACCAGATTATTGTAACAAAGATGGTGAGTGATAATACACACTTGTGGAATTGTAATTACCACATACAGTGTTTGTCAAGATAAACTGGTATATCCATTTTCATCCCACTCCTATTAACTGACTCAGAGCAGTAATGCAATTTTAAAGCCTGGAGTTGCTTAAGTTTGAATAGTGACCTTTCGGATGTTTTGAATGAGAGAGGAATGACGGTAAGTAAAGGTGTTGAAGAGTTGAAGAGCTCAAAAGTACATGGCAGGTATTATCATTACAGCGTATAAACCATTCCTCCTGACTTTGCACATGCCTGAAGCCTTTCTTATATCCTGTACCTGCTGGTGGGCCTAGTGAAGCATCAATTTATTTATCAAACCTGTTTCTGTCACACAGACACAATAAAACCGTGTAGACCTAAAACAACTGTGTCATTTCTGCAGGAAAAACACTATGTGGTACTGTCAGGTGGTGTTGGGCTGTATACCGATTCATGCGGTTTTAATTTCCCCTATGATATCAATTTTTCATATACCGAGTAGGCCATGAAGAGCTCTACAGACGGGGAGAGCTAAGAGTGCGTTGAGAGTTGACCCCTCTGAATAACTTACACAATAATGAATAACCCACAACTAACTCTCTTTAACCGGGTAAAACACCATGGAACAACAATTTGTGAAACTTAAACAAGTTGTGAAATTAATAATTGTACATTCACAAATTCACAACACCAAACGGCATCCTGGGTAACATTATAGCTGCTATCATGGAGCATTACAATCTGTTAACAGCTAGGAGAGGCTCTGTCGCTACTACGCAGTCAAGAACAGAAAAGAGAGATCGATGATGAAGAGAGAGAGACCAGAGATGCACTGGAAGAACCAAGAGAGGAGCTGAGTCCGTTAAAATCCGTCACTGTTGTTTCCAGTAGTGCTAAAGCTAACAACCTCTGTCAACGCAGCACAAAACGTGATGGATAACCAAGAGTGCGATTACGGTCGTTGGATTTCTGGCCGTCAAAAACAGTGAAGCCAAAAGGGTCAGACTCCACTTGTAGAGGCATTTTCCCATGACACTGCATATGACAGGAAAGCAAGAGGTGCAGTGAGCGACATAACAAACACACAACAATCCACCTATGCAAGTTCATGGTCCAACTACAGTCAATTGAAAAAAAGATCAACGATTAAAACACTGGTTTCGAGGTATGTCTTGCCAGGGCGAAAAAAATTCAGCCAAACCTCTATACCAAAATTATACCAACAACACCGACACAGACGCCCTCTTTTCCACAACAACAGACCTGTGGTCAGTTTGTTGTGTTTGTACAATTATCTTTAAATATTTTGTTTTGGAAAGATAGATGTTGTTTTCATAACTAAACTAATTTATTTTTTTTTTTTTTCTATGTTGCAGTTTGCACATAATTGTTTACATTCTGCAACCGTCTCATGCATTCTGATTTCATAATATACAGTAGTTCTGTGGGGGTCAAGCAAAACTTAAGTAATTAGCCTTCAATATAAAGCCTTCAATATAAATATGAGAACATAACATTTTTTGTTTATATTCTCTGTAATCCTGACTGTAGAATAAGCCACCATCACCCTATATAGAGGGCTATAAAAAATAAATACTGTGATGTACCGTAAAAGATCTTAAAGAATCTTGAAAAATACCGTGATACAGATTTTTTGGGTCATACCGCCCAGCACTATGTGTAAGCATTACTATATCAGTACTGAAACAGATGGATCACAGGAAAGCAGTTATGCACATCAGATACACACCCACACCCACATAGCCTGCCTCTATTGTCTAACTCTGAGATGCCACCTTTGCTCAAGCAGCGCTAGCACCATCTCTCTCATCTTGTTGCATGTATGCTTAGCTAGGGTCCCCCAGGCCAGTTCTATTCTAAAAATACCAGCCAAGGAAAGGAGGGCTGCCCCCTCTATCTTGCTGGAGGAATCCCAGCAGAGGCTCTAAAGCAGACCAGCTCTCAGATACACGCAGACCAATTTAGCACGTCCTCTGTGACAGTAAAGGAGCCGTGGTCATGTTCCTTCTCCTAAGATTGTTTTTCAAAAGGCAGTATAGGAACCATTTTATTAATATCTGTGATCCTCCTGAAGTACAGATAACCTCCCAAACGGAGTGACCCGTTCTCTTTCAATGTAGCGCTTTGTGTTTGATTTGACCAATCTACCCTTTAATTTAAATTGTCTGGGTCAAGGTGCAAAGACTATTTGCATAACGCATTGTATTCAGAATCAGGCTTGCATAAACAAGAGGTTAAGAGGACTATTCAGATTGTACAAGGGCAGATACAGCGCAGGTGTTACTTGAAGTCAGCTTGCTAGTTATTCTCAAACTAAACAGAAATACCAAAAACATTTTGTTCCTCATGCTTAAGATTACAAAAGTTGTGTTCCAGGTGCAATAGAATAGAACAAGTGGTCAATAAATGATTATCAATTAATGATCAGTTTTGTCATAACTTTGTAATTTAGCTTTGCATCCATTCTAGCACACAGAGGTTAAAAGTTGAACCTCTCATGATAACAGAAAATGTAAACCGTGTGACTAAGCAGAAAAACTCTAACTGGAGCATAGCCTTCTGAAATCAGATACAAATAGGAGGTACTCTGATCAGATTTTGACAGACCACGTCTCTGCCATCAGACTTAATAAAATATCAAGGGGATTAACTCTTGACTCCGATTTTCCAAACCTTTATCTCTCTACTCTCGGCCATTTCACTTCTTCACTGACGAAGTCTGTTGAAGCCCTATCAACCTGTTGCACAACATTAATGCAAGTCTGATCTGGCAATCAAGCTTAAAGTCAGTACCAGTGTATAATTTTAACTAGCTAGTTTGAAACTTAACGCAGCATGAGTTTTGTTTATCTCGAGCTGTAGCCATTTGTAATTCACATTGACTGACAGGCTCTATTCACCACCACAAACCCCAAACCTGATACAACAGTCACAGATCTGCAAAAAAAACCCCAAAAAACAACTTCCTGATTTGAAGAAAGAAACAAAAAGTGAACCACTTTTAAAAAGTACTGCAAATGATCTGGGGTAAACATGTGGCTTTTCATGCTTCCCCCTAAGCCTGTGTTATCATCAGGTGTAGGATCTGCATTGTGTAAAAAGATGTGACAAATCAGTTCTACGTAGGACACCTCACCACCAAAAACATCTGTGACCTCCCCCCACCCAATAGCTATCCTGTGGGTCTGGTATTTGAACTGGTGACCTTTCCAACAATCCTGTCATGTCCAGGCTACAATCAATATCCACTTACACCAAGTCCTTACTGACAATCAGCATCAATGAGCTGAACAATTCCTGGTTCTAGAGGAGGGGTAAAAACACATACAGCCACAATGACAATCAGGCCTGCAGCAAAGACAAGAGTAGTGACACAAGAAATGAGAAGGAAATAAGTCTGTGTGGTGCTGGCCTGGGATTGTTTTAGAACACCATAACTTACCAACACTAAAACTATTGTACCTATTCGTATTAGTTTGTTGCACTTATTGTATTCGTATTAGTTTGTTGCACTTATTGTATTCATATTAGTTTGTTGCACTTATTGTATTCGTATTAGTTTGTTGCACTTATTGTATTCATATTAGTTTGTTTCTGTACTTTTGCTCTTAGATGCTTGTTTAAGAAAGGTGACTTCTGGTGACTAGTAGTTCTCTTGATACCTATGTTGAATACACTTATTGTGAGTCGCTTTGGATAAAAGCGTCTGCTAAATGACTGTAATGTAATGTGATGTAATGTGATGTAATGTGAAGCGTGTCACTACTTAAATCAGCACAATAGGCAGAGATCACCTCGTGCCTTAGCAGTAGACCCTGGCCACCATCAGCCAACTGTTAACTGACACATCACTGCACGTTATCAGTGCCAGGCCAGCAATCAGTGGTAATCTAAAAAAGGTGTGTGCATTACTTTGATTTCCTAGGGATGAATTCAGAGAACACTCTTGTCCTGTTAACACCTTTTATTGAGCATTTATAACGTGATTGTGATGGGTGGAGTCAGGAGAAACGACCTAACGTCAGCTGGACGCAAAAACCGTTGCAGAAAACTGACGGTTGTTAAGCTCAGTTGGAACTGTCAGTTACTTCATCGGATTACCATGACAACGTGTCTGCCATAGGTGTGCCAGGCTTAAATAAAAGTTCCATTCCATTGCTTCCATTTTACATCCGGGTTATGAGCCGTTAGCGCTTTCAGTGTGTTACAGCTGTTGCTAACGCCACTAGCGACAGCAAACTGTTAGTAGCTCGCGCAGCTACTGGAGACAAACGTGCGTAACGTGCTCGCGTCCATTCCATTCAACAGCCGCTGGAAGTTGTGGCTAAGTGTTGTCAGTTTAACGTTGTCTGGTTATAAACGGCAAACCGGGTCCAAAAGACACGCCACGCCGGCTATCCACGTCACTACACTGCGAGGATACAGCGGCCCGTCTCGTCCCTGGCTAACTTAAAATGGCGGTGAATGCTAGCTAGCTTCGGCTTTGAGGGAGTGTGAGATCGCTCCAGTCGGGTCTTTCTCCACCGCCTTTACCCCGCGGGACGTTTGACACGTCAAGAAGCGTCGGTTTTACCTACCTTTAAATTTGAGGTCGCAGGGAGGGTCGAGGACAAGGATCTGATCCAACTTTGACATGTTAGCTGTGGGGGATGCACTTGATTTCGGTGTAGGGAATAACTGACAAGTGGAAACCCTCGCTCCCCTGCTGCCACTACTGAGTCAAACGCTGACTGAGCTCTGCGAACGAGCATGTGGCTACAGAAACTTGAACGCGCGAGTGCACAACCCTGTTGCGCGCCCTCGTGGCTTGGCAACTGAACTGACGCGATTATGGGACATTAACTAAGGGGGGGGGATTGATCATTTAATTGCAAGTTATTTAGTCTTTGTTTGTGGTTTAAATACACAGTTAGACAAAACATTTTGTGTGTTCAAATAAAATGCTTTTTTTTGTTGTTTTCTCCATTCGCTTTAAATTATTTCCTTACTTTAAAACTGTCAACACTTAGTAATTATCCTTTATTGGGCAGGGCATCCCTTAAAACTATTAATTGTGTTAAACTTGTTTAATTCAAAAATAACAATTAACAATATAAGATAAGATGAAATAAGATAATCATAGACGAATCTTCAATTTACCCTTTGATAATTTAATTGCAAGTTATTTAGTCTTTGTTTGTGGTTTAAATACACAGTTAGACAAAACATTTTGTGTGTTCAAAAAAAATGTATAATATAAGATAAGATAAGATAAAATAAGATAATCCTTTATTAGTCCCGCAGCGGGGACATTTACAGGATTACAGCAGCAGAGAGGATAGTGCAAACAGGAGACATAGTAAATAAATAAAAAAACAAGATCAAAATAAGTATTATAAATAAGCAAATGAGCAATAAAAAACAGTAAAGAACAGTAGAGAATCCACAGTAACTGAAATATTATATATACAGACAGAAACTATTATAACTATTGTATTGGACAGTGTATTATTGTCATGTGGTCTACTATATGTCATTTTCTTAAGTTAATATATCCTTGCTTATTTCTTGGTAGAATTACTAAAATGTCGTCTATTTCATTTAATTTCATTACTTTTGTAATTATTTAAATTAAATTAGATATCAGCCAATATTTACATTTGAGAGTTTCAAAGAATTTGATAATTAAATGTTGGATGATATTTTGTTTTCATGATATCAATGCATAACATTAGTAAAATATGAATAAAGTTTACTATTTTTCATTTTATTATTATATTTCAATATCCCTTAAATTTGGTTATTTGATAACTGTGGCTAAGATATGTAATGTGCAGAGAATAAACTTGTAAGTACGCTTTGATTGATACACTACACACTAACGCTGTTGATGATGTTGAATATATCATAACCATTCTTTGTACTACATATCGGCCACAATCTATGCCAATGCCAATGCTGTGATAAGCTAGTATAAACCTGCTAATTAACCGGTCAGGCTCTACTTCTTAATCAGGATAAAGTAAGTTTTCAAAGCTAGTTTGGATTATTTATTTACCAGAAATAACGTGTGTCCATCTTTATGCAATTTCTCCACTTTATCTGTCATTAACCTATGAGGTCAGTTCTAAACAAAGACATTATAAACACATTAACACATACAACATTAAGTAATCGAACGTAGGTGTAGGATTTGATAGAGCCAGATAGAAAAAAGTATAAACAAAAATAAATTTTCATTTGTGTTAATTCAATGACATAAGAGTTATAAACATGAACACTGTGTTCGGAGTCAGACTACCATTGGTAAACAGATGAAACTGCATGATCACTTTCAGATTGGCCTTAATTCCCATCATAATCAGTCAAACATGTTTTATTGTTACTGAATGCCATGTCTGAATGCTAAAGCCATTTCAGGAAAAAAGGTTCCTCCTGAAAAACAGAGACAATATTCTCCAGTCTTTACCTTTACTTACAGAGAGACCATTGACAACTGTGGCTATGGTTAAATCAGTCTCCGTGACAAGAAGTTTAGACCTGCCAAGAGTAATGCTCTGCAGTGTACTGAGTAGGACTCTGTGGGAATGCTCTTCTCTGCGTGTAATTTGTGTGGTATATGCTTTTCAGAAGGTTACATCAAACATACATGTGCAAAAATAACACAAAACTAACTTGAGTCTTTCCTATTTTTGAGCTAAAGCTAATAGGTTGTGGGAGAGTAATAACTCTTATGTAAGAAACTCCCACTTTGGATAAGTGGTAAGAGGAGAGCAACAACTAAAATTTAAACAAAACAAGGTACTTTGTTCTCACATAATGTGGTTTTGCAGTGAAAATGAGTAAAGCTTTATCAAAACTATGAAACCAAATAGTGTAATTTTCACTCTTTAGGTTCCTGAGGTGTTAGTTTAAGTGAGTCCCCCTTTTATCTTGTTCATCATTCTGGTCTCCAATAACAAAACATAAAATCAGTGAGGCTATATAATAATCCTCTAAGAGTGTCCTGGTGTCTTTGACATTTCAAAAGACATATTTCATTCAGGTGAAGTAACAAAAGAAAAGAAAAGAAAAATAGAATAGTCACTACTTTATTACACTGATTAATATACAAAGGTTAATCTGGTCTACAGAGGATACAGGGAGCATGATTTAGGCAGACAGTATAAGGATGGCTGCAGATAATTGTTGACTGTTTTGCATACAATTAGTCTGTGCAGAATTAGTCAAGTAATTCATGCATTACTCTTGACGTATGCACTTTAAGCGGTGTCATACATTTGTTTAGAAAAACACAAAAAAGGCACTTGTGCGGCAACAAATAAAACACTTGAAAATCTCATCACAATGTCAACATGTAACCTCTAATAAAACTTATTTGCTCATAATGTAATTATCTCTAGTATGGAGGTAATATAACAAACTGCATCAAAAAAGCGGTGTGATTTTAAAATACTGTTATCAATCTGTTGGTTGATTTCAAAAGTCCGTACATCTGGACTACAAAGCAGCTCCTAATTTGATGTCTGATGTCAGTTTCAACTTTCCATTTCAGCCAATTACTACATTACATTTAAGTGGAAGCAATGACACATTAATTGGCTGATTTCTGAGAGGAGTTTGGATTGACTTCCCATTAAAAGAGACCAGTTCGTATCAGCACAGTTATACATGAGTGCATTAAAAACTACGAGTTGAATTCCATTATCCCTTCATACATGTTGGTAATATGATTTTTTCAGTGGTTATATAGAACCAGAAATACTGTTACATAGGAAACCACGTTGTATCTAGGTCAACTTTCATGTCCATTTAAAAAAAATGCTGTTAAATAATACTGTTACTGTTTCAACATTTCCAATTTTTGTAAAAAAAATTCTCCAAATTAATACTGTTAAATGTATGCAAAGGTGCTGTTATAAAATTATTAAGTGGCCACACCCAAAGGCACTGCTGGCAAAGAAACATCAGCAAACAATTTACCTAATCTTACCCTTTTTCTACTTCTTTGCACGCTAGAATTTATTGGTTTAGGCTTTAATAAAATATGGTTTTTTTTAGAGCTTGGTTAGTATATAGATAACCCTTTCAGCATGTTTTGATTTCTCCTCTTAACAGTATAATTGTAACTCCTTTTCAGATAAAAAGAAAACACGTCACACAACATCATTCCCTGTGGTGAAATCTCAGACAACACATTTCAGCATGTAGAAAACAACTTTAACAAATCACCATGTAAACAATTCTAGTATTGGTCACAGTGTTTAAACAGGGGGTGTCAGCCCGTAATTACGATTTTGGCCTCTAAGCGGTTCATTCTGCAGCATTATTGTTGTTAAACCCTTATAGAGTTTTTGTGTGTGAAAACACACAATCAAGTGGAATGTAAAGCCGCTGCATTTGAGCTACAGAATTGAATGTTTGTCTAACGTTTGATCTCGACAAACAGAAGTTAGAATATTTTAACTCAATACATACACTTGCATTAAAGCTCCATGAGAAGAAAAGTATAGCCTTGATAAAAAAAACCTTCATTTAATGTGTGCCATTTAAGAGCCACTGTGCAAATCTACAGAGCAGATGACTCTTAAAAATGAAAATGTAGTTGCATCATAAGTCAAAACTCTGCGTAAAAGCACATCAGCTAGATCACTTGTCATTTATGTGTGCTGAATTTTAATGTTACTACGGTAAATGGGATAAAGCGGCCTCTTTGTAAAGAGCTGTGTACTATACCGCACAGAGAGAAATCTTTATGTAATTCAGGCAAAACACCACCTGAGGGGGACAAACTGCAGGCCTTCTGATTCCAGACCTCATCAGCGGTGAAACTGCTACAATCAAATGAAATAAATGTGCAATGACCTCTGTTGTACGGTTGTTTCATCTGACAGCCGACCACACACGCAAGCTGATCTCTGTCTGTCCACTGTCTTGTCTTTTCCAGGAGTAAGACACTGTGTGCATTGTGGACTACGTGCTGTGCTGGTGGGGTCTGTGGTGCTGAAGGGAGTAATCTCATCAGCCACCGTTGGTACTAACAGCATCTCCTGGCGGACGGAGCAGACTGCCGGGTGAGTTTAAAGGAGTCGTTGCTCTCCACCTCATGATTTTCCAGGGGTGGGATCTGTTTACCTAAACACACAGCACAGGGTCATTTACAGAGTTACCATGGCAGATTTATCTATTTTAATCATTAAAAGTGTTTTTATTATTACTACTGCGATGTATTTGAGAGTACATCCTGGTATATTAACCACTACTAGAAGTCTCAAAACAAAACATGATATATTTGCCGGTTAAAACACTTTTTTAATACAGCACACACTGTAAAATCAAAACATGACAACTTCCAAAGGTTGTTCAGATGAAACAGATACATAAAAAAGGAATAATAATTGTTAGAAATCTGGCATTTTAATTGTCTGACAAATAAAATGGTGTTTTTTTGCCCCATATTTTGGGGGAAATATATTTTAGGCCTACAACTTACAAACTGAAGAAATGAAAACACATTGCCTAAAAAATGTCTGAACAGTAAATGAGAATATTTATTTTATATTTGCAAGAATTAATGTTTTTATTTGTGTCTACATCCCATGTGAGATTATATGGCAGACAATTAAACAACATATAAATAACAGCTCCGGGCATGGTTGAAAGGCCTCTCAAATTATTACAGTACATATATACAGACTCACATGACATAGACAAAACATACAGTAAAGACATGACACCTACTGATTTTCTGAAAGAGCTCCTCAACGTTGACAGCATTTCTGGCACTAGTCTCGATGAAAATAGCTGCAATTGATTCAGCAAACTCCTTAGCTTCCTTCATTGGAACTTCCCTGCAAAAGAGAAAGACACTAAAGTAAACATGGAGTAGGTTCAAATTTAACAAGTGTCCCATGGCAAATCAAAAGATTTTTATCCATTACATCTTTTCTATTTAACTCGTAGTCAGAGATGTTGCGGTGGCCAAAAGGGAGAATATTAAAAATGTTTGGACCTTTACCAATGTTTTGGAGGTGTTTCTTTAGCTGCTATAGTCAAAGAAACAACAACTTATGATTATTGTGATTTTTTTATTTTTTATTAATGAAGCTGTTGAGAAACAGCACAAATTGTATCCGTTGACAGTTGAGTGACCAAATCATTTTGCTGCTAAAGCCTCAGCTGGTTTCTACAAGCGGCCCCTGGTCTCTTTACAGCTGCACAACAATCGCAACAACAACAACAACAACAACAACTATTTAGACATGATTTTCTTTGCACAGTGAACTTGACATGAGCTTCATGAAAGGTACAACAAGAACATTACTTTATTAGTTTTGCTTGTTCACTAAACTTGTAAGAGTTTGCTGTCCAGAAAGTCCCTAAAGGAGGTGATGCAGTGAAACAAGAGTCATAACTGAGACTGCCATGAATCTTTGGGGGCAAATAATAAAGCAAGAGGTAAGAAGCTCAAGTTTTATAAAGAAAAAAGAGATGTGTTTGTGTTGATGCATGGCAGACTTTTATTATTTATTGTTTCTAGTAGTTGGTGTCTCTTAAACTTGAATATAATCACCATAATATCCAGCTATGACAGTCTAAGAAAAGAACCCTTTGCTCACCTGATGTCTCCTAAATCATTCTTGTTCCCTGCTATGGCTACAACAATGTCCTCTGGACCATGTTCTTTCAGCTCCTTCACCCACTTCTTCAGTGTCTGGAAAGAGTCCTGAACAACAAGAGCACATCACGGTAAACTGTGGGATGGGTTCCTCAAGAGAATATGCCTGTTTTCTACAACTTGTGTCACATATTCATTGTATTAGGTGATGTTTCCATGACCAGACCAGGAAAGAATGACATTTGTAGGTCATGGAAGCGAGGCATTCCAGAGGGATGGAAAAGTAATCCAATTTTACATCAGGGTCAGAGTGTGAAACCACTTCCTCTGTTACACACATTTAATACACCAGGGAGTTAATGAACACAACAGCAGCTCCAATGGTACTTTTAGGGGTGAAGGGCATTGCTTGCCCTCAACAGTTGTTAGGAGGGCAAAAAGGATTGTTAGATTTTCCATTTTGTCACAGGGATTTTGTCCACTGATCTTGCGATATGACCACTCAACCCAAGTTTAATTTACTGTCACTTCTTTGATCAAAAGATAATAAGTGTCCTGTTATTCTTACCAGTTTAGTGATGTCATAGACAATGACAGCAGCAGCCGATCCTCTGTAGTACATAGGAGCTAATGAGTGAAACTAAAAAAGACAACATATTACTGGTTAGCATGATCAATTAATAGTTCAATGTGCTTTATAAAGATTTAGACTAGGGATGTCTCGATCGCGGCCAATCAAGGCATGCTTTAACTGATTGGTATCGGCCTATTTGATCCTTCGTTTTTTACGTCAGCTGTCAAGTGCGATAAAATAATTATTAATCGAACTCATGCAAAGGATGTACAGACCATGAAGATAAACACCCAACGGAACATAGTTAATTAAGGTAACTCAGGCAAAGACTGCACCAAAGCAACAAACACTGGAGGACACTTTAGAGGGAGGGAGGAATTCCCTCGAGACAGTGACAAGGCCAAAGAATATTAGAGAGATGTTGTGTTATTTTATATTCTTTGTTGTTTTACAACATGGATGCAGGCATTTTTTTCTTAATGCAACGCAGTACTAATTAATTGTGAAGCAGGGGATTGATTTTAATAACTTTGCACTGTGCAGCGGTCTTATTTAGGAAAAGTATCGGATCGGGACTAAGTATCAGCAGATACTCAATACTTACTAACGCAGATCAGGATCGGACGCAAAAAAACTTGATCGGGACATCCCTAATTTAAACTAAATACAATTTTAAATCTGGACCATAACATTAAAAATAAGGTATTAACTCATAAAAGACTCACAGAGTGTACTGTAAGTAGACTGTGTGATGTTGGCAGATGGAAAGGAGTTATTTCCTTACAAGCTTCAACTCATCTTAACTCACTAAGAAGGTTACATTCAGTGTTTTGAAGAATGTTCTGACAGAGAACTCTTTTCCACATAAAAACTGTTGATATTACACCAAAATCCACTATGTGTATTGTTAAGGCCTGAACATTTCCTTCCCCAAAAAACATCAAATTCTTTATTTTAATGTTTCAAAACCTAAGTTGTTTCCATCGCCTTTTACTTTACAGCACATCACCATCACCAACAGCAGTCAGCACAAATGTGTACCACATCACCCCTGTGCCCGTGACAGTATGTGCAATACAAACCATGAGGGGGCCCACTCATCAAAAAAACATGTCTATAAAGCCCACTAGTGGTCAAATTGTCTTTATATTTCATGCAGCCAGTGGTTATGATGACAGCATTTTAGTTATTTAAGTGCAGTGAAGACATTTACTCAAAAAACAAAAAAAAAAGTTTCTTAGTATTGCTACATTCACATTTTGACCTGTATGTTATGGTGTTGTTTACCAAATAGATCACACAGATAGTTACGAGTGATAAGTTTAACATTAGCCCCACAGAAAAAGAGAACTTTAAACCCTGGTGAAAGAGGTTTTTAAGGAATTGCTTTCACACAAAATACATGCACTAGTTTTTTCCATGCAGTAAGCAGTCTCGTAAGTTTTAACTACCCATACCAACCCTCCATAAAATGAATCACCGTGATGTTACCACAGTCCCAATTTACACCTAATAATAACTCTATGTCAGGAGGAACCTTGTCAGTGAAATGATTGTGTCACTGCTAGCTTCCTGATGCAAAATGTAATGATACATTTACTTTTTAAAAAGTCATGTCATGTGTGTAAACTTAAAGCTAATAATAGGAAAATCTGGAATTTATGTTGTAGGTGCACTCACCCTTTCCTGTCCAGCTGTATCCCAGATCAGGAATTTGTGTAGTTCATGTCCAGACGGCACTGTTTTGGTTAGGAATGATGCTCTGTGGATGATGAAGAGCATTTCACAACAATGCTTTTAAGCATGTTCTTTAAAAGGAACAGGAAGCAAATCAGTACATGTCAGCAGGAACCAAATAACAGAGAATAAAGATGGTCGACACAGAACCTATTTTGTCTCAAAGCACTAATGCAGAGGTCAGACAATCAACAATGGTGAAACTGAACTAGATGGTGCCGAAACAATCTATGGACTTGATCTCACACTGAATTTAGAAGTACAAAAAATCTGAATTAAAAACAACACTCTTATGTTTGATTGATTCTTTTTCTTGCTGTTACACTGTCATTTTGTGATGTGCACTGCTATGCTCTTACCCTATTGTGGGACTTATGTTGTGGTCAAAATGATCTTGAACGAATCGGCAAACAATGCTGGATTTCCCTACTCCTGTGTCCTGAAAACAAAAGGTCGCACATTAGTCACATGGCTCCTGACACACACACACACACACACACACACACACACACACACACACACACACACACACACACGTAAACAGAGTCACTGATCAGTGGTCACTATTGAATCCTATTGATCAGACGAATGTCTGGTCACATGCCAAACCCATGTGATAGCTCCAAGTTAGTCCACACATTTTACAACTAGCTTTTAAAGCAAATATTACTTATTCATGCAACACAATGCAATGCATCTACAAATCTCCTTGATTTCCATAACAGTTAAGTAAATTAACATGGAAACTTTTGGCTGCATGTCATTTGTTCTTCAATAACAGCTGTCCATATGCCTTTTTGTTAATCCAGGCACATGGACAGCTCTTATTCCATCTGTGCATGGTTAAAGTATTCATCTCTGCAATATATAAACAAAGTGGAGAACCAAAGATGTGAAAGTACAGTCTGTGGTCAACTTTTAGGTTGGCTATCAAATGCCTGGTGAGCATGTCAGTTCCTGTGGCTTACTGCACATGCCTGTTGAGCATTTGTGCAGCTCTCACAAGCTCCCAGTCCATCCTGTACTTCATTGATAAACTTCCACTGTGCAGTACTTCATTGATAAACTTCCACTGTGCAGCCTAACCGCCTCTGACGGCCCCTGTCACCGTCCCCTCACAGAGGGCAGTGCTCTGTTTTGCGAACGCAGCAGGAAACCTAGTTAACGGCTCGCTGTGACTATGACGTCATGCGCCATAAATTGAGCCGTTATAAAAAAAAAAAAAAAATTAAAGACAAACGCAAGACAACTTCAATAAGACGATTTATTGAAATTAAACGTCACGTAACACGACGATAAAAAAAAAAAGGAAATGCTTAATGATTGCTGCGCCCACCGGCCGACCAGCTATTGTTTTTCACTTAAATAACGTTGACTGTCAACGTTTTTGAAGTTTTCTGACCAGCAACAAGACGGCAAAGTCATCAGAATTTTGAAAAGTGACCGTTAACAGCATTCGCGTCAGTTGGAGTTGGAGTAGCTAACGTCTGTAAATTTGCTGTTAACGTCAAAATGTTGTCGGTTGACGTAAATTACGTTACACTCGGAGCAGACAAGGAATTTTCCCTACAAGTTGATCAACAAAAAACAGCTGCCACTTACCCCTAAAAGGCAAACTTTGAGCTCCCTGATGGCCATGGTCAGTTTAGAGAGAGTTCAAATCATTATTTTAAAGTGTTCACTCAGTGTCTTTGTCTCGTCATGCTTCAATTATTTCTTTCTCCTCTTCTTGTGTTAAAAGAGAAACCCAGCCCCTGAGACTGAGACTGACCGTCTAATAAACTAGTGTCAAGTTTTATGAATGAATGATAGCACATCCGGTGGTGACTTTCAAAATAAGACCCCCACACTTACCAAAAGTCTTCTTTCATTATTTGTGTGTGTGATCTGGATTTTCCACACAAACTAATATAACCTTGTTAGAAAATTGTAAAATTACATTTACTCTTTCCCTCTCATTGGTGGAAAAAAACTAATCTATGATCATAAACGAACCCTTTTTTTAATTTCTGAATTTTAACAAGTAGACGCAAGTCGTTTCATTGTGAACTTGCATTGGAGATTTCAAATTTTAACATCACACAATGTTACTCTGCATATACATATTTCTGAAAAGTGATTGGCAAAGTTAAACATCCAAATGAAGTAACAGTATAGGCAAAATACATTTTAAATTCTTCTAATATCAATATTTATGAACAGAGACACTATCTGATTGTATTTCAGTAAAAAAAGCTTTGACATTAGATTTGAAATAACTCATCCATGAATAAGTTATTTTCCAGTAGTTTAATAATGGAGAGATGAAATACAAAAAACTCAAATATAAGTTCAACCCAAGTCGTTCATTTAAACTTAAGCTTTAACTTTGAAACCCATTTTGCTTGTATCCGTTCTGTTTCTGGCTGTTTTTTTGCTACTTGATGCCGATACTTTCCAAATCGGAAACCAGTTAAAGCGATGACAAAACAGTCAGGGGCTTCAACTATCTCTATGATACCAAGGCCTTGATTCTCAGTAAATACTTAATTAAATACTTTACCTCCTCAAAATGGATGCAAAGGATTTATCTACTGACTCATAAGGGTGGGAGAGGGGAAAGTATTCAGAGAAATTGTAATGGAAAAAGAAAGCACTAAATCTGGACTACGCTTCCAGGAGGCATAGTTCAGTAAAAAGGTAGCCTCTGTGTGAGAGAAACAGACAAAGATACAGATACATTATTCGGATCGACACTTTATTCTTCACAGCATTATTCTGACTGCAACAATAAGCTACAAAAGCTTGGAACAATATGAAAATAACCTCATGAGAAGCTTCTGAGCCCAATCTAGCATTTATCTGTTTCAGTCACAGGATTATTAACATGTTGAATCATGAGTCCAGATCAGATTGCTTTGATTATCCCGCGACCAAAGCAGGGGGAGTCACACTAGCGTACTACATACAGGTCATTAATAATAAAAAAGAGGAACATATGACAAAACATAAAAAGCTGAAAATACAGTATATTTGCAATTTTACAATGATATAAACAATCGGTAAGTAAGTGCAGGCCATGCCTTTGCTTTAAATATCACTGAACAATGACAGTACGTTGCAATAGTCATGGATCAGTTGTGAAATGAAATGATTGACTTGTTATCTTGAGTTTTTTTGTTTTTACTCACTTCCAACTGATGCCATGAACGATAACTCCACACATCAAGAACCTTACCCTTAAAAAACACGATCAAATACACAACAAAACTAAATAAGCCTCCTGCGTGTCTCTGCACACATATTTTGGCGATAATAATCATCACTTCAGATGTAAATCCATCATAAAAGTGGAGAAATATAACATTTCCTTGTTTGTGCAAGAGAGGCAGAGAGAAAAGAGAAGATGATTGCACTACAGAGCAAAGTGTGACTGTAACAACGCAGCCTCCAGCTGTCTTTCTACATTTTCCAGTGATGAATGTACTTTTTTTGCGTATTTGTTTGCTGTTCATGTTTTCATCTACTGGTCAGTTGCGGTGGCACCTACAATACATTTGTACACATATTTATATATTACTAAAAAGCTGTAACTTAAAATCAATGTATTTCATGAATAGTCATCCGTATTCTTCAGAATACTACTTAAATATATAATATATAGATCGACCAATCCTAAGTTCTTCATTAATTCAAAGAGCTTTTTGTATTAGTGGTTCTCTGGGGAAAACGTGGCCTGTCTGGTGTCTTGGGTTATGGCACAGTGGTCTCTATCCTAACATGTCCAATTTGCATCTTGGTGAGGGACATAGTGAGATACAGGGACTGAGATTATTTCTGGTCTATGTTCATCTTTTTTTAGACCTTACCAGCAAAAATAAAACTTTGTCATATACTGGCAAGGCTCCTGAATTTTGCTTTTTTTTCTTACTCTATTCCTTCCCCTTACTTGCTTTATGAATCCCTTCATTTCTCCTTTCCCCCCCTCTTCCTTCATACAGGCTTTGCACTGTGGATCTGATGATATGATCCACCTCGTCTCTCACAGTAGTAGCCAGTTGTCCGCTACAGCAGCTACTCGATTTCCTTTTTTTTTTTGTGGTGTTTGTGTTGCATGAAAAAATGAATGCCATCTGTCACTTGGTGGACACAATTACTACCGAACCCATGGATCCAGCAGAGAGAAATTTCCAGTGGATAATGAGAGACACTGCAGGACAACTGACCAGCGGTAGAGACGTACAGCAGCACAGAGCCACCAAACGCATCACTGAGACGACGTCTCACATGTTGGTGTCCCTCCTGTCTTTGTTCGGCGAGGGCTTCGAAGGATCCTTAGCTGCCTTGCCGTTGGACGAAGCAGCGGTATCTGCGGCGACAGCAACCGTGGTGACAGAGCGTTTGGTGTGCTCCTCGGTGCGGGGCTCCGGGCTCGGCTGCGTGGGCGGGGCCTGTTCGGCCGGCGGCTGGACTGTCAGCTCCTGCTGCAGTTTGTGGCTCTGCAGCAGGCGGAGCTGGACACGGAGCTCCAAGATGGCTTCTTGCTCCTCGTGAATGGCCTGGTTCAGATGGGTGTTTTTGTTCTACGTGGAAATAAAACACAGATATTGTTTGAGAAACCAAATTAAAAAAAAAAAGAATCCTCAGACAGAAAACCACACCTGAAACCTTCAACTAAGTATTGCAATTTTAAAAACACAAACAATATTCTTAAGTGTTCCTTCAGACTTTGTCAGAAGTCAAGACACTTTATTCAACTTTTACTTTTATATTTTTCTTTCGGCTAAATAACGGACTATGACAGCCGACGTTAAACAGCCAATATGTGTTGAATATTTTGCACACCTCTAGTTCCTCATTTTGTTTCTGCAGATCTTCCAGAATCATCTGTAGCTCTTCCTCATCTTCACTCTCACTTTCACTGTCTGATGAATATTCCTCCGTCTCACTGCGACCCTGCTGACGACTGAGGAACAAAATGTCGGGTTACAGTTGAGACCTTTAGTGCATTGTAACGACAGTTGTGCATCATATTACAACATGTTTAGCACCTGAAATGGTCTCAGTGTTTTCTCACCTCTGGATGTCTGCAATCTCCGCCCGCAGTCTCTCGATTTCTTCCTTCTCAGTGGCAATCTGTCGACGAAGCACCTGCTCTAGAGAGATCAGCTCCTCCTGCTCTGTTAGGATCTCATTTTCCTGATTATTGAAAGACAAGATTATTTCATCTCAGGTTGGCATACAATAAGGACTTTTTTTAAGACAAGTTTAGGTATTCAGGACCAATTCTTGTGGCATTTTGTTGGTCCCAACACATTCTTTATTAACTTGTATTATTGTGTGTTTGAGTGACTCACCTGTGCTAAGAGGAGGTTAATTACTTCCTCTTCATTCTCAGTCATTTCCTCTTTTGAAACATCTTCCTTAGAGAGGCTTGCTATCTCCTGGGCTATCTTAGTCTCACACTCCTAAAATGCAAAAGGAGGAAAGATAAAGAAATAAAAGCACAATGGTCATTTTTGAGGCAGTAGTTTCTGATATTGTTTTACTTAATTGTATTATATGGCAGAGTGTTCATCATAACCACCATGTTTATGCAAATTAACCTGCTTGAAATTTGGTTCAAGCACTGAACATTTACATTTGTGCTGTAATTGAACAGCTTTGATTGTTTGTTTCCTTATTTAAAAAAAACAAAAACAAAAAAAAATAGATACATATGCTCACATATAGTATCTAGACACAACTTACATGACGTTTAGCCTCCCTCAGTTTGCGTTTCAGAGCAGTCAAGATTCTCTGAACCTCCCAGAGACGCTCCTCTTTAGATAAGTCCTTCACCCCGGCCTGCAGGTCCCTGTGCAGGCAGTTCAGCAGGAACTCCTAAAACACAAGCACATTTTTACTACATGTTAAAATTCAGTTGACACCCAAACCACAATTTAAACAAATTTAAATGAGGGCAATACTCAAACAAGTTTCACTTCCTTAATTACAGCAGAATTTTTTTTTAAGCGTCACATAAGGCTATTTATAAACACTTCAAATGAAATGGTAAGTACTTCTGGCGAATGATGAGACTATCAAGTCCTCGTGGTCTGAGAAACAGAGGCAAAGATAAAGATGTGCACTGCTGACAAGACAATGTAGTATCAACAGAACAGAAGCAGCTTACTTCTAAACGCCTGCTGCATCACTACAAATCTACTCTGAAACACTTAAATCCATACTTAAAGTGATAACAATTTATCATCTAGTTAATAAATAAAAGAAAAGATATATAAATATTTTAGAGAACTTGAAAATCTAATATACCCAATTGAGTAAATTCCAGTGTCTTACTTGAAGACTTTAAAGCAAGAAGTGGATTAGGGCTGCAACTAGTGATTACTTTCATTATCCTCTGGTTTTGTCTATAAAATGTCTGAAAAAGTTAAATAAAATAGTCATCATTAGTTCAAAGTGATATTTTCAAATAGCTTTTTTAGTCCAACAATACTTTTACACAAAAACCTTCAACTGACTATTATATAAAACAGACAAAAGTAGGAATCCCCATATTTAAGAAGTTTAAATTTGTCATTTTTGCCATTTTTGTTTGATAAATGAGCTAAACTATTATATACATATTGTCTTTTTAAAAGGAATAAAGTTTGAGGACCCCATCATATCTGTCCGTTCAATATTTACTCCAGCTATGAGACAGTTAGCTTAGCTTAGTATAAACACTGAAAACAGGGAAACACCTAGTCTGGCTCTACCCAAATGTAAAAAAATTATTTGATGAAAAAGAAAGAATTGGCTTCAGCAGGACTGAACCCACCTGTCGTCGGATCTCCTCTTTGATGTTCTCTTGGGTCTCAGGCAGCGCCGGCATGGTTGCCATGTTGGACCAGCGGAGCGGCCGCACCACCGGCTTCAGGACTACGTCTCCAAACAGCTCCCTCACGTGTGTGAAGAACGTGTAAAGAACACGGTTCCCAATCTGAATGAAAGGTAAACAAACCCAGTAAAAACAAAGAAAATCAGCTTCAGAGTTTTTCACAAACTGCATGAAGTCTTGCATTGCATGTGAGATAGGCTTTGTATAATGTGTGTAAGACTGTACTATGAAAGCCAATTGTCTCTGTGCCACCTTCTCCACAACACAAACTCCTGCATATTTACTTATCCTAATTAAACTGACTCTGGACTACACTCACTAATTGAGAGAAGTGTTAATTTAACGGTGTCGTGGCTCCTGCTGCTGTTGGTTCAGAATAAGTGGAGCAGCCAAAGAGGAGTCCCTTATGGGAATAAATTAGATTCACTAAACTAGGCCAGGGTTTTAGAGAAAACTGACTGTTTGGTCCAATAAAACCTTGGTTGGTTTGTTGCTAAGGGGAGGTTTCTTATCTTTGAGCTATACTTGAGTCTGAGCTCAAGACCTATTTTTCTATTTGACGTTTAGTTTGACTGTTGCTGCTGAATCACTGCTCTCTGCAACATTTACATTTTTTTTTACCAGTTTCCCTCCTTTTTTTGATCTTTTCCCATGAATTTATTCCTCTCTGACCTGTATGGTTGGGTTGAGGACGATGGAGATATTCTGAATATTCATCTTGGTGTCCGCCTCCCTGGCGATGACGTGGTCCATGTGCGTGATGAGCCAGGAGAGAATAAGTCGGCTCTCCGGCAACACCTCGGCCAGCAGCCTCTGGAACTCTGTCATCTTCTCAGCCTCCACCTGCCGACTGCAGGCGTCCTCGAAGCGCTGGGCCAGATCTCGAACCAGCAGGTTATCTGGCAGCTCGCGTAGGTACTGCTTTAGCAGGCTGGCCACCGTGTGGGGGTCATACTCCTCCAGGCAGGGGCATTCCTCACGGTCATAAGCTGCTTTCAATTCATCCACTTTGGACTTCATACCTGAGAGGGAAAGAAGTTGATGTGAGTATCAATCAGACTTTAAAATATTGAGATACATTCACATACTAGTTCTACCTTTTTTGCAAAGTGATCAAAAAATCAAAAGCTCAAAGTCTTCTATACCTGAGACCCGGTAGATGCCTTCACACTTCATGCCATAACTCTCAATGTAGTCCACACATTCTCTGAAGACGGCTGGCAGCTGGATGCCATCATACAGAGCCGTCCTCTTGACAGCTTCAGTCAGAGGTGCTCCAAAGATGGGCCTGAAGGTGGGGATCTCCACCGGGACTGGCTCTGCCTCTGTGGTGGGCTTCTTCTTCTTCTTCTTCTCCTTCCATTGTTTAACCACGTCTGCAGCCGTCAGGTCCTTTGATTTTTTGTCCTTGGCCTTGTCCTCCTTGGGCCCCTTCTCCTTCTCCTTCTCCTTCTCCTTTACCTTGAAGTCCTTTTCCTTCTTCTTGGAGAAGCTGGGCTTCTTGAACACATGGATTCCCTTGGAGCGCTTCATTTTGGACGGGCTCTCTGCTTCATCTGCTGAACTGTCCTCCTGGAAGGCGGCGTAGCCTTCGGCTGTGGAAGTGAAGAAAGAGTAGGAAGAGGCAAAAATAGGGTTAGAACTGAGGGGAGAAACACCCCTGTTTTCTTATCCTCCTCCTACGAAAGGACCATGAGAGCAGTGAAATAGAAACAGGAAGAGAGATGTGTGAGAGAGAGAAGATAGCAAAGGAGGGAGAGAATTGGGACTCAGAAAAGAGGTCATCCACAGATTTAGCATAGCTCCCAGAGCCCCTTACGCCTCTCCTCTCTAGAACAGGCTCAGTTTAAGTATTTTTCTCCTCGGAGGAAGCAGCTACACCACAGTGTCAAAGACAGTTAGGGGCCTCTTTGTCTCCATTGATTATCTCTACTCTGGGTTTTCCGTAAAACAAGCGCTTTGTATCACACAGCTGAATGAGACACACCTTCACTGGGCTATCTGGGTGTGCTCTGAACTGTCCATCCCTTCCTCTCCTACACCCGACCCTGGTTTAGAGGCTAAATACAGACATGGAAAAATCCTGATCAATTCTCAGTAAAGGAACATTTCTCACAGCTACAGGCAGCAACAGCCCACAGGATGGAAAAGTGGGAAGCTCTCTCCCTTTACTCAACAGCTAATACTGGGGTGACCTTCAGCAACATTTCAATGGTATTCAGTCCTCAAGTGTTCTGAAGCTGAAGGTAAGTGACTTGAAGTAGATGATTTGTTTGAGCTTAGTAGCTCCAAGATGTTAAAGGATAATGAAGGTGATATGTGACCTGTTTGACATTACTAAAGTAGTACTCATTTGCATGCCAATCATATACCGACCAAGTATGCTGCTTGCCTGCAAGGTTGCGATTAATGCAATATCATAAGAGATATTACATCACGATTAAGTTGATAATAGAGTATATTACAAGGTGAAATGCAGCAGAAATTATAACTTACTGGTGAGCCAAGAATACTAATATATATATATGATATACAGCGGGTAAAATAAGTATTGAACACGTCACCATTTTTCTCAGTAAATACATTTCTAAAGGTGCTATTGACATGAAATTTTCACCAGATGTCGGTAACAACCCAAGTAATCCATACATACAAAGAAAACCAAACAAATAAGTTCAGAAATTAAGTTTTGTGTAATCAAATGGAATTACACAGGGAAAAAGTATTGAACACATGAAGAAAGGGAGGTGCAAAAAGGCATGGTAAGCCAAGACACCAGCTGAAATCTATCAGTAATTAGAAAGCAATCCTGCCCCTTGTCAGTGCAAATTAATATCAGCTGGTTCAGTCCCAACTGATGGCCTATAAAAAGGTGTCTCACTACCAAGGTGTCACACAAGAAACATCTCATGATGGGTAAAAGCAAAGAGCTCTCTCAAGACCTTCGTTTCTCAACAAGCTCGTTTAAAGTTTGCTGCACAACATTTAGACAAGCCTGTGAAATACTGGGAGAATATAGTCTGGTCAGATGAGACCAAAATTGAACTCTTTGGATGCCATAATACACTGCACATCACCCTAAAAACACCATACCAACAGTTAAGTTTGGAGGTGAGAACATCATGGTGTAGCGCTGTTTTTCAGCATACGGCACTGGCAAACTTCATATAATTGAAGGATAAAAATCTGCTGCCATCTAGCAGGATGATGAAGATGAAACGAGGGTGGACATTTCAGCAAGACAATGATCCCAAACACACAGCCAAGGAAACTCTCAATTGGTTTCAGAGAAAGAAAATAAAGCTGCTAGAATGGCCCAGCCAATCACCTGACTTGAATCCAATAGAAAATCTATGGAAAGAACTAAAGGTCAGAGTTCATAGAAGAGGCCCACGGAACCTTCAAGATTTGAAGACTGTTTGTGTGGAAGAATGGGCCAAAATCACACCTGAGCAATGCATGCGACTAGTTTCTCCAGGTGTCTTGAAGCTGTCATTACCAACAAAGGCTTTTGTACGAAGTATTAAATAAATTTCAGTAAGCGTGTTCAATACTTTTTCCCTGAGTCATTCCATTTGATTACACATTACCTAATTTCTGAACTTATTTGTTTGGTTTTCTTTGTATGTATGGATTACTTGGGTTGTTACCGACATCTGGTGAAAATGTCATGTCAATAGCACCTTTAGAAATATATTTACTGAGAGAAATGGTGACGTGTTAAATACTTATTTTACCCGCTGTATATTTTTATGGGATTTACCCATTAAATTGTTTCCATTTTCAACATTGCCTATTACACAGTTTTTTAATTTAATCTTGATTTTGTCATTACTATGAATTTCTTTTTGTTGTACTCATTAACATGTAGCAAAAATATAAGGGTTAGTCTGACAAAGACTTATAGCACAAAAATCACTTAATGAAAGATTTCGAGAGCTTTCAGCTATTTCTCGTAGCTTTGGCAGCATTTGGAAAATTGCTCAAAGATCCTCAAAATGTCCAGTGAGTGACCTTGAGCTTTTTCAAAACTATTTCTAAGGTCATAATAATCTTCAAACTGAAATTACAGGATAGTTTCTTACTCCTTTTCTCCTTCTTCTTGAACTTGTTCTTCTTCTTGCTGTGCTCTTTGTCATCGTCTGAGACATAGGCATCGGGTGCCTCGTGGTGGTGGCCATCGTGAGGCGGCGATGGTTCACCGGTGCGGTACAAGCCGGGAAACTTAGTGGGACTGATCTCCTCAGAGCTGGGGGTGCGGGCCACGCCCCCTGGGTGTTCAGCCCTACGCTGCTCTGCAGGGCTGCTGCTGGGGGGCAGGAAGCACTCGGTCATGACTGCTCTGGCCTATCACTCCTCTGACTGACCCATCACCTCTCCATCACACCTGCAGTAGGAAGAAATACAAAATATAAGAAAACAATACAACCATGTATTCACTTAACAGATAATCTCAAGTTTTGTCCTGTTTGCAGACAGATTCTTTAATTATTCCTGCTGCTTGTTATCAACGTTAACCGCCCTTTGGTTATGAGACCATTGATGGCCAGGCCTGTGAGTTTTATTCTTTGCATATTTATTTTTGTGTTAACTTTTTGATCATATTTGAACAAAGAACTACATATATATAAACTGATCTTCAATGTAAGTAATTACTGACTATTTGTTTCTCATTCCATTTAATGATTTTAACCCTTCAACTTGGACCTATTTATACTCTATATGCTACAATCATATGTATGACTGAACTTGGTTTGTTGCAATGTTAGTTTTCTCTCTTAACGTTTTTCTCGCTGTGCTCAGAAATTCTTCCAAAGGAGATCTCAATCAGAATGAATTTATCAAATCAAAAAAAGGTTAAAAAAACCACTTTGGCTCTACTAAGAACCCGCTTATCATAACGGACGGAGCGTATAACTATTTAAGAGCACATTATAGCAACACAAATGTACAGGGACAGCAATAGCAAACAAATCAAATCAAAATCCATTCAGTATCTCAGTATAGGCCCCAACAAATGACAATCTAAATTCATTTTTTTCCAAAAAAGGAAATATGTACGGATAGTTTAGAAACCATGTTAGCCAAGTGCAGAACACAGCTGTAACATAAACATTTCATCATTACTTTTTTCAGACAAGTGTTAGTGACATGAGTCATTTTCCCTATAGACTAATATTTCCAATCTGTAACAGATCTATTCACCTGTAAACAAAAATAAAGCATGTTGTACTCAGAAAGTTAGAATCAGAATAAAACAAGATGTAGCTCTTCCCTGCTTCTTCTTTTCTTTATATTTGTTTCCTGTATAAACAGAACTGTAACAGTAACGTGCACCCACCAGATGGGGCTCTGCTACATGGACAATCACATCTTGCATGTCCTACTTCTAATTTAGCCAATTCTGACATCCACAGTTAACTAAATCCACCTCATCATCTTTCGAAACGGTGTTTATCACAAACACATCCCTGATGACAGTAGATAAGAATACACACATGTTCAGATGAATGTTTATACAGTTATTTGAAACAACAGCATGGCTGCCTGCACAGTGTATTTCAGATTAAAAGGACAAAAGGGAACTCCTTGGCCTTCAGCTTGTACGTGTTAGGAAGTAGATTAATTACATAATAACCACCAGGGTGCTGAGTGTTTTAGAGATTCAGGTTTCCTGCTCATCACAGTAGCAGGTTAAAGATCTCATGTTACATATTGAGACTAGAAACAAGTGTTTAGTATTGTGCATTCAAGAAAATACGATGCACTACTGCCACGACAAATGTGTTGACCAATAAAAACAACACTTATAGATACAGCCTGTCTGTCTGGCATCTTAATCTATTATCTTGCTCTGTCCTGTTTCCAGTCAAAGGCTAATCAAACACACAACCAGCCACATAACACCTCCATATTACAACACTCCTCCTAGTTTCTCCAGTAGCGAATTAAAGCACGTTTCCATGAAGAAACAGTCGGGGAGTAGCAGCTCTCCTCTGAATGGAGGGGCCCATATGCTAACGGTGGCTCATGCTAAGCTAGCCGATTAGCCAGCCTATCCGTCCCGATTAAAACCAGTTGTTTCGTCCAGATAAATAAAACTAACATGATATATACAGATAGATAAAGGTAATGGACTCTATTTTGTAGCCGCTCTGCTGTCATTGAAAACGCAAAACAGAAAACACCCAAAAAACTTTACCAAGAACTATCCCGTTCCGTCAATTTCGGAGTGGAGCTTCCGGTTTTCCGAATACTAAATAAACATATCTGCGCATGCGCGTCCGCCCAGTTGTATGCTGGGAAATGGAGTTCGAAAGCGATTCTAACAATCACTTGGCTCTCTCACCGCAAATGTATAGTCTATGTAGGTTTCTTGGCCCAGAATGATCTGGATTTAATGAATGAATGTTTAGGCTGTGGTCTCATTTTGATTCTAACCACACATGCGCTGTAATACATGCGTGTGTACAAGATAAACTGTCAAACAATGTGTTGAAAAGCAACTACCATCCACATTTAGCAAACCACTTGCTATTCTGAATCATGTGGACTTTCCCAAATGCTGTGGTTGCACTCAGAAGACTGGTGGTCATCCTGACATATGAAACACATTAGTCCTCTGATCTTTGTTGGCACCGTCTGCTCCAAATCCACAGCTGCAATTGCGAAATGAGGTCGTGATTCAATATCATAAAAAAAAAGAGAAAGAAAAGACAAACAAGGTCTCATTGTGCGTCCGGTACATTAGTCTGTGCAAACTGCTGTTGCATGCCAATTGGGAACAGAATCAGTGATAGGGCACCCTGCTGCCCTTTTGAAAATGCACTGGCGTCACAAAGAGCACTTGTGTGTGGCGGTGAGAGATTGGCATCGGTAAATGTTCCCTTTCCCCTCCGCTTGCATGAGACGGTCAGTGAGCACTGGAACACCTGTGGACCAGCATGGTATAACAACAACTCTGTTTCCCCAGGAAATTATGTGTTTCCTCACTCGGGCGACACAAGGCTAAGATTAGAGCAGGAGACGCGCAACTTGGAGAATAAACATTTACTATTCCACTCATGCACTTTTTTACACATCATTTAAAAAAAAAAAAAAAATGTTTAGAGAAGGAAAACATATTTTAAGATCAGACACCTTTCTGTGAGACAAAACAGTCCATGTCACCAAACTTTTCTTTATTTGGCATGTGACTGGGATTTAGCAGACAATAGTTGTAAAAATACGTTATTCATATACACCTCTAGTAAAAAAAACTATTGAAAACATCTAAAAATATACAGTGAAACATAACAGCAGAATAAAAACAATTTGCTGGAGTAGGAGGGGTGTAGGGAGTATTTTACAAGGTAACTGAGTAATTCTAACACATAACAGTCATAGTTTCCTCTGCCCTCAGTCCTCTGGTATGGCCCAGACATTTGGTACCAATATGTGCCCGCACTTCAGAAGAGACAGTTCATGCACTTCACAGCCTTGCTGCCGTAGTCCACACACTCCGGTCCGATGCACTGGCAGCAGGCGTTGTGAAACCAGCGGTACTTGGATCCTCCCATTGACTCACAGTATAGTTTACACTGGCGGATAGACACGCAGTCGTCAAAGTAGACCACCGTGCACATGTTCTCTGAAAGAAAAATTGTAAAAAAAAAAAAAAAAAAAAAAAGAAGGGGAAAGAAAAAAATGTGAGTCACAAATCCAGTAAAACGTGGTTCATAAAAACAAGCAGCATTTTAAAGTAATTACCTTTAACTCTGAATGTTTCTACTTTTACTTCAGGGAAGGAAATTAATTTGCTGCAACTGAGTATGACCATATGTGTTGGTGAGCTTAATGAGTAAACTGCTCAGCTTTGTGGGAACACTCCCATTATGAGTGTGTCTTTACAGCAAAAAGTACTGGCTTATAGGCAGACAGTCAAAACAACCACTATTGAAAATAAATAAATGACACAGGAAAAACACTTTTAACAAGGTTCCATTACTCAAACTGGAGTTCTTTTGGCATTCCTGTCCTCCTGAAATGATGAAAACCTGACCCAACTCAAACCGGTCTTCAAGTTCAAGACTTTGTAGTCTGCTTCAGCTCTGGGCAGGGCCAAGTTTTATTACCATGGGTATAAGTGTGTGTGCAAAAATGAAAATGAAAAATTTGACTGAACCTGACAGGACCAGAAAAAAAAATGAATAGCAATGTGAATGTGAATAAAGCACGCTTTGTTTTTTAATGTAATGTAACTTTTTCAGAATCTGAGTAATGTTAGATGCAAGCTCTCTATTAAAGCCTCAAACCAATGTGATGCTGCACATAATCAAACAGCAAGTAACAAATCACTGTTCTTCAACAGAAGTACAGCAGAATAGACGTATAAAGAAGCATAAAATAGAAATACTTCAATATATCAGATTACCTCAAAATAATATTTACATTAAGTTATGTACTGTACCAGTCAAAAGTTTGGACACACCTTCTCATTCAATGGTTTTTCTTATTTTAATTTTAATTTTTTTCTACATTGTAGATTAACATTGAAGACATCCAAACTATGAAGGAACACATATGGAATTATGTGGTAAACAAACAAATGCTCAACAAACCAGAATATGTTTTATATTTTAGATTCTTCAAAGTAGTTGAATGAGAAGGTGTGTCCAAACATTTGACTGGTACTGTACAGTGGTTATTTTACACTAAATAAAACTTACACTTCCCATAAAGAGGAATGATATCAATCAGTAAATGCATATAATATAGATAAAATCTAGATTTCTGCGGGCTAAAATAATCCTTGAAAGCTGAAGTGTTACCTTGAGTGTCGTAGCTGGCGTGGATACTGTTGCTAGGCACAGAGACGTTCTGAGGCTGGCTGTCGAGCGACTCCAAGAAGGACACCAGGTTCTCGTGATGGGAGAGCTCCTCGGCGACGGGGAAGGACACCACCATCATGTTGATCGGCGCGTCGCCCTCTGTGAGGGCGCGGAACAGCGAGGGGATCGGACGGTGCAGCTCCTCCACGGTGCTCTTTGACGTAGCTGGAGTGTCGCTGTAGTTCTTGGGGTTACACATCCCTGACATGAAAAGATGGATGGAGGCATTAAAAGTCAGTTCGTGAAAAATACAAAATAGTTTGTCTCTATTCAGCCATGCAGATAGTTTTATTTTCACAGGGTTTTTGAGATACAGCATCTGTCCCTTTTTTATCAAATGGAGTTTGTGGTGGTCACAGTTTTTAAAAATGTAAGACAGACTGTGAGAAAAACCTAATTTTGAGGAAACGGCCTTTAAAAAGATACATATTGTAAAATTTCATACATTTTGAAAGACTCTACTGGTTAACAGGGTAAAAATAACCTAATTGATATCTTTATGAAACTTCTCCAGTTGATTACTTACATTAAGATATTTCTTTTTTGCATTTCAAGTTTTCTGAAATTGTATGTCTATATATTCAAATTAAGCATTATCCAATGGTAACTTTTGGTGAATTTAGGAGAAATCTACAGACGCAAATAGACAAAGTAGTAAATTAAGCACCTAAATGTGTATTTTGGATGTTTTCTTTCCATTAGGCTAAAAAGAAGACATATTATGGAAGCAAAATAGCTCAGACTTCAAAACTATATGACTTTGTTCATATACTGCATATTCTAAATACTGTTACAAAACTTTCTCAACACTGCCCGGTATCCAATTCTAGTGGAGAAACATAAGTCATTAGTCAAATTAATTGATTAAACTAACAACGGTTCTTTTTTTTTTTTTAAATCAGCCATTAAGAACCCAACATTTTTAATATGTGTTTCATTATCGAACGTCCACTCTTCTTCATGTCTTCAAACTCCTTTAAAATCCCAGTTATATTAGCAAGAACCCGACCTCATGTCCTCTGGTTGAATAAAACTAAAGGGTTTTTGTTTTTCTTTTGTAGTTTGGGTGAATTGACCCTTTAACCAATTTGGCATGGTTTCATAGTTAAACGGTTTCACACATGATTTCAACTTACAGGGGCAGTTTTGTAAAACCACACAGCTGTCAAGAGTATCTTGTCTCAATTAAGATCCTTTTAACACTTCATTTAATTTCCAAATACAGTAGTAATCGTTTGACAAAGTCCCCACATCCTCCGATAGGATCTTCTTAAGCCTTCAAATGAGTCAAAGTGAATTACAGCTAATGGGTAAATCATTTAATGGGGAACCGAGTTTGACAGTAGAATTGGATTACAAACCAATGCTAAAAGCAGAGCCAGAGCAGCTGTTTTAGATAAAGCTTACACATGGGTCCTCCCTTCATGTCCTCACTCCCTCCTCCTCCCTTCCTCTAAAATACAAACTGTCCTCTCCCCACCGCTCCTCTACTGGGCTGCTCTAACCACTCGCAGATACACACTTCAAAGTAGCCAGCATTTGGCACTGATAACATGTTTAGAGTGGAAACTTACTTAAAGTGGTCATAAGGCTAGCGCTCTGAGAAAAAAAAAGAAGAGCATATAAATGAGAAATATATTCTAGTTTAAAGCAACAGGCTGTCCTCAGTGTTTTGTAAAAGGCCTGTTCAGGAGGAAAGCTCCACCAGCGTAACATCTGTGCAGCAGCAAGTTCAGCGCTCAGTCAGATTCTTGTGTTGATGTTCCACATGAAAGAGTTTTAATAAAGCCTCCTTGTCAGCACATACAATAATACCTGTCTGTCAAAGCTGATCTGAGAGCCTGCTGGTTTACAGGGGCGGGGCAAGAGAGGTAGGAAGTGTGGCTTAGGCCCCTTTTGGTGGCCATCCTACCAGAGTAGGACAGTGATATGGTAGCTGGGCTACCGGGGACTGACCCGCCAGTAAAGCCCCGGTAGCCCAGCTACCATATCACTGTCAGATGGGTCACAAAGAACCATCTGAGAAGGCGTCTTTGGAAACTGTTTGGAAAAGGGCAGGCACTTTCAAAAAAATATGTGGCAGGTGATTGGATCCATTTGTCAATCAAACTGAGTTGGGAGAAGAGTAAAAAAACATATTTTCCATCAAGAAAAGACTTTAGTGCCATTATTTGATCTTCTTAAGAAATACTCTCCAGTTCTGATATAACTGATGGTACTGCAGCATCTACGCTAACCTGGTGCCGCCATTGTTGTTTAAAATGAAAAAGTCTTGCACACACCTAAGCCACGCCCATAGCTGCCAGCAGCTCCTCACAGGACACTGATTGGTCCATAACTCTGGCCTATGAGACACGCATTACAACGCATTACTTGAAGCCTGACAATAATCGACTTGGTTTGATATGTGATCCGAATCCAGCTGCCATGCACAGCAACCATGGAACCTCTGTATGAACATGTCCTGTGACTGCAGAAAGAAATGCAAAAAATGACCAGAAAGATGCACAAAACTACGCGCGAAATGGCAAATAAGTGATGCAGAACGAGACATAGAACAACATGCAAAAAGATGCAGAGCGACAATAAAGACATGCAAAACAACCACAGAGACACAAAACAAGACACAGAATGACTTGTAGATATAAAAGGACTAAAAGGAGAAGCAAAATGACACCAGAGATGCAAAAAAAAATCATAAAGAGACACAAACAGACTATGAAGTGTAGCAAAAAAGGAGACCACAGACACGCAAAATCACACGCAAAATGACTAAAATAAAAGCAAATCAGCCTAAAAAAGATTCAGAACGACAACAAAGAGACACAAAACAAGCCAGCCTGTGTCTCTCGTTCCAATAAAGCTTGTGTTGGGGGTCTTTTCCATGTCTGTGTCTAAAAACCAAGTCTTAAAATTTGAGTCTGACGCTCATTTATACCTATTTTACAAAAGTGCCTCCATTCTTTAAATCTGAGCCTCAGTATGCCGCCTGCCCCCCCCCCATTCACAAGTTCCCCGCCCCTGCTGGTTTTGAAGCAGGTTACAGATGAAGAGAGGAGTTAACAAGCCGAATGTCTCCTTGTTTCACAAATCCGGTCGTTGTGGATCTCGCTGGGATTTATACCCCCATCGCACCTCGTCGCCGGGAGGCTGAAAGTCAAAGTTCATTTGAGCGGGTCGACCTCCTCGTCCCCCCTCTCTTCCGGCTTCTCCATCCTTTGATCTTTAGGAGGACTTCGAGACTTCCTGTCCACATGTGTAGGTGCTACTCGGTAGTGACAATATCCCCTTTAATTTCCTGCGCTCTCATAAGCGGTGGTCCTTCCCCGCTCTGTTTTGCATTAACCTCCACGTTGTCACCTCTCAGAGGCACCTTCGGTATCTGGCTTCACTCTCCTCACACTCATCTCGTATCAGCGCAGCAACACTCTGAACAAACTGGGTCCTTTCTAAACCAGCATGCTTCTCAACTGTTAAGTGCAACAGCCAGAAGCTCATTTTTCACAAGCTTTTTTTTTTTTACATGGAGAAAGTGCTCTGCGGGCAAGGTGACTGAGACGAGTGTCACATGTGTGGAATGAGCTTAGTGCCAGAATCATTTTAAATATGTCGCAATCACAGTATGATCAACGGGGCTCATAACTTACTGTTATATTACGTTCTGTCACCTGGACTTAATTTAACTCAAATTAACATAACTTCTTCTTTTGACATGGTTCATACTACACACTTGCTTGTTGTTTATACTTAACAAGGCTCTTTTCCCTGTATATACTGCTTGTGTAAATACTGTCCACATCACAGTTACATCACAAATATATCAGAGCTGCAATCACTCATAGCACATGCATATTTTTATATTGGTTGTATGTTCATTTTGTACATTAAATAATTTGGTAACTTTACTTTAACCCTCGATTTAGCATTTATAAGCAGTATGTAATCAAATACATGGTTTATAGAATGGTATAATATAGGTGAGAGCAAATACAAGAGTATAATTATAACTCTTCCTGTTGGCATCCACAAGCAGAGGCTGCTGTTTAAACATAGACTCTATATAAGAAGTGGATCAGCGTGAGGTCACTCATTGGTTTGTGGGCAATACAGTTTTGGAACCTTGAGTTCGGCATTTTGGCTGTCGCCATCTTGGCTTTTCGAAACTACAGAAGTGACACGAGTGGCTGGAGTTAAGTATAAGGGACACTCAATGAGACTTTTAGGCGACCAAAAAATGTTACAAGTAACTTTCACGAACTGAAAACACACTGTGAGGACAACTCCCAGACTGGACAACGCCGTGGAAGCGACTTGTCCACCACCACTATGTAGCCTTATTGGCTTTATAATCTATTTTTCTCTAAATGGGACTAAATCATTTATTTTATAAACATCATGCAATATTGAAGAAGACTTGAAACTAGTGACTGAGGCCATTAACTCATGTGCACAATATTTACTGAGGTAATAAATCAGTGCAAAGTAGAGTCATTTTCTCATTGACTTCGATACAATCTGACTTATTTTTGTAACCAGAGGAGTCGCCTCCTTAAGGCCATTACAAAGAACGCAAGCTTAAGGCACTTCTGCATTACTTCACTGTGCAGACCCGCAGGTTTACATCTGTGTATTATAAGATTATGTAAGACTATATAGTAAAACACAGGTGTAAAAATACTAGCAATAGTCTTCACAGGGGCGGTTAATTGTTAACAAACACTGCACATTGATAAACACCTAAAAATGCCATTAAATCTGCTTACTTTATAGGGAGATATAATCGATTTATTAAACTGTCTATATGCTGCTCATACATTATTAATGGGGGTTTATAGTAAAGTGTTAAGATTCATTTTTATATAAATCTACATTCACAACAAAAATGTAATCTATCACTCTTACTGTACAGCTATGACATGAACACAATATGTTAAGTGGCTGACAATTAAAGATATTAAAATGAATATGTCACAGTCAAGAACTCTACAAATGATGGTGTAAATTAACTTTAAAAATGATTTTGAATGAAAAAACTTTGCACATTAAAAAAGCATCCTAAAACTGAAATAAATTATAACGTTTTTATTCATGAATTCAGACTGCAATTTCTAAAAAATATTTTTGTCCCATTTTGAACGGGAGATATGATGGTTAAAGTAAGTGTTGAACAGCAGTAGCACCAGATAATAAAATCCTACATGAAGGATGAACAGAGTTACGCGCATTACATTAAAATCTAATTCAATTTCACTCCTGGTTTCACATTAAATTGTGCCTCAACCTTCCAAAAGCAAACCTGACAAATGTATCATCAAGACATCTCAAATGCAAATCTTTGCCGGCACTTATCTCTTTTACAGATGTTCAGCTCAACCGTCATCACAGAACGTGGGCTACACAGAAAAGTCCAAAAATGATATGCTGACTTAACTTTGCTGCTGTCAGCTGTAAAATATGTTGCTAATAAACGGAGACGCAGCACTCACCCACGCAGTCGCAGCACTCCTCCCAAAGGTTCCCCAGACACAACATGCACTCTTTACAGCATGAACAGTTCCCATCAGACGGACGACACTGGCACAGCTCCTGCGGGACAAACACACAAATCAGTTACATATAAAATAGAGACAAAGAACATCACAGATCCATGTCCGTCACCAAAATATAGTACTGTTTGGTAGCCTGATAGTAAAGACTGAATTTTGATTTTGTTTCCCTTTTGAATTGTTGATAAAAACAGATTTGGGCAGAAATTCAGAAGTCTGGGAAGCGTGCTGATAATTTGGAGTTGAGCAGCAGATATTGGACATGATACATGGCTAGATGATACTTTCCAGGCTCTTAATTAGGGTTATCATTTGTGTTGATTTGACATTGTCTTTACTCCCTCATTGTTTGGTGTCCCACGGATCCCAATGCTGCCCTGTACATTTTAAGATAATAGGAATAATTGAAAATCTACCAATCTTTTCTTTTAAATGTTCTCTGAAACCCCAAACAGAAGTAATGTACCATTTCTTGTAGCGGTGTGAAACACCATTAGCTAAAAAAAAATCATGTTAACATGCCATTTTTAAAACAAAATTGAATGTGTTAAACATTAGCGTCAAATAGGGTGAATACAAACAAGTAAACTCAACAAGTGAACCAAGCAGCAACAAGATGCAACCTACACATTTTGTAAAAATTCAAAAACAATGGTATAATAGTTATGGATTTCTTCTATTTAAAAAATAAAATAGAATAAAAAGGTTGAGCTTTATTATTAACCATTTAATCGCAATCAGCCCGAGATGTCATTGCTTAATTACTTTTTACAAAATGTTGTAGTGAGAATAATAATTCCTACCGAGCTAATCACTTTAGTTTTAAGAAGATTGGAAAATGCAACTGTCCATCATACATTCAAATGAAATAAAGAATACTTTTCATTATAAAAAGATCAAGGTCTGATGGGTGCAGTAGCAGCGTCAGGGTTAGAAAACACACAGCAGACAGAACACAACACGTAGACTCACTCTACAAACAGGAGACGTACCATTACAACGTCAACACAAAGAGCAACAGCTGCAGGTTTGCTTCATGTTGTACAGTAACTATTACTGCACGACATGTGTGGCATGTCTGGTATCCATGGAAGTATGCAACATCGTGATAACTGTGAGAAAAAATAATAAACCTCAGCTGTATTTCAATACAGGAACACAGCAGGTTCTGACACGTCCAACCTGACAGTATTCAAAACTTTTTCTTGAACACGCTAGGCTTCTGACAAGTACTGTACTCAACACAAGTACGAATTATGGTACTTGTACTTTACTTGTGTTTCCATTTTATGCTACTTTAAACTTCTAATCCAAGTACTTTTTACTTCACTACATTTGTCTGATAGCTATAGTTACTTCTCAGATCAAGACTTAGGACTAAAACATAAAATAAACTTTGTTACAGAGTTAACCAACCGACAGTTCATACAGTTGTTAAAATGTAACACTTCAAAATGGAGACATTTTGCATAATGGCTGCTAATAATTTAACTTGCGTATTTCTTTTTCATTGTAGTATTACTATATATCTTCCTCCAACACTGCTGACTGAGTTTTCATTTCTTGGCAGTCCTTACGTCTTTAGGGATAGTTCAAGATGAGTCATCATTCCAAATCACAAAGGTCAAGGGTAAGTCTTGAGCAAAAAAAGTTATTAGCTGACATTTTGTGAATGTGGTGACTGAAAAAAACTCCAGGGTGCACAGACAGTTTTGGACTTGCAGTAGTTTCTCATGCACATTTTGTCCACAATGTTATTTGCAGCATTTTGGGTGCGCTCGCTTTCAGCTTTACCTCAGAATAGAGTGGTTTGCCTCACTGTATGACCGTCTGACTGCTCTTTGCATAAATGCCCCCGTGTAACCAGAGCTTAGGGACTACTATGTTATTATAGCTGATTGCAACCCGAGTTGTTATAAACCAGAATTATTCTTTAAGTCAGGGATGCACGACTAAAAACACACTGACCTTATTAAAGGATCAGGTATCGGCAAGAATCGCTGACCAAAAAAGATCCAAATTAAATAGTCTGTTGTCAATGTCATTATAACATTTAATGTTTATGCTTTCAGTTACATTTATGTTACCTTAATAAAAAATAAATCCAATAAGGTTCATGTAGTATGGAAGAGGTTGTTGATCAGGTTTTGATATCGACAAGTTGATTTGATTTATTTAAAAGAAAAGAAAAAACACAATATTAATGTAAACAGAAAATGAAAAAGCACCAATCTCCCCCAGTTTTAATTAAAGACGTTCAACTAAAATAAACTTAACTGATTATCATTTTTTAACACAAATAATTGGTTTCAAAACATATATTTGTTATCCTGTAACCAAAGTATCACACAGATAACAAAGGTAATATGAAACCTTTACAGAAGTAGAATAAATAAATAAACAAACTCCAAGAAAATAACTGAGACTGAACCTTAACTAAACACTAAAAAGTTTAAGGCATTAGAGTAAATGTCCCTACATGAAGTCCTAATCAAGTGCAAGTGTCAGGTCTGAAACCTACAGCTCGGACATATTTAGTACAATATACAACCTGTCAGCAAAACAAACTGCTTGTTAGAAATTATAGACAAGGCAGCAGTGAAACTAAAACAAGGATAAAAAAGTTTCCACAAACTGCTGATTTTACAGCTTTGTTATGAAATTAATGCATGCAAGAAGTATTTATATCCTGTTAAAGTTATTTCTTGCAATTTCTTACGTACAGATCTTTTCATTTTTGTTAATATGCTTCGTGCACAGGCGGGGGAAAAAATAAACTCTCTTGCCGAGAACTTCTTGCGTTGCTTTATATAGATGGAAGGTAATATTATTACAAGAAGGTCTGCAAACATCCAAAAACATGCAACCTCTGCTGATCCCATAACTCTCCAACAAACACTTAAATAGCTTCATTCCTCAACGTCAGTTTGTCTCGGGGGACGCAGAGACAGTGAAGGAAACTAAACTCTAAAAACGTGTAGGTGGGGCTGAAAAGTGGGTCTTTCTCCCCCCTTCTGTTCTCTCCTGACACAGAACAGGGAGCACATTCCTCCAAGTCAAGGTCACCGCCGATGAGGGAGGTGGGGATGGGGGAGAAACCGAGCGAGGGAGGGAGGGAGAAGAAAACACCTGGAGAACAGAACATGGCTGCTCCCTTCACCCCCAAACAACACACTTCCCCCTCCCTTTCTCCCTTGTTTTCTCTCCTTTCAGACTTTCTTCCCTCCCCCTCATGCCCTCCCTTCTCTCTTTCTTCCCATTTGCTTTCTTTTTTCTATATTTCTTCTCCTCCTTTATATCTTCGCAGAAGCCGTCTCCTACACAACAACAGTCCCCGGCGATGATAAAAGACTCTCCAGTGACTCACCCAGTGACGGATCGCAAAACCACACACACAGTTCACTTAATCACCAGCCTCTCAATCCCCAAACCTCTGATCAGGATCTGATCCCGTGAGTAATTATGACTCTCAATAGGTGGAATTATATATGTTATAAAAAAGAACTGTTGCCACGGTGAAACACATCCATCTCATATTTCACAATTCAGAATTTTTTTTTGAAAGCGTTCAATAAAAAACGCTTTAACAGACATGAAGGTTGTGTCAGTAACTTCCTGTTATCATAACAGACTTAGTTAAACAAACAAGATATATTTTCAGAGCCAGGATCTTCTCATCTAACTAACTCTGATCTAAGAAAGTGAAATTCCCAAAATCTCAAATGATTCCTTTCGCAAATAGTGCTGGATGATATGGCTTATAAATAATATCAGGACATTTCTAGGCTATGCGGCAATAAATGATATGAATCTAAATGTTTTCATATTTTGTCTAAAATAACATTATTGTTTGGTTTAACCCTTTGATGATGAGCGCGATCATTCTAGCAAACTAATCAGATTTTAGAGGGAAACAGCTAGTTTATGACATTTTAAAGGACAATTTTGACCAATAAAACTAGGTTGGATGTGGAGAAAATGCGCGGAAATTCAAGAAATAAACCCAGGGGGAGCGTTTTTTAAAAACAAGCGGCACATCGCTCAGGCTGTCCGCTGACACAGAGCATGTTAGGGCGTCTTCATTGGGTATAATTGAAACAATCTGATGTTCTCTTGTTCGCATCGTGTCCAGTTTAAGAAGAGGTGTCGTACATCTCACACACTCGACCCCTTCTTTTTCTGTCTATGAAAAAGCAAAAAGTAAATTTGGGTGTGCACCATACTCATTTGTCAATATATTTTTGTTCATGGCTGGTAGCACCCTAAAGAATATATTTCAAACAAAGCGAAAGCATTTCTTTAAACATTTTAAAAGTCATGATGAGTCTAAATAGCACTCTTACTGAAAACTATAACAACTGAAATAAGAGCATAAAAAACAAACAAAACAATATTTTCATCCAAAGACGGTGAACATGTAGACCATTTTGCGTGATTTTGAAATGATTTTGTCAAACGTTTATCAAGCAAAGCATGGCAAACATTCTCTGGTTCCAGCTTCACATAGTTAAGGATTTGTTGTTTTTCTTTGTCTTATATGTTGTAAATTGAATTGAGTTTTGGACAGTTGGTTTGACAAAAAGAATTAAAAGAAGTCACCTTTGGTTTGTAGAAACTTGTGATGGGCGTTTTACTCACTACTACAACATTCAACAGGTTTAAACAATCGCAAAACTACGACCAACAACTTCCTCACTGCACTGGATGAGGTTATCTCAACGACTTTTAAGAGCTCCCATTAGGCTTCCCTCAAGCGGGAGCTGCTGTAATCAGTCAAAACTCAGCTGCAGCGAGAGACAAAAGGACTCTGGAGAGAAAGTGAACATGTGCCGCCTCGTCCTGCCGAGCCGACCGCTGCTGTGTGTTAACTCTGAAATCTGCTGCCCCACCCTGCTGAACAGCCCGGCCCGGACAGAGTCGGCCTGTGGATCTCTGCACCAAACTGTATATTTCCCTTCAGCCAACCTCCCCCAACACACACACACACACACACCTCCTGACCCTAACCTCCCCTCCGTCCCTCCCTCCTCTCAGGTTCTCCCACCCCCTCAGGGTTTTTTGGGGGGGAATTTCAGACAAATGACTTGAGATTGCAGCAGAGCGTAAAAGCGAGCGTCGGACAGCAGATCGCACTAATCACAAGCAACGTGGAGCTTCTAGAGAGACGGGCCAAGAGGTAGGAAAAGTTTCTCCTTCATGGCACACGCACCATCGCTCTCGCCTCTTGACAGCTAGCGAGTCGGTGTCGGCGGGGTCGCGGAAGCTACAGAGCTACAGTGATTCATCGGGCGAAAAATAAGCCACCTGGAAGTAAAGAAGAACAAGCAGCAGCCACAAATGTTCTGCTGATCACAGGAGGTTTAAGTCGTACAGGAGGAGGAGCAGAAGCTGGTGGTTTTGGTAGCACTAAGTGTGCAGACTGTAAACTATAAAAAGGACCACGAAACACTTCATTTCCTGTGAAGATTGACTTCTTTTTTTTTTAAGTAGACTTGAAATTCTGCCTTTTTTCTTCAATTTTTTGGGTTAAAACTTTAAATTGGGCGGCATTGACATGCGAGTGCTGCTGAAACACCAAAATGAATTGATTAGTAAAAAAGGGGAAAATGTATAATCTATTGTTTAATTGTTAAAAGTAATTTATTAATAGATCAATTCCTCCAGATTACTGGTTCAAGCTTTTCAAGTGTGAGAATTTGTTTATTTATTTTCTTTAAAATCATTGTAAATCAGATATCTTTTTTTTGATTAAAACAAGTTGATCAATGGACTGTGGGAAATTTCAATAGGTACTACTTTAGAAACAATAAACAGATTGTATGGGCACTCAAAATCATCTTTTAAAGCAAGAACTTTTGAGTTCTTAATTCTGACAGACTCAAGTTGCCTAAAATAAAAAGCAACAGATTCTTAGACTTGGCTATTGGGTTTCTGAAGTCACATCTTGAATTAATTCATTGATTTTTCATCATTTCATTTTTTTATGGTTGCAGCTTTGAGAGTTATTTTTAAATGCATATATTATAAGAATTTATGTACTGCATGTTTTTGATTTGTCATTAATGGCTAATTCAAAGCAAGTTTCCCTTGAAGCAAAATAACAATTTAGTAATAGTTAGGATTCTGAAGCATTAAACTAAGTTGGGGGGGTCGTATTTTTAGCAGCGGCGAAGAGAGGCCTGCGACAAAAAGCGATGTCATGTCTATGGAAATCTGTGGCAGCTGCTCAGAGATAATGAGATGAAGTGCGGCCAAACTAAAAGTTGGGGGTATATTAACTTTTGGCAGCAAAGTGCGGCCAGAAAATGTCTGCAGCCACTTTATAAGGAGAACCCAACGTGATGCCTTAAAGTTGCTTTTTTTTTGTCTGACCAACAGTCCAAAATCCATAGATATTCAGTTTACAGATGATTTATCAAAAGAGAAAAGCATCAGATCCTCACAGGCATGACTGGCTTTTTGCTTTATAATGGATTTAGCAATAAATTGATCATCAGAATTGCAGATACATTTTCTCTTGATTGGGAGGTCTTAGTGGTTAAAAGGTACATCTGAAGCTCCATCATACAGGGATCATCAACAAATGCTAAAAAGCCAAAAAATAATCCTTGAAAAAAAGATTATAAATTAATTAACCTACTGTTTCAACTCCAATTAAAAAAAGCTCAACTTCCTGTGCCATGAACCGTGTCTACCTAAACGATCTGAAAAATCCAAAACATAAAAAAAATCCTGTAGTTCACTCACACAGGAACTGAGGTCAAACAGGTGAAACGGCCACTGAGGTTAAATACAGTACTTTAAAGATGTTAATGGGAGAGGCAGGTCCACTGAACGAACACACACACACACACACACACACACACACACACACACACACACACACACACACACACACACACACACACACACACACACACACACACACACACACACACACACACACACACACACACACACACACACACACACACACACACACACACACACACACAAAGGACAGCGCACAAGCAAGCAGCTCAAATTTGACTTGACAGGTGTTGCAGAGACAGGCCGACACTTCTCATGTTTTTCCCTCAAAAATAACCAGAATGCATGACAGACTGTGTGTTAGGTAGCGGAGTACCACCCCTCCACCCCTCACCCACTGGGCTTCAGAAGGGAGGGAAAAAGTGACACAAAGGAAGTGATGCTAGAAAGTCAACAAAAGTCAGAGGAGTTGACATTAAAATAAAAGAGGAAAAACCTCACATAAATCAAAGAGGTTGTACAAGTAGAGAGCAGGTGTGCAAGAAGCTGAACATTTAGATCACATATCTGCTGCTCGCTCTGGGAAAAACCTTCCCTCCGGACCTCACTCAGCTTATCGAAGGAATGTTTTTGGATTCTTCACAACAGAATCCATCTTTGTTCTCCGATCCAGTTCTCCATCAGGAACGATTTTAAATTAACTTTGGCTGCTGCTGCTGGGTTTTGTTTTTATGTGAACTATTTGCACAAAACTGATGTTACAACAGAGTAGACATACTTTCTTGTGTAGATTTGAGTCTGTCCTGCCAGTTTAATGCTCATTTAAATTGTATTAAAAGAAGGTTTGACTCTTAACTTGAACTCAACTCTGCCTGCAGGCAGCGTTTAATTTGTGGTCTGATCAAGAAAAACAACAATCTCTGCTTACACGAAAACAGCTGCAACACTTTAGGAGGAATAGCTTGAATTTGGCTGCACTCATGTAGAAAGTTCCCACTTGTTAATCGACAGAAAAGATCAGCACTCAGATCAGATTATCCGTCTGCAACCAGAAAGCTTTTTTTGTTTGAGCAGTGATGTAGAGAATAAAAAAAATACAAGTCTGTGTACATTTTTAAAGAAATCTTTGAAGATGCAAACCACATTTTCATGTAGTTTAACAGCCGTTTGACATCAACAAACAGAATTACATTCATTATAGTCCAAATTTAAAGTACGAAAAAGTGACATTTCGTAAAGTGGGTTAGATTTGGGTGGAATTCTTTGCTTGTGAGTCAGAAATTTGTTGCTGCCATGTTTCAGAAGGGGAAGGATGAGTCGTTCGTGGTACAAACATCATGCATCCGACGCTCTCAGTGAAAGTGTGTTTATAGAAAGTGAAAACATTAACGTCCTTTACCTGGATGAGACACTTGCTGACGTCGCTCGCACAGAGGGCTTTGTTGCAGCCGGAGGTCAGAGACAGTCCTGATAGGAGGAAGAGGAGAGTGGCGGCGGCGGGGAGGATCAGCTGACCAGGCCTCATCCTGACAGCTCACCAGCACGGCACTGGAAAACACCTACATCAACATGAGACACAGGACAGGACCTCAGGGACCAGCACAAATAAACAAAAGTTCATCACTGACATTCCACAGGAGGAAAAAGTGAAGAGCTGCAGTTGGTGCATAATAGATGAGAAGACAAAAAAAGTGAAAAAGTGGTGTCTGATGGTTAAACTACACTTGTTAGATTCCTCATACTGAGCAGGAGCCCTTTTATTTTTTTAGCCCAATACAGATCTCAAAAGGTAAATATTTTTTTATCCATCAACTCCATCAACTTTTTTTATCCATCAACTCCTGAGAAGATTTTAAACAACAATACTGAACAATGTTTTTATACATTCATACATTCTCTGTGATATCTGAAATCTTAATTTAAATTCTAAAAAGGGCTCTAAAGTGCAGCAAAAATTACATGTACACACATTTATAAACATATATATTATATATATATATATATATATATATATATATATAAATATAGTACCAGTCAAAAGTTTGGACACACCTTCTCATTCAACTACTTTGAAGAATCTAAAATATAAAACATATTCTGGTTTGTTGAGCATTTGTTTGTTTACCACATAATTCCATATGTGTTCCTTCATAGTTTGGATGTCTTCAATATTAATCTACAATGTAGAAAAAAATAAAAATAAAAATAAAGAAAAACCATTGAATGAGAAGATGTGTCCAAACTTTTTACTGGTACTGTATATATATTTTAATACACATTTTATATACACATTAATAAACACACACACACACACACACACACACACACACACACATATATATAAACATATATTTATATACACATAAATACATATACATACATTTTCCATATCTAAATATATATCAGCACACTCTTGACATGTAAACATCACATTTTAAGAGGCCTGCGTCACATTTCATTCAAAGCCAGAACTCACTCACGTTACTGTTACTAGATAACAACACACACACATCTGGCAACATCAGCTTCCTTTCACCTATTCCCCCCCCAAAGTGTAGCGCGTAACCCTCTCCTTGTAACACCTCCGCCACTTATGCTCCACAATGTTCCACTTCACATGACGGAGATGAAACATGTGAGAAACATTAGCTCCCTCAGTCATGAACGCGTTTCTCTACCTTCCTTTTTTGGGGGGGGGGGGGGCTCATCGCTAACACCGAAACTTTGTTTCACTCGCGCGCAGCCACGAGAGAGTTCACTGCAGGAAACAGCGACATAATAAAGAGAGAAGGAGTTTCAAACTCACCACAACGCTGTTAATCAATCCGAGACTTTTTCTTTTTAGGAGGCAGAGTGTCTGTTCTTCTCTTTGAACTTCTCCAGGATGGTGCTCTCTCTGCCGCCGCTCAAGTGTCCACTGTGTCCAGAGGGCGTCAGTCTCTCCGCAGCACAGCGCGACAGGCAGTCGGGCGCCTTAAAGGCACACACTCCATTTTCTCTCCCACGTCTGAGGAGGAAAGCACCGGGTCAAAAACACACACACACACACACACACACACACACACACACACACACACACACACACACACACACACACCGGAGTGTCTTCAGGGTAACGGACATGAATGATCCGACTCACCTCACAATGAGCACCACCACCAGAGACAACATCTACATGTGCGCCACGCGGGAGTTGTGTGCGTAAAAGAGAATGTGCGTATTGTGCGTCAGGTCTGCTCTGTTTTAGCCTCTTTTTTTTTTTTTTTTTTTTTTTTTTTTTACACAAGCAATTCCTTGCCGAGCCTCCCCCCACTCCATTAAACAGTCCTTTGTCTCCCGTCTTATCAGCGGCCTTGTGAATGCGCTCATTAGGTGAGAAAGGCCGATTCGGAAGCTGTGAAGTGGCGCAGACTTCCCGCCGGGACGCGTCCTCCCCCTGGGCTCGGTTGTAGCTCATGGTCGCGGCAGAAACTTTCTCTCTGGTGGTTCGTTTCACTCCACAGGTGTTTACACGTGGTTTGCTTCATCAAACACAAACACATACAACAGGCCCCACTGAGGTCAGACAGGGAACGAGGCAGGGCCTTTTAATAAACTTGTATGATTTATTTAAGGAAAGTCAAAAAAAAAAAAAATCATAATCTTTAAACATGGTTAATTAATGATTATTGTGGTTTCTTATCATCAGATAATGAGTTTTTGAGTCTGAATCATGTAGTTGAGTTATGTTAGTATTGTGGTTTCAGGTAAATGTTATTATTTTGGAAAATACACTGCCAGTTATGAGGTAGCTACACATTTATTTCTAAATCTGATGCAGTCTAATACAACAGCAGTGCAATAAATCAAAGCGCTACAAAGGTTTATAATAGAGGTGTTGATTCAACACCATAGTCTTTTTTTTTTGGTTGCTTTGTCTTATTCTGAGGGAAGTTTCTCATATTGATGTGAATGGGAGTAATCCCCCCCAAAAACATGCTATGTTTAGGTGCAGTTTATGTGCTTCTACCTGCGTGTTGTTGAAGCCAATGAACAAGAACTACAAAGCAAAGGTTTTATACTTGAAACGTTTAATTAGCCCCTGTAAATGATTATGTGAATGCAATGAATGCCAAACATGCAGTAGCTACACAGTATGTTTGATTACTTAGCAATTTGTGTCTTTCAGAGAAGGAAGTTATTTTACTCTAAAAGTAAAAGAGTAAAAGTAACAAAACAGTTGTATAATACTCAAAAGTTAATGCATTCAAAAACATTTTATTTAAGTTAAGAGGTCATAAGTTGTCTAGTATCAAATGTAAAAGTACACAATGCAGAGATTATTATTTATCAATCATATTATTGGAATAGAATTGATGCATAATATGTAAACAGCATTTTAATATTGTAAAAGTCCCTGACTATGTATGACACATGATGGTTAATATTTAAGGAGCTCTTATCAATGCAAGCTCAATAAACTGACTGGATGATCAGTGTTGTGTACAGCGACATCTACTGGCTGAGGATGAAACTGCTGCAAGAGAATAAAAGAATAACTAAAGATGCATTTTAAATGTTAAAATTATGGATTATTTCTTGTTGGGCTGCAAGGCACGATTCATTTAATTAACAGTTAATCTTTTGATAGTAAAATGGACATTCAAATTTCTCAGAAGCTTGATTGTACTTGTAAAATATATTCTCATTGCAATAACAGCCAAATAGTGAAAAGCAGCAAATCCTGAAATTTGAGAAGCTGAAACCAGTTTGGCTGTGTAGCACTTTATACAACTAAAACACTTCTAATCAATAACAAAAATGTTTATTGACTAACTGATTAATCTGATTGTTTCAGATATAATTCCTTAAATGACACCATAACAAACACTTTTAATTTCACAACAAATAAAATTTATTCAATTATATATTACAAATATGTACAAGTCATGTAACAAGTAAATATTAAAATAGACATTTTTAGAACTATCGTTCAAAAAGGCATTATGTTGAAAAAATAGGTTTTGTTGTGATCTCACATTGAAACTGTAAAAGTATGCTTTTTCCCCCTCGGGCGCCACAACAGACTTTAATGTGCGCGAGACACAATGGACAACAACATGAGGAGTGAGGCAGCAGAAATGGACATAACACAATGGCGCAAAAATAAAAAGCTGGAACACGTCAGTAAACCTCACAATTATGTCCACAGTACAGCTTTTTTAGGAAAAAAGTACAAACAACGCAACGCATGCACAGCATTTAATTGCCAAAGTCAAAAAACACCAGCTGTGGCGTGGAACTCCAGATGAGGAAGGAAGAAACAGTAAAAACAAAAAACACAACATAAGCAAACACATGCTTAAGATTTTAAGCCAACGACAACAAGAACATCACCAACGAAGAGGACACTTGATATAAAAACCAACTTTGGTCCATTAAAACATGAGACGGAACAAGTTTACAATCAAAATATCTATTATTTTTTGTTTTTACAAGTTTAAAACAATAATTACATGGCTATTTACAAATGCACAATTGTTTTTTATGTATAAAATAAGTTAAAAAATTAAGAGCACAGTCTGTACACAATGTATGGACACTCATTTTGAAAACAATTGAACTCTCTCAGTTGCGTGACTCTGCTTGATGAGGTGGTCGCCGTCCACACTGCTTCTTGCTGCAGCTCTCCGCTCGGCCCGGCCCGCCCGGGCTTTTGGTCTCTGCTTCCTGGGCTTCATCTGCGGCCTGGAACCCCCTCATTCTTCACGAGGAACACTCGGCCTTCGTTCCTCGTCCTCGATGTGGGCGTGCCGGTTTTTCGACTGTTAAGTGCGCCGGAGTCAAATCGTCTTCTTCTCTGAATGCTCTTTTGTACCACCGCCACATTCTGAGTGCTTCACATTTTTCTTTCCTTTTCTCTCGAATGTGTGGGCTGCCTCTCGTGTCCGTGATACGGCGGACGCTGTGGCAAAGCACGTCTGTCCTACAGCTCATATCGGGGTGAGGTCGAAGTCGTCGTTGACCTCCACGAGTGGGATGTAGAACTCTGGAATCTCGAAGATGCTGGTGGACTTGTAGGTGGCCGGGTCCAGCTCCTGCAGCTTGAGCTGCCACTCCAGACGCTGCACAGCGTTCAGGGCCGCCGCCTCGTGCTGCTGCCTCATCAGAAGACACGTCTGCGGAGGGAAAAGGTACATTATTATTATATCCAACCAGATGGTCTTACTAAGATCGAGTTTGTCTGTTTTTTTGTGACAAACACAAAAAAGCACAAAAGAAGTGGCGAGAGTAACAAAAAGAAGGACAATTCGAAAGGAAAAGGCTGCGACTTTGGAAGACAGACATGATTTGTCCACTGCTGAAGCCTTGCATTAACCTCATACATTGTTTGCTATATTTTTGCACATAAAGAAGACTGTACATGTGTTCCCCTATCACATATATTAACAGGAACCCTAAACTGCCAATGAACAGGAGGAATGATTACAGTTAATAAAACCTCTGTATTACAGTTCTACAGGTTTCCTGCAAAAACACTAAACTTGTATAAAAGGAACCTCCCAGTCGTAATCAATGGATAACCCAAGTAAAAGATATGCGATGGATGTTTACCCTAAGGAATAAGGGGAGAACCTTCCCATAAAATGGTAAAAATGGATCATCTTCCTTGCAAGCAATGAGGACAAAGTCTCATCTGGATCTGAATACACACTGAAGGACATATGGACATGAAGATAGTAGACCAGGAAATGTATCCCCACGTGGTTCCAATGTTTTGTTTGTCCGTTCAGCCAGTTAACAGACCGTTAAAACGTTCAAGTAAACAGCTCGCCTTGACTAAGAACCGAAGTGCAAGGCCAAGTGGTAAATGTATCTGTGCAAGTAAAACCGGCATCCGTGACTGGAGACAAGCTTTTTTTTCTCTTTTTTTTTAAAGTATGATGTGTACTTTACTGTATTACATTATTTCTTAAATCTAGCCATAGGGCTGCAGCCTTAGGAAAAATGAAACCGGGTGTTTTTGAGGTCTACAAAGCAAAAATAAATTGCAACCTTGCTGGAGGAAAAAATAAGAGAAACATCTAGAAATATTTTTGTTATTAATTGATAAACATCAAAGATCACTCCTTACTCTGTGGTGAGTTTAAAGAAGACTCTTCACTCCAAACGCACCCGATTGTTAAATGGAGGTGGGCAGTGAAAACGGACAACAATCACAGCAGTCTCACCTTCAGTTTGTCAAACTTGTCATCAACATCTTGTAACCAGGACATGAACTGCCGGGCGTTGAATCGGTCTCTGACTGACGTTTTGCCATCGTCATTCTGTGAACCAAGCACAGAAACCACTCATCAAACACACATACATCTGCACGTTATTATCAAGAGCTGACTGAAAACAAAACACGGGACTAATGGAGAGCTGCCACTCACCTGGACGTCTTGAGGCATGTTGTACACTTCAGCATCCAATAAAACGGTACAGGCACTGAAAGGCAGAGTCTGATTGGCTAGTGTTCTCGCTGCCCGGTAATGGACACGTAAGACTTCCTGTTCATTTGAAACAATCAGCTTTTCCTGAAGGGAAGGGAGGAAAATAAGTCCAATTAATACAGTAAATCCAACATTATATGTGGTATTAAAAAAAAAAAATGTATAGCAAGTAACTTGAGCTCCACTTGAGAAACAAAAACAAAAAGCTCTGTGAGTTAAACTACGTACCCTTTCAATGCTGTGTTGTAGTCGTAGTTTCATACGGACCACCTCTTGCTGTTTGAACATCTCTTTCAGCTGCTCTGGTAATGATGGAGGCGGAGTTATCTGTTCAAACACAACAATGGAGAAGGCGACTGTTTAAATGCTTGTTTCAACGCTGCAGTGAGATGTCTGATGAGTCACAATGCAGATATCAGAGAGTAGAATATATTTATGTCATTTTATATTCCTTTTATTTGGACTGAATATTATCTTTACACCATATAAAAAGCAGATACGAATATTTGAACAGCTTTGGATACTGCCAAGTAGATAAGGGTTCTTTTCACACATCAGGGTTCAGTTAATTTGAATCAAACAGAGGGAATAAAATAATAATATAGAATCCTTTAAGTTTTGGTCCGTTTTGTGTTCAGTCAAGGTTTTAAAACAAACCAAGAAGAGCTTTGTGCATTTATTCATTGTCTGTGTTGTGACAAAGAACTCCAAAAGAAATAAGAGATTATGAATAGGTAGGGACAAACAACATGAGACGCATCTTGTACGGTAATATTACAAAGGGGAAGTACACATAATAGGACAATAAAATAACACTCTGCTGTCATCATTAATTTTCACTTTCTGATGTATCAAAAAATCCCTGCACTCGTGCTGAAGCATAAATGTGTTAACATGGTTACCAAATGATTTTGACTGTTCCTGATGAGCAGTTGCATATAATAGCTCAGGGTGAATAATTCATGCTCAAATCTCATATCTGCTATCAAAAAAATCCTCAGTTTGGTTTTCTTTGCTTTCCCACCAAAAATGAGGCAAATAAGATCACGTTAAAAAAGGTCCATCTCGTTATGATTCATGACAGGCGCTGTGACAACGCAATTAATAATTAAGTAATCAAAGTTTAAATCAACAGATTGATCGATTATAAAAAAAAAAATAGCTCTCAGTTGAGACACAATCTGACCATGTTTGACCAAGAAAGGAAGAAGAACTCACAGTTGGTATGCAGAGCTTGCTGAGTGGGTTTCCATCTAAGAGGTAGGATCCGTTGAAGGTCACATATTCATCATAATACTGCGGTGGCTGTGGGGTGACGCTGCACAGGACCTTGCGCTTCTCCTCGATCTTCTTCCGGATGTGCAGGAACTCGTAGTACGGGTTGGCCCTCTCCGTCTGGTACGGCTGAATCTCCTCCAGCTTCACGGAGTCCACAATAGCAGCTAGAGACTGCTGGCCTCTCTCCCTGTCATGCTGAGTCGCCGAGTACGGCTGGGAGCCCGACGCTTTAGGCATCTTCCTCTTGCGCGGGTGGGGAACATGCATGTCCACGTCCTCGTCCCCAGAGCGAACCTTGTGCCTGGCCCCCGAAGAATCAGAATCCCGGTCTCCAGATTGCGGAGAGCAGCTCCCTGAGGCGCTGCAGGTGCTGCTGCTACTGCTGTTGCTGCTGCTGCTGCTGCTGCTGCCACTGCTGCCGCTGCTGCTGCTGTCAGTCTGAATTGCCGACTGGACGGCGCTTTGACTTTGCTCTCCTCCGGCTAAAGATGACTCTGGTCGCTCGTCGGCAGGCGTCACCTCCATCGGCTCGGAGCCGGCGTCTGCTGTAGATTCAGACGAGCCCTCTGTCGCCACGCTGTCCTCAACTGATGAACTCTCCGTTGTGAAAGAAACGGCAGCGCCACTGTTGATCTCTGAGCTCTGTGGGAGGTCGGTCATCTCCTCAGCCTTGTGTTCGGGGCTCGCACCATCGAATGATGCTGGAGGTGTACTGTCCTTTCTCTCCATCTCAGCATCGGGACATGGAGCTGCAGCGTCACTGGGGAGTCTTGAGTTCTTGCAGTCTTGGTCATTTGCATCCAGATCCTCTTGAGAACATCTGGACTCCATGATTGTTTGGCTAAAGCCTGGCAAGGTCTCCCCTGCTGCGGAGCTGGGAATGTGTGAACTGGTGGAGGGTACAGGACTTCCTCTGACCTCTGTTCTGAAGCCCTCTGTTTCCATACTCTCCTCCTCTGCTCCATCAGCACTCTCAAGAGGTTCATCTCTAAGGTCAGAAGCATGTGTGGTACCCGATTCGGTTTGCTGCAGGATCTCCACACCAGGAACAGTGAGCGGTTCCGTCAGCTGGAGGGGTTTTGTGTTTGTGAGCTCTGGCTGCTCTGCAGGTAGACAAGCTGTAGGTGTCGATGTTTGATCTGAATCCTTGTTACTGCACTCTGCCTGTGAATTCTCTGTTGGACACTGGATGTCCTTCTCAACAGGAGGATCAGAGGAGGGAAGAGTTTTCTGCTCTGTTGACTCTGTTTGAGAGCTACTGCACTCTGGAAGTGTCAGGCTTTTGCTCTGAGGATCTTTGTTCAACATCTGTGGTGTTATAACTCCAGGAGGGCTCGCTGCTCTCTCTATGGCGGAATCACAAACTGAATTCATCCATTGTTGTTGACTGTTGAGGCTCTCTTCTGTTTCGGCTGAGGGCTCTCTTGTTCCCGGCTCTTCGGTAGGCTGGCTGGGTATCGGGTGATTTCCAACAGCTTTACCTTCAGTAGATGAGTTGGCATCCTCGTCCAGAATGGCCCTGAGGTACGGGGATTCGTGTCTGCTGGGCAGCAGCGTCCGATTACTTTGCGGCACATCTGGAAGACTGTTGCAATCTTTGTCGTGAACCGACGGCGATCTGGTGGCTTGAATGACGAGGGAAGACTGGAGGAATGCAGGCTGAGAGTCTGAGGCTTCCAGGTTCATGTCGGAGTCGTATTCAACGTGTCTGGGCGTTAACGTCGTCGCCTGACACGAATCCTCGGAGCTGGCGACGGAAACCAAGGACACCGACCTGGACATGAAGCCGCCGCGTTCACTCTCTGGTCGGGGCGATCTGGTCAGACAGTTTTCCACGGCGGACATGACCTTTGCGCCGATAGAAGGCAGACTCTTTCCATCGAGCGACATTGTTCTGGGGCTGGTGCCGTCCTTCAGGGCTTTATCTCTGCTGTGGACATCAGAGGCCTCAGAGCTTTTGGAGCGCATGAGCTCCTTACTCAGGCACGGTTCGGTCTTTGTCCTGTCTTTAGGCTTGGACTTCCCTGGATCTGCCAGAGGCCTCTGTTTAAGCCTTTCCCGCTCCTTTTGTTTGATTTTCTCCAGGTGTTTGCGATGCCACTGCTCAATCTCCTGGTCCTTCAGGCTGAGCATGCGCTCAAAGCTTGTCTGCATCAGGTCGTCGTTCACGAGCCTCTTCTCTTTGGGCTTGGTGTCCCGTGTTGCTGGCGAGGCTTTTGATTTGGCCTTGTCTGCATCCGTCTCGTTGGCTTTGGCCTTGCTGATTTTGGCCTGCTGGGAGCGGTCTTTGTGGCGCTCCTTGTCCTTCTCCTTGTGTTTATCCGAGTCTCTGTCCCGGTCTCTGCGGTCGCGATCCTTCTCTGGTGTTCTCACAACTTCCTCCTTTGATTTTGCAGATAAGGACTTGCCACTCTCGGACAAATAGCTCTTCTTCTCTTCTAAAAGTAATTTCAGATTGGAGCTTGAGGACAGAGTCCCATCTTTTATTTTGTCTCTCTTTTTCCTGTCACAGTCCTTTTCTTTTGAACGATCAGATTTACCGTGATCCGTGTTCTTCTCAAGAGGTTTTCCTCTCTTATCAGAGTTGGTGCGTTCCTTTTCTCTGTGATCCCCAACACCATATTCTCTGTCCTGCCTCTCCCTATCAGACCGCTTGTCGAACTTATCTTTATTTTTCCTGCTGTCCTCATGCTTTTTGGTTGAGGATAAAGATTTTAGCTTATCATTCTCTTTGTAGTTTTTATCTCCAGGCGAGTGGGAAGAAAAGCTTCCTGTTCTTTCTTTTTCCTTCCAACGATCCACTGAGTTCTGTACTTCGGCTTTGTCTGCGTGCTCCGTTTTAACCTTTTTTTCCTTGTCAGGATGCCTTTTCTCCATTTTCTCTGAATCCTTCTCTTTTCCTGGGAGCCTCTTGTCAGTTTTATCACGTGAGCCTTTTTCAGAGAGCTCCAGCTGTTCCTGATCAGCTGTGATCCCACTTATGGGTTTCTCCTCCGTCTCTTCTTTCATGCTGTTGCTCTGCAGCGAATCGTCAGGAATCCGCCCTGAGCCGTGGCAGTCCACTCTCTCGTCACGCTCACTCAGCTTTGAATCCTTTACCTTCTCCTCTTTACCAGCAGCCTCCTTCCGCTCTCTTTTCACCGCCTTGTCTTTTTCTCGCTCCTCTCTCGGCCTCTTTTCCTTGCTGCTTGCGTGTTTCTCCTTGGCGTTTCTCTCATCTTTGACAGGAGGTGAATCAGAGGTTTTCTGAAGTGAACTATTGTCTTCACCTTCCTTTTTCACTGGCAGATGTTCATCCGTCTCATCACTTTTGAAAAAATTCTCTTTCCAGAACTCTCTGTCAAACTCCAAATTCCTGTGGCTGTCTTTCCTGGCCTCCTTCTGCCTGTGGCGGCTGCGCTCCGCCTCGTATTCCCTCCTGTGTTTGTCTTTCTCCTTATGTTTAAGTTTATGCTTCTTTACCACTTTGCCGTCTAACTCGGTCTTCCGTAAGGCACCTTCAGAGCTGTCTACGCTGTTTCCTATGCTACCGTCTTTGTAAGGACTCAAATGACCGTCGTCCCCGTCTCCACTGGAGTCTTTCTGCTGATGCTTGCTCTTCTCCTTGTGCTTACACCCCTTGGTGCTAGAGCCTTCAGTGCAGTAGTCTGCCTCTGCGTAGTGGTTGTATTTGACGCCGTCCACCGGACATGAGCTGTCACTGATGGAAATGCACATCTTAGTATTCTCCTGTTTGAGTGGTGTTTGTTTATCCGTCAGGCTGTGGTTCAGTTTTGGAGATTTTATGGACGACAAATGGAAGAGGTGGACGGATGAGTCGTCTTTAGGACTGAAAGACATCTTGAACGAGTCTTCCTCTCTACACTTTTCTGTGCTCTCCGACACGGTTGCGAGAGAGAGGACCAGTGTTTTGCTGTTCTCTTTCCCATCCTCTTGGTTTTCCTTGTTCTTATTCTGGCTTTTGCTCTTCTTCTTGACTTTGCCCTTGTCTTTGTCTTTGTCTTTCTGCTCAGCATTCTCCTTTTTAGACCTCGTGTCTGCCTTGAGGCTCTCTGAGCTCTGAGAGCAGGTGGGGGAACACCTTTTCTCCGAAAGGCTCTCCATTTCATCGCTGGAGGTATCCGAGCTGCAGTGGACACGAGAACTCTTCGGCTTTTTGGACTTTGCGGTGGAATCCCCTTTTCCACTCTGTTTTCCTGCCACATGATTCCTCTCTTTTTCCTCCTTCTCACGCTGCCGTAGTTCCCTCCGGAGAATGTGTCTGTCGTTCAGGGCTTTGCTGAGATCCTCCTCCTCTTCTTCGTCCTTGAACTCATACTCGTCCAGACCCGGAACGGACGATGATGGTTTCGTGGTCGGTTTGCCGTCAGAGTCCTTTTCAGTGTCGGAGTCTTCCAGGTTGTCATCTACACTGGATGGATTGACAGACAGCACTTCTTCAGACTCTGCAGAGAAGAGAAGTTCACCTTTAAAATAATACAAATGGAGAAAATAAAGAACTTAATGATTTAATCCAAACACAAGCAGTTATGAAAAATATCACAAGTTCAATATAAGTGACTTTAAACAGAGGTCAGCTAAACTTTAGATCATTCTCTGCCAACCTGAAGAGGTGTCCTCTTGGTCCGACAGTGGCACCTCTCCCTTTAATAGCTGCTCCAGCTCCTGAGAGTCTGCCACATCCACGGGCCGCTCCCCGCGTTTGTTGGCCTGAAAGGCGTTTCCACCGTGGCGCAGCAGCAATTTCACAATCTGTATAGAACACAACAATAATTGGGATTGAGAAGGTTGTAGACAAAACAATTAAAAATGAAAACTCTTGTCCTTTATAGCAATTCAGTTCAAACTGATTTTTAATACAGTGTGACCCTTATTTATTGTTTCTAAACACTATTTAAGATCATTGATTGGCAAAGTTTTGTAACGTTATGCACTTTATAAGTAAGTTAGGAGACCATCAACTATGGCAGGAAAACACACTGGATGTTTTATTTTGCATAGGACAACAGCTCAAGATATTTATTATGTCCAAACATTCACTGTCTTGACTAACCCGTCTACATAACTGTCAAAATAAATCTACATTTTTGGACACTTGTACAATGGGACTATGTCCAGTCTGTAACAATTTCAGACATGTCAGACCTGTGAAAAGACCTTTATCAGAATTTTTAGTTGAAGTACTACATTACTGAGGCAGGATAAACTTCGAGTGAAGCCCTTACATCTTTATGCCCGCTGCTAGAAGCATCGTGAAGTGGCGTGTCGTCATCCAGACCCTGTGTGTTCACTTCTGCACCTGCTGCTATTAAGACCTTGGCCACGTCGTAGTAACCAAGATTACAGGCTTCATGAAGAGGAGTCCAACCTGGTGAAGACAGAAAACAGCAACAACGGGTCAAAATAAAGACTTCAAATGAAACCACCCAAATAATGTGCACAGAATGTAGTAAGATGCACACTGATTTGTTTTTATTATCCCATCATGGGACGTCACCTTTGAATAAGCAGCTTTTACTCAGCTGATGTCAGATTCATGCCATTAATAGCTACCATACAGACAGGATGAAAGCTGTTAAACGGTCACCTCGCGGGGCAACGTACCTGCAAAGTCTTTGACGTTGACGTCAGCTCCCAGGCTAATGAGCTCTTTAACTTGCTTGGCATCTCCCCTGATGGCCGCCATGTGAAGGGGAGTCTCCCCTCGCTCGTTCCTCTTGTTGACCTTGTCCTTCTGTCGAGATGAGGCGCTGCTGGGGACTTTCTTCTGCACAGGGGTCGTTTGTGAGGGGTGACTGGGAGTAGAGTCTGGAAGCAGGCAGAGAGAGAAAAGCACTTAATTGATGCTCGGAGCAAAATCCTGTCGCAGGTTGAGATAACGACCTGAATTAATGTGCAAGGCACTGGATTGAGCAACAACAGTGAAACTCAACGTTGAAGACTGATTATACGCGTCTGTGATTGAGTAGGTATTTATTAAAGGGAAAACAAAATAATAAAAAATAAATAAATAAAATAATATATATATATATATATATATATAAATAATATGCTTACGCAATCCCATATCTGCTGGTAAATTTGATGCTACAGCGAGCAGGTGGTTAGCTTAGTTTAGCAAATAGACAAGCTAGGAGGAGTAGCTAGGCTAGCTTTATCCAAAGGGTAACAAAACAAATAGACCCTCACAAAACCGCCAGTCATTTTTACAAGAACTATTGTTATTTTAGCTTCATTGCGATGCCATTTTGCACGATAAACACATCGCAAAAGATTGCACCATATTTTATGAGTTAGCTGAAAGAGAGTGTCAGTGGAAAACCGCACTTTGCTGCCTTTTAGCAGGATACTGAAAGCAGCAAGAAGGCAGAACTGACTACACTTTCATAAAAAGTAATATCGTTATTGTGATAGGCAACATTACCGCACAGTTTCCTCATTTTATGCAGCCCTTACTTTATTTTTGTATCGATTACTCTAACAAGATTTACAAACTTTTTAATTAGTGAGCTTTAGAGGTGCTGGTAGGTGGATTTTGTGTTAATTAGCAAAGTATTTGATCGAGTCACCACAATGACACTAGAATCCTGTGCTTACTTGTGTCGTTGGGTGTATTTTCTGCAGGTCTGTACTTGTTGTACTCATCTAACAACTATTCACAACCTATTAGTTGCAGAAAAATGATCTCAACTTCTAAGGTTACATGTTTGATGGCAACAGCACAATATCACTGGGAAATTATAGGAAACGGCTTTCTTTCCAGTCGAGCAGTGACCTTAAACATGACACATTGCCCTTTTCTCAAGCAACCTTGAAATATTAGAAAGCACGTTTGTCAAAATACTCAGAGGCATGACTCATCCAACAGTAAATATACTGAGTCATCTTGAAGATGGTGGTTAAGGTGAGAGGGCAGGCACACAAACCTGGACTGTTGGCAGTCATCTGCATTAGGAGAGCCATCTGTTTGCGCTCTGACAGTGGATACCCAAACAGAAGGTTGGGAGCCTGGGACTTCTTGGCCCCAGACTCCTTTTTCACCTTCTTCTTGTCTGGTACATCTTTATCTGCAACAAAACCAAGAAAGATTTGAAGAGAACCGTCCAAAAATACACACACAAAAAAAAATAATCCAGCAGCAATTTCATCGTCACACTAACACGGTTTTCCTCTTTCCCTTGTATCTGTTGAGAATGCAGAGAAACAGATGACAAGCATGAGGTTTGAAAACGAAGACAGCATTCTCTTAAGCCAGCCAAGTGCCCCCCCGCCTCCGTCGATCGTTACTAAACACAGACATGCATGAGCTGTAACGGAGGGGGGGAGGGGGGCAAATGCAGGGCGAAAACACACACACGTGCATGTGTGTATGTGTGTTTACAGCGGCATAGTGGCGCAAAGTGGGTGGCGTGACTTGTAGAGGACACGAGGGCTGAGGATCGGGCTGCAGCGTTTACCTGCGTATATCCTGCAGGGAGGCACTAATCTCTCTCCCCAGGTCTCACTCGACTGGCCTGGGTCTGAGTCATCTACAGTGCAAAGCAGAGAGGATGGTGAGGGGGGAGAGGAGGGAGGGGCAGAGCAAGGGGGAGGTGGAAGGGTGGGAAAGCACTGCATTAACGCTCACTCTCTCTCTCTCGCCCTCCTCTTCCTCCTCCCGCATGTTCTCAAATACAGACAGGCACAGAGACTCGCACTCCACGCACAGATTATGAGTCATGGCAACACAGAAGAAAAGATCCAACGTGGTCAGTGGAGTAATTACTTCCCTTTTGCCTTCAGCTGCTCAACACAGGACCTGAGAGAAAAATGCTGCTGGAAGGCAAAGCCACCCTCCGTGCTAGCTTAGCTCAATGACCTGCGCAACATAAATTAAACCTCGGTGAATTCAAAATTGAGGGTTCTTGTCTGGTAGGATGACGCAGGACCACACAATGAAATGCTCTACAGAGGAGATGAAGGCAAAGCTACAGGACCTTAAACTGTCTGTCAAACACATTACTGGACTTCATTTCTAATTACGATACACTAACCTACTTTTAGGTCTCTGATGTAAACATGCAGTTAAACTTCTAAATGGCAGAAGCAGAATTGTTTATTCATACAAGTAAGAGAGGTAAGATCAAGTGAATAGTGCGTTTTTTGGGGACTTTTTTCAGTGTGTGGGTGAATTTACATTTGGTGCCCCTTTACAGCACCAGGATGGTGTAGATGGGAGTCGACATAAACCACCCAGTGCAACAGTTCGGCTCATTGATGTGTTTGTTGGACAGGAATGGAAGTTCATTGCACAGAGGAATAGAGATGAATAAGACTTTTGACCGAACAGATAACAGGATTTGTTGACAACATTACCTACCCTATCATTTTACCTTAAAAAAACAAAAAGAAGACCGCAGATCATGAACTAGGAGACAATCTAGTAAGAGGAAAGTTAACAGCCAAATTCAAACATAACTACATTTATAACAATTTACCCATAGATTTTTTTTTCTCCAGTCTTATAATAATAATCTCATTGTTCAACACAACAGGCCACAACCTCATTAACACAATGTTTTTTTAAAAATTGTAATCCTGATGCAACACAAGTTTAAACCCAATGACCTATCGACAATCTCCCTAAAGAAAACGTTCTGCAACAGGCCATCGGGGGGCAGTGTGAGGACATGGCAGCCAGCCAGCAGCATGGCTGATGAAAGAGTAGCAGGGAGGAGCAGCAACAGCTCTTACCAGTGTCTGAGTCTCGCTCCTCAGTCCGGAGCGGACTGGTAGTGAAGGAGAGCTTGCGCTTCATGGAAGACTTGGCTTTTCCTTCTTTCCCCAGCAATTCACTCCGGTCCAACTTCGGAGTTTTGGTGAAAGGGGACAACTTGTCTTTGCTCTGTAAGAGGTGAAGAGGAAAACTATTTTAAAAACATCAGGCATTTCAAACACAGCAACGGTGTGGCCATATTTGTAACACGACTCTGTTTGTTTGTGTGTGTCTGTGTGTGTGCGCGTGTGTGTGAAAACAAAACAGCTGTGACAGTAGATAAACTGAGGAGGCCTCATTTAAAAACCTGTTAACTAGTTTTACAACAAAAGGGTTGAGCTTATTGTGCAGGTAGTATTTCAGTTGAGACTAAAATAACAAAAAGTGTAGATGATTTTATTACAGGCTCGCTGTTGTTTCGGTGCTGTAGGCAGCAGGTTTGTCTGCATGACTCAGTAAAATATTATTCCCAAGGCTGGGTCTCTGCCAAGTAAAGAGGAACAGATAAGGAGTGACGAGGTTTTTTTTTTGGTTTACTCACAGAATATAAAAAACGAAGGAGAAAGAAGCCTATTTAATTGTACTAAGCTTTCTAAAGGTTGATCATTTTCACAGTAGTGCTGCAAGTTAAACTCCCAGAGTAGCGTTGGATAATAATAGACTTATTACATTATTGGCTTTTCCCTTAAGTCTGGAAAAAAACAAAAACCTATAAGACGGACAAGCTGCCCTTTACACTCACATTTTAATATGTCCTGCTTTAACAAACATGTCACTCGTACATTAGATCTTATAATACAGGAAATAAAGAAGAAAATAAAGCTAGTGACATCTTGAGGATGACTTTGCAAATCTAGCAAATTAAATAATTAAGTCAACAGTCTATAGTTCTAATTTAATGAAACTGAGGACACAATGAATACATATACTGAACACAATCTTGTTTACACACAGAAGCACACTATGCTAACCACATGTTCTGCCACACCAAAGTTACATATTTCTTTTAATGACCAAAGTCTGGGCTATAATGAAGCTAAACGCTCCCATTTCACATGACAGCATTTTTCTAATTTTATCCCTCCCACAGGCATCTGCTATTTGCTTTTATGCATACAACTATGGTTTTCACTGCATCAATTAAAATGTGTTTTGCATGTGCATGGATAGGCTATGTGGATTCTTCAGAAAATACTAAAAGTATGGTAGGGGTGAAGGAAAATACTCCATTGGCTGATATGCCACCAATGATAGCACCCCTGCATCAGGCCAAAACATTAAACCAGTATTATCTATATTATCAGAATGTCTTACACATTTTAGTTACAGGGTTCTTGCCCTCTGATTTGCAGATCAGGCTTTTTCAGTTCCAGAACTTTAGTGAGCTGCACTTTGGTGCAGTAAAATACATTTCTGGCAGGAGGAAAAATGTCTGCAGTGTGGTGCTTCTTTGATCTCAGTGAAGCAATGTGCCAGCGGTGCAAAGCTGAAGTGTCTGGCAGTGTTGAAAGTAGAGGAGGGTTAAGAAGAGAAACACTTCTGCCTTAAAAAATGAAAGAAGACATAAATTGTCCCTGTCATTTATGAAGAAGGAGATAAATAAGTAGTATTTGGTAAAACAAGTTGAGGGACAGTATATTTTTAAATTGCTGCAATGCCCACCTGCGCGACTATATCAGCAATCGGTGGTTTTTGGTCTGACGGCATCTGGTTGGAAAATTTTAAACATATCGCTCAAATCTAATTGGTACAGAGAATAACGTAGCTAATGGGTGTGTTAACAAGTCTGGAAAGGGCAACTTCCTGAACAGGTGCACAAAAGTGCCATGACATAAATGCACACTCTCTGAGGGAAGCCTTGATTACATAAAGGTATCTTGTTAAAAAAAATAGCAAATCTGCTTTACCATTTTTGCATCTCATAGCCCTCGATGCCAATAGTGTCAAAGCCATTGTCTCCATGTAAACGATGATAAATGAAAATTAAAAGTACTCATATACTAGCCAGGGGTTAAGATGACTTAAGATCCGGAACAGCTTCTAAATTAACCATATTTTGTCAACTATTGTTTTCAAGGTCAAGAGTGAACTCTGACTATGGATCTAATGATGTGCTAAATATCTATATTGTTTGGATCAGGATTAAAAGAAAAATAAGGCCACATTCATGGAGCTCTTTACAGTAAACAGTCATTATATTTGTTTAAAACGGTAGGAAGGCAAAGTGTAAACACAAAGAAAAATGTTTGGATCACTCCTTGCTTAAGTGTTGTTTTTAGTGCTTCTCTGTGTCTGTGCTTACATACCTTCTTCCCCGCCTGCTTATCCACCATGGCTCCATCTCTGTCGCTCCCAGGTTTGGCCATGGTGCGGCACCTGACTAGCTGTGACAGCTACAGCACAGTAGGATCATCATGCACCTGGAGATAGAAAACAACAGCAATGAGAAGGATATCTTTTTTACTACATCAGTCTGGGTGGACGAGCGGCCCTAGTGTTTCTTTAGACCGGGTGTAAACAGGCAGTGACACTGGCAAGAACACCAGGCATGTTTAAATGCAGTTACAATTAGATTTTTCTCAGAGACTGTTCAAAGGCTAAGCTTTCAGCCAACATCTACATCACAGAGGAAACAATAGCCAAGTAAAGAAAAATCACTTCACGCGTAGAGGAGAAGCGCATGAAACGGCACTGCTATAAAGTGTAACTCAGCTGCGTTCCAGGATGTGTTGAGCGGAACAGTAATCAAGGAATTTTATAAAAATTTCCATTCCACTTCTTAAAAACAGATCCTAAAAAAACTGGCAGGAAACAACTACAGAGTAGCATGAATCACAGCTTTAGGGACTCTTGAGCTTCTGAAAGGAAAATGTCCCCCTCTGCATGTTGTCACCATGGTCTACTCATCAGTGTAACCAAGCTTCTCTTTGATGTGGTTTGTGTCAGTGTAGTAGCGCATGCAGCAGAGTCAATGGGGGCCCTGTGGGCGCCAGCAGTAACAGGAGAAGTTTAACACTCAGCTGAACATGCGCATGGAGCCGGCAATGGCACATGTCACTTATCTTGTCACATGAAGTTTGCAGTTTTCAGTCACAAGATGCATTTGTCATGCCCCTTTCTCATGTACTTTCTGTGAACTTTTGGTGCTTCTTTTTTTAAAAACACACTCACTTACAGCATCCAATCTGATTTTACAGAAATGGCATTTTTTCTGAAGCCAACTGAAAATACAGCAAACAGCAAACACTAAGCAATGTAAACCACTTACTGTGATCACAGTTAAAGTGATCAATTGCTTATATTGATCAAGCTCGGGACCGAGTAATTCCTTTGCAAATACTGTTTAAATAATTTGTTTACAGTAATCAAGTCCACTTGTGTTCATTTTGGGTCTTTTCAAACATGGCAACATTATGTAACGTTCAAAAAGGACCGTGGATTAACGTTAACTCAATTTATGTTGTTATTTTCTTTACTCCCTTGATACTTTGCGTCGGGGTAACCTGTCTGCCAAACATTTAATTTAAAAAGAAAGTTAAAATTATCTCAATGAAAAACGTATGCGCACAAGTGAAACTCTGCGCCACTACAACGCAGGCAGCCCATGCAGATGAACGGCCATGTGTCCCTCCAAGCCACTCACCGGGTGGGCGATCAAGGAGCCCCAGCAAAGAGCCTGCGTTCATCTACATGCACCGCCCGTGCTAGAGTGACAGAGTCGGCCAAAAAACGGCAAAGCCTCATCCCAAGTGAAACCTTCGTGATGGAAAAGGCAAAAAATTGGCAGCAAGCCTGTAAATAGAGCAGCTGTCCATTTAATTACTTTATAATCATGTAATAGATATTAAACAAAACTTAAGAAAAAGACAATAAGAAAATTTGACCCAGACAGGCGTGATCACTGTGAGTGGTTTCCACTGTATCAGGACACCTGAGAGCCACAGTTAAGTTATGAAGCAGCCGCCTCAAAATGACTGGGACAGCCCCGTTACTCAACATGCATCCTGTTCGAAATTTACCACACCTTATAAAAGCACTAGCTCGATTATTTCGTTTTCTTTTTTTAGTATTGCAGTTATTCACACAGCGAACAGGATTTCTTTTGGGGGCTACCCACATTGCTTACGAGAACAAATTTTCCCAACAATTCAGGGGATTTCCTCCAATCAGAAGCTAGTTTCCTCCATCAGGGCTGAGTGCTGTTTTGATGAAATTATTTAAGTAATTCATTAATCGTTTGCTCATGTATTTATTTCACGGGTTACAGCTTCTCAAAATATAAATCTTAGTCTTTAATGACAGTAAATTGTACATATTTGGGTTTTGATATTTAGGTCAGACAAACAAGCAATTTCATGATGTCATCGTGGATCCTCCTATTTTGCTGTGCTAACCAACGAAAGATGTAAACAAATTCTTCGAAAAGGCAAAAACATAAATGCAAGTGGATGCACACAACTAAGACAGAAGGGCTCAAAAGGACAGAAGTAATGTAGCAGGCAGTTACTGGACTAAAGAATCAAAAGATGCCAGACCTGTAAACAGCACAGTCAACAGTGCACACTGCAGAAGAATACTACCGATGAAGATTAATTGATCACAACCAGGCGGCAACCTCTGGTTCTGCTGAGTAAAGCCAATGCTTTAGTGCCTTAAAACTTGCATTATCTCTACTCACCATCAGGGGCAACTCCTCTGGTTTAGAAAATAAGTAAAATTGTATTTAAGTCTTTGAGAAAATGACCCTACTTCTCACTTGATTTATTCCCTTAGTAAAGATTGTGAACTTGAGTTTATGGTCGAGATGACTAGTTTCAAGACTTCTCCAATACAGCACAATGTTCCTTTAGTAAATTATGGTTCTATTTAGATTCAAATAGAACATATAGCAGAGAATGCTTTAGGGCGGGATTACTGTGAAAGACAAGTCGCTGCTGCTACCAGAGCCGTATCCAGCGTCACTCCTCCACATTCCAAATATGGTAACTTCCCTTCATTGGATGTAAAAAAGCCAAGATACAGACTGCCGTAATCCAAGATGTCAACGGCAAAATCAACGAACTTGAGGCTTCATAACAGCAGTCCACACACTAATTAGCGACGTCACGATCATCACAACAGACCGCAAGCCTTAAATCATGAAGGTCATCAAGAGAAGCACATTCTGGCATTTAAAACACATTGCCTTGAAGTGGTGGACAATTATGTGGCTTATTTAGGATTTATGTGAAAGCCACAAGTCTGACAAGTTTAAGCAGCTAAAACACTTCACGTTAACAGAGGAACCTGTTTTGCAGTTGACATTTTTAAATGTATGTTCTGTCAAGTCTCAGTTTAACATGGACTTTCTTAACTTGGGAGTCCTTGTGATTGATGTAACGTATAAAGCTTTGGATAGAGTTTCCAGATGTGAAATGATCAGTCGATCAATTCAAGTTTAAATCAATTAGTCATGTAAACACACTTATAAGAAGTTCCCAAGTTCCCCTTTCAGTACTTATCAGCTATCCTACCACATCATACTGGAGACAGAACCAAAAGATGGGTGGGTACGTGGATAGTACTTCCATCTTTATACAAGTTTTGTCCTTTTTAAAACAGAAAACAAAAGTTTCACATGGTGTTATTTACTAGAATAATTTACTAGAGCCAACAGAAAGTAGATTTGCAGCACCGTGGCCATCTTTCTTCAGCCAGCTATGTAACATCACAGCCACAAACACAGACACAACATGCCTGTTTGGAAGATTTGATGTAAATTACATTAGATGTGTTTTTGTATATTGTGTTGTTCCTGTTTTCTCTGTGAAAACAAGTGAAATATACTGCAATTCATTTTTAGTCAGATTTTTTTTTTTATATATACCAGTAACGTGGAGCACGTTTATTTAGAGATTTGTTGGATCGAGAGAAGTTCCTGTAACTTTGTCCAGTTTTGGAGAATATGCAAGTAATTTAATAGTCTTTGTTTTGTAGTTGAACATATAATTGAATATCAATTTTCCATGAAAGACAAGAATCGAAAAAGAAAATTGCAAATTTTATTCTTTGCCTTTCCCAGATGGGATCCAGTCGTACTGGTTCACAGCAGTAAATGATCATGAATAGGAAGACTAGACTTCTCAGAGGAATCTAACGTTTTATTCTTCAAATGCCATTTTTTTTTTTCCTTTGCTGATCCGAAGTAATAGCACAGTGTTGACAGGTATCGTTTTCCAGACACACAGCCGTGCTGCTCAGCTGAGGCCAGTGAGAGGTCCATCATTAGTCAGCAGTTAGCCAGTATGCAGCAGCATCGTCATTCAGGCAGCTGAATGGGAGAATATAGCGGCCCACAGTGAACACGTTGGCGTAAAGAGGTTAGTGTAAGGGGGGTATTAAAGCGGTATGGACAGCCCGGGACCAGACCAGAAAACAAACGCTGACAGGACTCCAATCTGACCCAGAGACGAGGCGAGGAGGGTGTGACTATAATTACAGAGGTATTTGGGCCCTCGCCAGTTTGGCATTCTCATTCACTGCCATTTCATGAGCAGCTTAGGGCTGAATAAGCCCCATGCAAGCTCTGCCATTAACCTTGGGCTGTTTCAAGTCTAGATCCAACCCTGTCCTGATGACTCCAACAGCTCACAGAGACTAAGGCTGAGATAAGTTTTAGGGATGTTAATAATTAACCATTAAGCCGACAATGCAAATTTTGACAGAACTTTAGAACCCTCACCTTTTTAAAATCATAGGGTGGCAAGCAAGACACCGGAACTTGAGTTGTAGTTATTACTCACCAAGAAATAACCAAAACTGTACAAACACTGCACTGCAACGTTCACAGCTATTACGTTACTGCCAACTTCATACTTCCCATCACATCCACGGCTGGTCGCGGAGCTTACAAGACTCTGGCAGAAACCCTGACAGAGTGTGCCAGGCAGATTCACAGCTGACAACCTTGCAGCTAAACTCGGAGACTTACTGGAAAAAGTGGCTAAATGAGTCCATGACTAGGCATGCGACATCGTGGCTACTACTACAACTACTCAACTTGGGACATAGTTGGGGACCTACTTTTTGCTGTAATTTAAATGCTATAAATAGATTAAAAGGATGCCGAAGTAACTTATAAATAATGCTGATTTGTAAAAAGTCTGAATTCATGCTGTCTTACATTTGGCTGCCTTGGTACAAGCATTTTATTTTTTTTTTTTTTTTTTTTAAATGGAGTTTGGATCGATAAGTGATAGGCTCTGCTAACATTGTACCTGTCCAATCAACACACGCTAACAAAATAGCGTCATTGAGGCATAAATACGGCAGCAACATTATCACCATTAAGGTGTCTAAATTGCAGCCCTAATTAGTTTGATATCGGATCCCGTTTCATTAAAAAAACAATGATAGCAACATTTATCCAACCAACTTAAATTCCAATGTAGCAGATCATGTAAATGCTAAATCACAACTGTAAAAGGGTGAGAATTGGAAAACAGACGAGATACACATGTTGCCTCATTCTCAACATCAACAATGTGGCAAATAATTCAGCAGCTAAAGGACACAACCAAATATAATACGGCTGCGACTTATGATTATTTGTATTATTGATTGATCTGCCATTTATTTTCTCAATTCATAAACACTATCTATAAAATGTCAGATGTCAAAAGAGAGAATGAAAAAAACAAAATAATGAATCAACAATCTTAAATAGTTGTGGATTCATTTTCTGTCAATTGACTTATCGAGTAAAATAAATAAAAACCAAGCAATAGTATCCCAAATTCCTTTGTTCCAGTGTCTGAGGATTTTGTGCTTTTCTTTTTTTAATACAATAGTTTAATTAAAATCTTTGGGTTCTTTTTTTTGTTGATTGGACAAAGAAACCCCCTAGGGTTCCCCCTAGGTCAAATCATCAAACGTCATAATGTCTCTTTTCATTGCTACGCAGGCGACACACAGATATACCTTCCACTGAAACCCGACGACCCAAGAAGCCTAGCTGCTATTATGTTGGATGGCTCAAAACTTTCTTCAACTAAATAATTCGAAATCTGAGATCATTTTATTTAGTCCCCCAAACCCCATCACTCCTATTGTAAATGCACTTGGTCCTTTAAATATAAAATCCACGGCAAGGAATTTAGGAGTTCTATTTGATTCCAACTTCACTTTCAGACCCCACATCACAAAAGTAGTCCAGTCCTGTTTCCTCCAAATCAGAACCATTTCCAAAATAAAACCTATCCTCACTCCCCCAGACCTGGAAAAAAAAAAAATCATACATGCATTTGTGTTTTCAAGACTGGACTACTGTAACTCCCTCCTCTCTGGCATTAACCACAAGTCACTCTCTCGCCTCCAACTGGTTCAGAACTCCGCAGCTAGGCTTCTTACTGGTTGTAACAGACGACATCACATCACCCCAATCCTGGCTTCTCTTCACTGGCTCCCTGTTCGTTTTAGAATTGATTTTAAGATGTTGCTGATCACTTTTAAAGCACGTCTGGGTCTGGCCCCGACATACATAGGAGAAATGTTGACCCCGTATGAGCCAGCTCGCAGCCTTAGATCCTCAGGTGGGGCCCTTCTGGTTGTTCCAAAGTCCGTGCTTTTGCCATAAGGGCCCCTCGGCTTTGGAATGACCTACCGGAGGAGATAAGGCTTGCAGAATCAGTAATCTCTTTTAAATCACTTCTTAAAACACATTTCTATAGATTGGCTTTTATGTGATGTCGTCGTTTTATTGGTTCATTTTCATTTGGTCTTGGTATTTTATCTTATATTTGTTTACTATATTTTACCATTATCACTTGATTTTATTTATTTCATTATTTTGTTTGTTTATTTGATTGTCACTTGTTATTTCATTTTGTTTCTTATGCACTGTCTTGCTGGCTGGTCTGTCAAAGCACTTTGTAAACCTTGTTTTTAAAAGGTGCTATATAAATAAAGTTATTATTATTATTATTATTATAAAAGACGTCACATTGAGCTTTCGGAAATGTTTTTTTTAAAACCATTTTCTGATGTTTTAAAGACAAGACAATTAACAGCATTGCTCAGAAGATGACTATCAGATTAAAAAGACTATAATTAGTTTGCCACCATTATTATTAGACTAGTCATGCTGGCTCATGGTAGTCAGTGAAACCACGTACTAGGCTCCGTTTCCCGTGTAGCCACATAACTGTAACGGTTTAGTGGATGACCAAAATATGGAGACCATCTGGGCCGGAGGTCAATTTACTTTTCAGATTACGAGACTTAAAAATATAACAGTTTCTAAATGATCCTCTTCAAGCCTGGACATGAAAACCACATGTAATAAAAATAAATATGGGTCGGAATTTTTAAATCTAAATATCCAACCCCACCGACTGAACTAAGTCAGTGAGATCCCAAGTAAACCGTGCTGGCTGCACTGCTGGTTCCTCTGAGAAGCAGATGTCTCTGTATTTATTTATAACCTGGTGTTCCTGCTCTTTAACTCAACTGGTTTCTGACTAGCAACAATAACAACCATTTCCCTGTGTTGCTGGAGCATGTTGGCCCTGACAGCAGAGCTGCTGCTTCAGTGCGTGTCTTTGCGTGAGCATAGCGGTTTGAGGAGTTGTGGGGTAGAAGAGTGTGATGGTGAAGCGTGAATAGATGAAGAGCACGCACACACTGTACGGTAACCTGATGGGGGGGGGGGGGGGGAAGGGGCTAAGAATAGCACGAAGCCTGAGACACAGAGCGCAGAGTATGCCGCCACCACCAGCAGCAGCAGCAGCTAGTAACATTACTCCACTACAGCTTCCAGAGTACTGCCTGCTGCGAACGCTCACACACACCATGTGGAAAATACATGTGATTTCCCCTTGTCTCCCATGTGGTTAGACACACAAAGGAACCTACTAGAAAACAGGCTCTGAATGCATCACTGTGTACAAATTGTAATAGATGGATTATAAGCAAGAATATTTAAAATCTAAATTCAAGCTAGTCAGGTTTTCCTACAATAGGAGGCAGGTAAATCCTGTAACACACTCGAGGAGACACACTACGCTTGCTGCGACAGTAAACAGCGGGTCACGTGATTGTGGTCCTGTGTGTGCCGTCAGTCTAAATGATGGGGGAGGTCTCTCTCAGCTGCGCATCCACTCCCAGCCTTCGTCTCCTCCGCCTCCTCCGACTACCTAATGAGTAGCAGGACAAAGCCAGGCGCAAAAGGCCCTGCTACTGAGACTACAGGAGAGGGGCAGAAGTGGCAACAATACCCAGCAGAGATTCAGCCATCTTCAACATGATCACACACACAGACTAACAACATGTATGTCTCTATCACCGACCAATTAATGTGCCTGCAATGTATAAATACCTTCGCACTGTGGTCGCCAAATCTGTTGTGTGCCCTAGAAATGTCCAGTCCAATTATTTTCTCATTGACAACACAAAATAAGAAGATAATCCTGTTCTTCAACATGTCAGTAATCCAAATTATTGTAAAAATTAGGGAAAATTATAAACTATCCATTCAATCTATTTATAATAACACCAAAATATGCTTGCTGAGTTCATTCTTAATCTCTTTATAAATTAATATTAGGTTTGTAGCCGTTAGTCAGAATAAGTAAGCAATTCTGAAACCATAAATAAAAAAAGACCTTTTTTATTGTGCCTTTATTGAAATGTTTAATATGGAACCGAGCAAAACATTTATTTCATAAAATACTAGATTAATTACTGACCGAAATTAGGAGTTAGTTCCGTCAAAAATCAAACAGCAATATGTAAACCAGGCCAAGTGTCTTTGTTGCTTGTTACACTAGAAAAGCGTAGACTTTTTTTTTTTTTATTTTTTTTTTAAATATACGATAAACAAAAACATTAGCCTTATCGGTTGGATGTCATGCAATCCTGCTTTCAAAAGCATAACATTACATGCACAGAATAAGTGCAGCTCTCCTCCCGTCGCTGGGTCATCTGAACTGATTTCGACATGGACAAACAAAGAGCAAGTGACACTGGATGCCTCAAGGCGTCTGTTCACCTCTCACTACCCTAACCCCAGACAGACAAAACACACACCTCCTCCCACCAGAGTGTCTGGCCTTCGTTCCGGTGGTTGTTTGGTTGCAAAAAAAATGAGCCAGTCATGTTCCTGGGAAGAGATGGAGAGCTCTGGTTCAACCTCCCCCACATGGGAAAAGCATGGGTTACCATTGCCAATAGTGGTGCAGAAATGAATGAGCAGACACAACTGCTTCCAAATTTTCACAGAAGCGATCCGTTTTATCAAGGCACCAGCCCATTACAGATAACATTTGGTAGTCAAAATTAAGTCACCTGCTAAAACTGTCAAAATGGTCCCTTGATGAGGACTAAATGGTTCATTTCCTGCCCAATCTAAAATACATCAAGCGTACTCTTCAATTAAACCATATTAGTTTGGCAGAAATACTTCCAGGACAACAAATTGTCTGGCTTTATTTCATAATAATCCAAGCATTAAGCTTTTTAAGACTCAGACATAATGCACCCTGTGTCCTAAATATGTATTCTTATGTAAGATTGAGTGCTGAACTCTTTCACGGCCTTAGCCATGACTTAAAAGCTTCAATAAAAAAAACAGGAATAGCCCTAAATTTACAAGGGAGAGGCTCAGGGCATTGCTCGCACACAAATCAAAACAATCATAAAATAGCTTGATGTTTGTACTCGAGACGCGTAAATGGGGTTAACTTTACTGGCAGGAGAAAAAGGCTCAGCCCACTGGAACTCGCCCATTAAAATTACTCGGCGAGTCGGAGAGCCTTAAGAAGCCTGAATGTGGGTTAATGATCAGATATCCAAGCAGCGGACAAGAACAATGAAGCCTTTACTGTTGATTATGGGTTAAAAAGGAGGGAGGGGGATGCGGGATGGTGTAGAGCAAAGGTTAGGACCTAGGCGTTGGTCTTGTTCTTATTTCAGTGACAAGCTCACGACTGCTGTTCAACTTTCAAGGGAAGGTCAATAACACAGCAGAAATTTAACAGTAGAAATAGAGAAACCAGATTCAAAATTCATAAATAACCTTTAATTCGTAAACAAAAACCTTCATTTCTTAAAGACTAGTCACTTTTCAACACAAGCAGTAATAAAACAATGTATAAAGTGAAAAAAAAAATGCTTTATCATCTTTGTCACCACCCATGAAACAAAACATCTCTAACAAGGTGTCATAACCTGAACGTGTCTCCAATCTACTGGGCTAAATATGAGCAAACTAGCTGGCAGTCTGAACAATAAACCATGGAGGGAAATGCTGTTAGTTCTCATCATAACATTCAAGAAATGACTCCATCTACACCTGCCACATCCTATTAAGCTTGGTGAGATGTCGATCGAATCACAGGCTGGCATATGTGCCAAAACCACAGCTTTGCAGTGCCAGAGCCTTAGAGAGGCCAAGATGCAAAGGGTGACACAGCATCCCCGTCTTTGAACTCTTTAAGCAGTTTTCATTTCACCATTGGGCTTTAAGATAAACAAGTTAAACTCTCAACAGAGCACATATCAAGTTAACTTCTACTCCTTTATTGTGCACATTAATAATAAAAAAAGTCAACACACCGGTTGAACTCTGTGTTCTTGTTGCACAATGATACACTGCCCAAAAAGATAATTTGCCAATGAACAGCGTGTGCGCAATACAAGGCAAAAAAACAAGAGGAAATAAACTGCATCTTAAACTGGTTAATGCCAGCCCGGCTAATTCTTTTAGCAAGAAATAAAATGCGCTGTATTTGTTAATGCATAGCTTGAACAATTTAGTGAAAATAACTCATTTTGGTGTAGGGCTGTAGCTTATGATTCTTTTCTTTATTAATTAATCAGCAGATTGTTTTCTTAGAGAGCCAACAGACCAAATGTCAAAGGGATCCAATTGTTATAACAGAAGACTTAAACACCAAACATATTCTGATATTAACCACCTTTGCTTAAAAGAAATACTTTAAATCAGCGCTGGATCAGAACCAGCCTATTCATATTGAATATCTCTGTCTTTATTTGGATTCTCTGGCATTCCAATTAAAACGTGAAGCTGTGTGGGGCTGAAGGACTTGATTCCTCTTTCGCACAGAAGCTTAACACTTGATTGATGTGAATATTCGCAGCATCAGGAATGATAGTATCTGTATTATAAACATAAGACCTCGTATAATTTAATCCAACTGCTATTGATGATTTTAACACTATAATTATTACAGAAATGGACAGCTGACAACCTTACATTTAACACTCACATTTAACACAATACATACCAGTTTGGATGTACTAGTAACCTCCTACTTTATTGTGATATCAGATTGTTTTGATATTGGGAAAAACACTCATCTATCCAAACTAACTAAATATCAGCAACAAGTAAATACATGACGTACTAACTAATTGGACTGGAGGGGAAGGCTTTTACTGTGACACCGCTGCAGCCACGAGACATATCTAATGGTTAACTTAACAAAGCCACTAAGTGCCAACTCCATTCTACCTTAAGGTTGCTCTGCATCCATTTTTGAATATCTTATCTTTTCTTGTAAGAAGGGAGAGCAGGCCAGGAAAGAGGAATGCTCGTATCTGGAAATGATAAAACGTAATACCATTTGGGAACCAATTACTCCTCCATGTTGCAACAATGATATTGGCTGATTCACAAAGACATACTCAATGTTAAATGATGTTTCAACATTTTGTGAATACTACATCATACAAACATCACCTCTGCAGTTGTCATCTTTATCAACAGCTGCTTTTTGCCGCTGTTAAATGTATAAAACAAACAAACGGCGCCTTACTCTGCCTTTATCACAGCACTGAGCTCAGGGTTTCTTGTTCGAAATTTGGATTCTTACATGTTTCTTGAGCTGGACCGTAGTCAGGCTGCTAGCCGTTGCAGCTAGAAAACAAACCAGGAGCTACAAGGCAGCTAGGGCCAGTTGCTAATGCTAGCTACGCAAACAGTAGCAGCCAGAAAGAAAAACAACATATGATTCATTGCCGTTTGATAATCTTAACATAGAAAAAGTTTACTTTAGGTTGACTTTCTAAAAAGGAGCCACGGGGAAACTTACAAAATACTGTTCTATCCAATCTGGTCATTTTTGCAACAGTGGCACCAACAATACCATCACTTAGAAAAGCTTGGGGGAAGAGTTGTCTGTTGCATCTCCCAATAGCTGAAAAGACACCGGGTCTAAAACTAAACAATTTGAAATCTATTGAAACTATTGAAGTTTAAGCTTTAGTCATAATGTCTGCAACTCATCAGAAAAAGAACTATTCATAGCAAACCATGCATCGCATTGAAGCACCATGAGTAGTGAATAATACCAATAGCAATGATTAACAACATTTGAAACCAATTCCAAAAAAAAAAAAAGGTTCAGGTCAAAAAGGTCCGAGAAATGTTTGAGGGGGGTTGCAACAAACAGAATGAAAAAACATGCAGAGAAATCTTCCTGTGGATTAAATACTAATTAAACTATTTTTGCAGCAGGAGGATCCTTGGCCCTCAGAAAGCATCGTCACTGTAAGAGCCAGAGTAAACAGGATATGATCGCTTTCTTTGGCATCAGTAAAGTGAAAGCAGCCCAGCAATGAAGAATGCAACCACATGCTCATTGTCAAATTGTCTTCCTACCTCCAGCCTGTAACAATCAATGCACGCTCTTATCTCTCTAACTGCTTATTCATGAAAGGAAACATTTAGGTCTTATTAATAATTAAAAAGCTAGAATGTTGTTATAATACAAACCATTTTCCCTTTATTTCCTTCCCTCTGCAGTGTCATTCTGTATTCTCCTGCAGGAAGGTCACGGGCTCTCAAATTGTCAGTCTTTAAAAAAAGGATGGATTATCAGGGAAACCGAGATCAGCCGAGATACTGCACTCAACACTCAACACTCAACGTACCAAACAAAAACAATGCTCTACACACATTCAGCTGCTGGTAAAGGCTAGCACATGTTGTGTAATCAGGAGGCTCTACCCACTTCACACAAATATCCACACACCCACCCACCCACACCCCACCCCCACACACCCAAACTCACACGTGCTCGGCCTCTGGAAGACGCAGATATGCGCCCGATGGAGCCAACTGCAGAGCTTTGCTAGAGGCACTTCGTCTCATAAACGGCACTAGTGCTTTCACAGTCATTTGAACTGCAACACAATAAATGAGGTCTACAAATTGAAATGAAAGCGATACAGAGCAGAACTGTAAGCTGTCCGGAATAAAGTAACCTGATTATTTTCTGCTTAAGGCTTTCTTTATCAATTTAATTTATTATAACCTTTCCAGACCGTCATATAGCCGGCGTTAGAAGGAATCCTAAACAATAGGAAGAATAAGAGTAAGACAAAAACTCTGACTGTTTTGGGGGGTTTCCCTTAAGAGACAGTTTCGGTGTGACCACCCAAAAAAAAAAAAAAAAAAAAAAAAAAAGGGGAACAGCATTCATTGTATGTTAAAAGGCCAATACTTCACAGCTTTACTAGAGTCCGAATCCATTACAGGCCTGTGTTGCTAATGAAGGGCAAAGGGCATCAACTTTAGGAGTCATACTTAGCAATGTTGTGAATACCTTTTTTTCCCCTTAAGGATACCGATTCCAACACCTGAACTTGGTATTGGCAGCTATAGAGTACTGATTTGATACCAGTGATTATATTTTATTATCAGCTGTATACCATTAGTCCTGTATGGCTGTGGTGGGATTGGTATCGTTGTATGGACTGGCTTAGGTTAAACCCTTTGTAAAACATGAACATATGCATACAGAGAATGAATGCCATTGAACTTTCTTTTATCATATAACGCAACAGATTTTCCAGGGTAAAGTTAGGGCTGGACGGTACAGCCTAAAATGTATATCACGGTATAGTTTTGAAGCTGAGGCTGTGTCAAAGGCGTTTCAGATACTGGATTTGGAACAACTCAAATCCTAAGGATTCCTCTTAATATATACATGAAAAAGAGCTTAAATATTCAGTGAAATGAGGCTCACACAGAACAAAATTTGCTGTCCACCACTAAAAGACCTTAGTTTGTGTTATTTCAGAAGCATTTCTATCTTTTTCCAGGTAGAATAATGATTAGTTTATGGCTAAACACTTTCTTTTCCATTCCACTGATCTGCATTTATACCCAACCACCTCCACGTGAAGGTCACTTTACTACCCTACCTCCTCTTATTATCCCTTTCTTAAATTACCTAATATACCACCCTAAAATGTGTGATGCAAAAAACGTTTGCCATGGACACATCCATCAGTCTGTTGAGGTATGCAACAAAGTAGTGTTGTGCTATGAAAATAAGATGCCTAAGCGCACTGTGTCTGATCCATCGTTCCTGAAAACAAATCCTCTCTGATGAAAAAGACAACTCCTAAAGCAGACCACAAAGGGACACTGTATGTCCTTACATAATTGTTCCTGCTTTACAGCACCTTGATGAATACCCTATTCTTTAACTAAGAGGCTTAAAGTCTATAGCAGCCATGGTATGCTTTCCCTAGTTCCATATACAGTAAGTTCTTTCTGTACCAGTAAACAAGCCATGTTATCTTTAAATGGTCCAAATATAATTAAGCAAATTTGTTATTTTTATTGTGACTGGATTTCCGGTTGTTAAGATTGTGTTACCAATACATACCTCACATCAAACTGTCCATTATGCCTCTCTTGGGGCTGTATTCCTTAACAGACATCTGCGTTGCTACGTACCTCTCTCTCTGCTTGTATGAACTTTTGCCTGGACTGCACATGTAAAACTGATGTGACTGCTGACCCCCCCCCATCTGATTTTCACGATCTGGGAGAAATTAGAGGAACATTTTTTGGCATCCAGACATGTCTGTCAATGCATAAGGGTGAGCTGAGAGGATGAATGTTGGCCCTGAATGTCGCCACGGTAATTATAGACAACAATATTGCAAAATCGACTCCCTGGCTGAAAGTCATAAAATCTTCAGACTAGCACCAAAGCAGGACTGTAACAAACTATTTTCCATTAACATTATCAAGAATCCAGTTTTTCAAATGATCATTATGTAGAGCAGAAACATAAAATACTCTCAAAGTACTCCAACTAGCCGCCAAAAGATGAAATATTCCTATAGGAAAAAAAAACAAACAACGCTTAATCGTTGTAGTTGTAACCTACTAATATTTACTCTGAAATATTAGAGATATTGTCGCTACAGACTAGCTGGTTTATGTACATTTATATTGCCATATCGATCACGCATCTATGCAATGTCATTGTATATGACAACAATAAAAGTGCATTTGCATCTGTGCAGAGATCCTTCCATCAAATTAAATGCTCCAGATTTCTCTCCAGGCTGCACCAATAAATGACCCGACCATCACACCATGTGACAAACTGTGCACAGGCACAGTGGGTAAGCAATAAAACAAGCCTAATGTATGTGAGAAAGATGGATGGGTAATTGTGAAAGAAAAAGCTTTGGGGAAGCAGCAAAACCAATATCAAATGGATATGTCAAGGAAACTCTTCTATAAAAAGTGAGGAAGAGGAAATTAACATCTGCAACCCCAATTCTGACAAAAAAAACACCCTGCAGTCTCACAGAATATCAGGCCATATTCGGGTTGTGGAAGCCAAGTGGCTTATTAAATTCCCAGTCATCAATTTAAGGTCAACATATATCTGACCATTGACCCAACCCAAACATATAGTGTGCTTGGAGATTTAATGGTGGCATTAACCAGTTGGCAGTGACAGTTAAACACATACTTTGAAAGCAATGTTTGCAGTAGTTGCAGCATCACAAGATAACGTTTGTAGTAATATCATATTAAAATACAAAAAACTAAAGTTAGCAAGGTCATTAAAACTGCCAGAAAACTCCCTGCAGCATTGCAGTACCTACCTGTTGGGGTTTAAGGGGGTAAAAGGGAATCTATGAATGCAGACAGTGGCAGCCCCCCAAATTGACTGGACAAGGCTTCAGTGTTTTTGGAGTAGACTTCATCTTAGCTGAAGGTGAGCTGCGTATTCTAAATTGTGAAATTCAAGGGTGTGCCAAAGCTAAGCAATACGTTTGACGTAGCGCGGTAGCTATCAATGATTCAGATATTTAGGATTCTACAGATCATTATTACCAATAAACTGATCATATCATGTGAGCACAAAACCTTTATTCCTGATGTCCACCATCAGGAATAAAGAGGTGTCTGTCTTTTGATGAACATTGACATTCTTTTGCCAGAAATCAGTGTTTTCCATAGGACTGTAAAAGTAAGTGCGTTTGTCTCTCGAACACACTCTCTCTCTCTCTCAAGCACTTGCTGTCCGGTTGCAATGCGCAATTGCATCTATCAAAACTAATAGATGCTTTGGGATTGCTTGTGACAGGCCCAATGTCAACCTTCAGTTACATTCGCAAAAGTAATCTGCACACTGTTGACTGTTGCCTACACCACCGCAAACCCATCCCATGGTGAGGGTTTGCAGATAGGTGGACAAAATAGGGCTACAAACAAACAGGAGTGTGATATTCCTGTTGAACCAAGTGGATGCGAGAGTCCAATACCAGACACTAACACATAAGCTGTGTCCCAATCCAGCGGCTGCAGCCTTCGGAGGACCCAGCCTTCGCGGTCTACGTCGGCCGGGTCCTTTGAAAATAGCGTCACATAAATGAACCGATCATCCTAAAACAAGTGTGATCTGATCAGGCCCCTTGTATTTAGTTTAAACACTTGTATCTGTAGATATTCACGCGAGTTAAAACCCAATAATTACATTTAAATGTGAATTCTCCCGTTGCTGGTCCACTAGTCACCATGTCATTAAAAAAATAAAATAAAATCTTGGGATATGTTGGGCCGTGAAGGATCCATCAGTTGTATCCTCCAAATCTGGGAAAAGTAGCCTGCATTTGTCGGCCGCATTAGAAGGAGTCGTTGAAATGGGACAGCCGTTTCGCGGCCGCTGTGACGCAATCGGTCTACAAATACACCCTCCGAAGGATGCAGCCGCTGGATTGGGGCACAGCTAATGTTTGCTTAATCTGCGTCAAATATTTCCCAAAGAGACGAAATGTGAAACATAAATAGGCTTAAGAAGAATCAAAATATTAGTGTGATGTTAAGAGTAAAATATACTCCTTGAAACATTTAATTAAGTTCAACCGAGATTAATAGAGGAGGTCAAGAAACACAGCCTTTCCTACATACAGGGCGACATAAACTGTAAGGTGACATATTGCAATATAAATTACTTTCCTCATTCCATTTTCACACTACAACCTTTAGCACAGTGGGACTTCTCATTCAATCCGAGCTAAATTACCATCTGATGCGTCCTCAAGATACATCAAGACTACTACGTTACTACGTTTTAATATGTAAACCTTTTGCCTTTTGCTTCGTTTAAGCCTAGCGTCCCCACTTCTCCTGTGTTTTAGACGTTTGAAAAGGCGACGGACGCCGTCTTAGATTTAAAACTCTGGTTCGCGTTTCAGTCTGGATGAGGAGAAAGGGTGACCTTTGGAAACTATGTCACGGACACCCCCATCCGCGACTTGACTGGATCTCAGCAGTCCCAACGTGTCCTTCTGACTCATTACTCCACAGATGGAAAACAAACAAACAGCCTTGATTACCAAGCAACTACTAGTGGTTAATTCAACATGGATAACGATTTACACGAGTTGCTGACCTTGTTGTCTATGCTAACAGCTGTTATGCATTCGAATTCTGCATTTTATAATGCTACTGCCGCCTAAATGCAGAATAGGTAAGCCATTATTTGAGCGGTTTGCGAGCGGCATGTGCAGCAGAGTAATCAGCCCTATGGAACAGACATTGGAAGGCATAGTTTTTGGTTTAGAGGAGGGTGATGGACATAAAACAGAATACTTTACTTTTCCTATCTATGCTTATTTTGTCAGCACCACTATTGTGAAGTTAACAAAGAAACTGTAAACATATAAAAGGATAAATGCTGCTCTCCAATATGATGAGGTCTTCAAGCCACGTCACAGACTGATGCCATCAATTTAATAATAGTAAATGGCCAAATAGTGGTTGGCAATTTTCCTTTGAAGATATATAGATATATTGTGTTCAAACACCTGTTCCGCTAATAATGCCTTTAGCAACTCAAAAAATACTAATTTACATAAATTCCTAAATAGGGTCCAGGAGGAGCATGGGAAAAGATTTTGTATTGTTGCTCTTTGTGGTTACATACATATTTTTGATGACATAACTAGTTTGTTCTCTGGCAATATCTTAGTTAATTCAAATAGCCCTTTCGCGATCATGGAATGTTTTACCGTATATTGTTGACAGAAGCCTTTTCTTCCTGAGCGTGAACATTTGGTAATCCCAAGTAGTGTTTAGCAACAGAAAGGCACACTTTCCCTTGTGTTCACGAAATTAAAAAATATCTTATGTTGAGGTCACAAAATATTTTAAGAAAGCATTAAAATGTGCAGGCCCCCACGTTCCTATACCTGGCAATACCAGCATGGTTGAACATTTTTTTGCATTTAAATGTGACAGAAGTGTAGACACTCTTCAAATAATGTGCAATGTTTGTCTTTAGTGTTATATTTTTGATACATTTGTATTTACAGTACCAGTCAAAAGTGTGGACACACCTTCTCATTCAACTATTTTGAAGAATCTAAAACATATTCTGGTTTGTTGAGCATTTGTTTGTTTACCACATAATTCCATGTGTTCCTTCATAGTTTGGATGTCTTCAATACTAATTTAAATTTTAAATATTAAAAAAAAAAAAAAAAAAACATTGAATGAGAACGTGTGTCCAAACTTTTGAATGGTACTGTATACCTTTACAAACTAGTGCTCAAGCTATGTTTATGTGAAGGTATCCCATGTTGTGAGGGTTTAAGCTTCTTAGAATTAAATAGTTATATACAATGACTCGAACAGTCAGATTTTTAAATCTTTTTTTAAATCTATCTAATAGTTATGTTGTTTATTTAAGAATGTCAATTGTGTCTTAGGGTAGACAATGACGTCACCAGTTTGCATCTTTTTAATTTTTACATTGTAGAAAAAAATAAAAATAAAGAAAAACCATTAAATGAGAAGGTGTGTCCAAACTTTTGACTGGTACTGTATGTCAAATGTATGGTAATGCTTTGGCAAAATATTCCTCTCCCCTCTCAATATTAACAGTGTGTGTGTGTGTGTGTGTGTGTGTGTGTGTGTGTGTGTGTATACATGTGTATGCCAGTATATGTATACACACACAGATCATTAAATTCTGCCTCAACATAATATCTCTTGGATGTTTTAAATTCCAAGCTCGACGTTTTGTTGCTTTTAAGTGGTGTCTGCACGGACAGGCATCTAAAAACAGGCTGCTTTTGCATCAGGCAACACACCCCCAAGATGTCACAGTCATCGGCTGCGAGGCGCCAGCTCCTGGTTATCAAAGCTATGCTGGTTTCTTCTATGAAATGGCACACACACAAAAACAAAACATAACCACACATGTCCACTAGATTTAAAACAGTAATTACCCCCCACCCCCCCAAACGACTGCGCTGTGGGTAAACATATGGTGGCGTCTGGCTTCACCATTACAAAACCACCACCACCACCACCACCACCCACCTCGCGGGTGATGTAGCTCGTGCTTGCTTATGTTGAGCGCTCAAATGTTCAACTTAACACAACGAGCTAGTGTCCCGAAATGCGTTGCACGTGTACATACGGCCAACATAAAAAAGGTTATCCACGTTTTAATGGCGGTATTTAAAAAATAAATAAATAAAAAAACAGAAGAGCACAGCCGGAGACAAAAGCCCGCTGCAGCCCCTCCACTGCCCCCCCCCTCCCCTCCTCCCTCCTCAGCGCTTAATCTAAGCTAGCTAGCGAGCTCGTTCCCAGCCCGACATAGCCTCTCTGTCTCGGGGCTAACCCAGCTCTCTGTGCTTCGCCATTCGACATTTTCCTCTCGGCTTCCCGTCTTCCCGCTTCAAGAGGCGACGAGTGTTCTAAACGCAGATTTATAAAAAAATAAAAATAAAAGCTGAACATTCCAGCTCGCGACGCACTCGGTTGTGTGTAACGCACGTGGCATAGAACTCTAGCGAGCGCACGCAGACACACAACGTTCCATTTTCGAACGCAGTTTACTTCACGTTAGCTCAGCCGTTAGCACGCTCGCTGTAAACCCCCCCTTCTCCTCCTCCTCCTCCTCCCTGTGTATGATCCGAGGCATTCAAACACAAACCTTGTTCTCTCCGCTTACCTTCAAACTGGGCCACACGTATCCCCAACTGACTCATGCAGGTTCTGCTATCTGTGGGGGGGAAATTGCGCAATATAAAGAGTTATTTCCTAAATATTGGAGCTTAACCGTAGCCTACGGCTGTGTGACGTTCATCGCTGGGTTTGAAAACATCCCAGCCGTTCGTCGCCCGTCCTCTCCGAGAAAAGCCCAGCAAAACATGCAAGCGGCGTTCCTATTGGTCGAGGGGAGTCACGTGACCGCCCGAGCCCCACCGAGCTTAAAAAACGTCTCCGTCTGCTGGATAGACTATAGATGGGTATGTGTGGAAACGGTTTTAACTCGTTGTTTTGTCTGTGCTGTGAGTAAACTCGCAACTTTTATCGATTAGACGTTCTCCTAGCGTTCGCCCTGTGTCAGCTAGTGGCGTTTATAGCGTCCGTGGTTGCGTATAGCGTCTGTATTTGGAGGTTAAATAACAGTAATGGGCACTTGACGTCATCTTTTCCGCTGCTGTTAGTGGGAACTTTCTCGAAGATCACGGCTGATGTTAACAGCTGTTTATTTCTATCATGTGAGCATGGTTTAATATGTTGGTGTCAACTTAATTTAAAACAAAAGCCTGATCGTGTGTGTGATTTAGCCCCGCTTATACAGCCCGGAGACTGATGGCATCGGCCCGCTCAGAATCGGTTGCGCAGTGGCATTTGCATCATGGTGTGTGTGTGTGTTGTGCGCATGCGCCGTGGTGCACAATGTTCTATGTTGCAGAGCAGTGCTTGAAAGTCGCAAGAGGAAACCGGAATGGGGGAGGGGCACCGGCTAGACACGAGAAAACGCCACCGGGGCAGGATGGAAATGTCAGGAGCAGTTGTAGGAAAAGGGTTAACATTATAACTAGCTTAACCGGATTAACTAAAGATATGTGGAATTCCTGAGTAAATCGGTTTATTCATTTAACATGACCAGAACAACATTTTGACTCCTCAAAGTGCTCATTTAGGATACCAGTAATTCAATTTTGTTTTAAGACTCAAGGTAATTTTGAAATGAAGTTGTAGCCTCCATTAATCATATCCATATTTAAGAGCTTGGGGTATTCAACATGTAAATCCTTGTTTAAATCAATCTTGCAACACAAATGCAAGATATCTTATTACCTGGTGACTATCATTTCAATCACAAACATGTAATGATTTAAAATTCTAATATTGTTAGATTTATTTTTGGATAGTAAAAATGGCATTGGGTAGCCTTGAATAAATCGCAGAAAGCCTATCAGTAATCTGTATTCAGTACAGCTAGTATGTGATCCAATGACTTGATTTAATCTTTGCCATCATTGCATTAGGAATGCTGACCAGAAATACAAATCTGGATGTGTTTTTTCAGTTTTGGTGCATGGACTGGTTTGCAAGCATTAAATGTGCCACAATTTCACATGATAAATGCACATGACTCTTCTAAAGGCATTTGAATGTATATACTGTATGATTGGTAGTCAAGTGAAATCCTTTATGAGCTTGTCAGAGAAAGCTATTGCCTAAATTACACTGACAATGGAAACTGCGTCATAAGCTGCTTTTCTTTTAGAGCACGGCGTTAGTCGTGAGGTAAAGCTCTGTTATATTTAACAAAATAAAATAGTATTTTTCTCTAACAGAATTACAGATACTAATTTTACGGTTCCCCGATATGTCAGAATAATAATTCTGTACAATACCAGATTGTTAAACATGCCAGAAAATACTTACAGAATAAGACTTCTAGTGTCAGTCCTATGTATTTATATTCAAAGCCCTATTGTCAAGTGTGACTCAGAGATCCCACAGGACAAATCATAAATATATAATCTGTAACATTAATGCAGTTATTTTACCTTGCCATTATTGGAATCCTGTAAGTGACACCATGACACCTTGAGCACGGGTATATGAACAATTTATTTACACAACATGTTTGAATTAAGCTTTATATCAGCTTCAGGGACAAGTTGCTTTTAACAAAAGCAGATGGTGGCAGAAAATGTCTACAGGTCCGGTCTTACACCGAATCCTGGACCTTTAGGAGGCTCTATCAGAGAAGTCAATCCACCTGCAGGCTCACAGGAGAAACGCCCGTTTCTGTAAAAAAAAAAAAAAGGAAAAATGTCTTAAAGGCCAGTCAGTGCACATACAATGTCAGACAAACAAATTTCAATGATCAACCAGAAAAATATAGTAGGCTAGTTAATTCATGATGCTTTTGTATGTACCTGGGCCCAGGTAGTGGGACTCTGCCTGCTTTAAGCTCATCAATAATGTCCTCAATGTCCTTCGGTGAGAGGTCCTCCTGAAAACAAGAAGAAAGCAGGATGAATATGAAGAAAGCCAGCTTTTCATTGATAGTGGTCTTGTGCTGGATAATTAACTTTTGAATAGTTATTCAAATTCTTCAACCTGTATAGAGAGCTGCAGGGATGACGTATTTTCGTCAAGCGACCCCGGAAGTCAGCATTACTCTGGTTACCTCGACAATTACTTAACGGGATTTTTACATTACATTTTTGATTATTGCAGAAAACAAGTTCCATGGCAAAGTTCACGATACATACACGTTAAGTTCAGTAAAATAATCTTTACAAATGAACCTCACTTTTATTTTTGAAGCGTGAATTCTATGTAAAGTTAAAAAGTTAGCGTCAGGATATAAACTAACTACATCACGGTCACATGACTTCAAATATACACAACAAGGCTGTAAAGGCGGACTACTGGTCGTGATGACGTTTTGTAGTCTCATTCAGCCACTTGTTAGCAACCTTCTTTTAAAGACAAGTAAAATCTTAAAAACTCACAAGGGTGGTATTTTTATAAGGTAGAAAAAAACATCAAAATAAATTTAGCATGTGTTCACGACAGACCTTATTACAGACATCTTATCAGAAACCCATCCAAAAAAACAATTGACTTCGAGACAAGGAAACCAGAGGTGCAAATATGTTAACTATTTACCAGGTTTTACGACTCAGTTCAAAGCTAAGGAGAGAGGGGGAGGTTAAGAGGAAATACTTGAAATACTACTTTTGTAATATTTCAAGTAGCTTTTGAGGATTATGGAGATTTTTCACTGTCAAAAAAAATGACCAGACTTCCTCCATAATAACCCATTTCAAATTTAAAAATAACCATTTTTGTACAGAAAATGACTTCTGCCATCTGGTGCTTCTTGCTTCTGAAACTTAATCAGATAAAGTAAATTTCCATGTGCTATAACAGGTAATGAAACTGTTGGTTCATATCCCCTTAAAAATATAACATTGTTTTTCCTAAAGTCAGTGCTTAAGTGGCTACAACTGTGCCAAATAATAAATTAAATAAAACCAAGTCCATGCAATAGGTGACAGAATGAGTGCATTTCTGAGTACCAATTATACAGATAAAATGCTAAACTCAGTTCCACCTTACTCTTGATGTTAACACATTGTACCTGTTCTGCCTCCAGTGATCACACCTCAACAATTTGAGGTGTTACAGAAAATTTCTCCTTTCTCAGCCACATTTATTTTAAATGGGTCATTCACTTTTTGCTCGGCTTGCAATAACTAAACTTCCCATGACAATTGAGTGCAGGATGATTTAAGATAAAAACAAGCTTTTTATATCTTATCTGGCTCCTGAAGTGATTCTTTGCACAAGACAAATATGTTATTCCAGTCATAAGATTGTTTTTTCTGCCATGGTTTCCATTTCCTAAATTTATTAGTTTTAACTTTACAAGCGTAGGCTGAATCACACCTGTACTGGCTTCCAAAGAAAATAAAAAATGGTAGCACTCCTTAAAAAGGGCTGACAGATTTCAGCCTTTAACCTTATTTTGTTTATTTAGTTATACTGTTCGGTCATGAGGCCATCTGCACAGAGTAGTCAAACACTCACGTAATAGTTGTCGTTGATCTGGACCATTGGAGCGTTCACACAGGCACCCAAGCATTCCACTTCTATTAGAGTGAACATCTTGTCGGGGGTAGTTTCCCCAACTTTGATACCTGTGGGAAAACAAATAAAGACATTTATTTAGTTTATATTTAGCTACTCTTTTCTGACAAAATGAAGATTATGTTACGGAAACAACAAATCATTTTAACTCAAGCAGTGCTACCTAAAATTACACAGCTGTAAGGTGAGTTATAACTATTAGTATAGCCTCACTATGTGGTTGGTTGATTGAAAGAACAAACTAGTATGAGGATGCTCTATTGAATGCTACACAGACTGAAGAAGGTTAGCAGAAGTTGTCTGGCTTGATTTCAGGCTGATATGTCTTCTTGTTTGCTGCTACAGTTCGCTGTTGTGTGTATATATAACAATTGTATATTTACAAGTTTGTTCCCGAACTCTGTTTATCTCAAATATACACAATAAAAGCAAATGTCATCTGCCTTTTCATCTCTTCATTGGTGTCGCACCATAAACTGAAAAAATGTCTCTCTTACCCAGTTTGTTTTGGATGGCCTCCAGGATGCTGTCTGAGTTGCAGAGCATGCAGGGTGTTGTTGTGCAGATCTGAATGAAGTATTTCCCCACGGGTTGACGCAGGAACATGGTATAGAAGGTCGCTACTTCATACACTCTCATTGGAGCAACTTCCAGAACCTCAGCAACCTGAATGAAAACAATTACAAACATTCACCGTGTCATTGCATGACACACAAGACATGGTGTTGTATGGCCTTTCATATTAAAATGTTTTCCAACGAATTCAATAAGCATCACACAGCTGTAAAATAATATTGCAGAGGAAACTCTGTGCCTTGTTCATGGCAGAGATAGGGAGCCATCCATGTTGCCTCTGGGCTACGTCCAACACTGGGATGGTGGCTGCCTGCTTGTGTCCAACAGGGTACATTGAAATGATCGCCTCAATCCTCTACAAGGGATCAAACAGAAAAATAGTTACACAATGATTATACAATAATTAGACCAATTTAAACTATCAAATGTTCATACAAAATAATTAACTGAACAGTATTTACAAGTAATGCACTGATCCTGGTATATGGATTGACATCAGCTTTAAAAAGTAATGTGAAGCTGAATACAACAAAATAATCATTGTTTCACCTTGGTGATAATGATCAGGTGCTTATATTTTACTGTCCATTAAAATGGCAAGAACTCATTTAACAATATATCAATAGAAAACCAATTAATCACATTTCAGCTTTATAGATAAAAAAAATTAAAATAAAAACAACGTGAAAATAAATATTCTGGCTGAAACAAGAGAAACAAATGCTGTTTCACTTGTTCAATTTGTTTGTCTGAATTTGTATTTAAAGACTTGTACAGACAAATCAGAACAGATCAATTGACGCAGGGAAATATAAGATATTGGTCAGTGCTTCCACTGAATGCACTACTCAACACAGGTCAACCTTACCATTTTGTTCTCCTCAGTGAAGTCAAAAGGAGTATCTGCATTGTTGTCAGGAGTATCTCGGTGCTAAAACAGAAATACCACAGTTTTAAATGGACAGTAAACAAAGTTTTCAAAGATATAATTATCCTTAGTCATCTTCAAATAGCATTTATCTGCCAGTTTATATTTGTTCCCGTTTCAAAAATGTGAAGCTAATACTTTTGACTGAATATTTTGTTTATGTTGTACATGGATATGATGCCTAAATCAATATTATAGATGTTTTTTTCCAACAACCACCGCTTTCATGTGAGCAACAGGCTTATGTATAGTATTTAATAAGATCTGATAAAATATGAATAACCCACCATGTAAGGCCACAGGGGAAAACAGGTGCTGCTATCAAACCGTTGAAAAGACTCAACACAGATAACAATTACTTGGGCTTCTGCACACACTGCCCCCTTGTGAGCAACAAATATCCTTTGTGCAATTAAGAAAAAGAACAACTTGAAATGTAATGGAGTTTGAAGGTAAAAGTGTTAAAAGACAGCATAACCAATTCCCAAAGAGTTCAAACACAATTCAGCCAAACCTACTTTTCGCCAGTCACAGATTTAAAAACATCTGTACTATCAAGGGACAATGAAACCATGGCATGTTTCCATTACATGACAATAACATGTGATGTTTTTGTTGCACAGCATGGCTCTAATAGGCTCTGAAGGAAGCTACTGGGATAAATTAAGAGCTTCTGAAAACTAACACCTTAAGGATTATTACAGCAAAAATAGAAGCAGAAGAATATTGCTGAATCATACATGGATTACATCTATACATTAGTTGTATTGGCTGAAACTTGTACAAATAATATGACCACCTGTAAATAACAGGTAAATACAGTCGTTAACTCAACTGACTTAAGTTCGTGGTTATGAAAGATTTATTTATCAGTATTGTGTGTTAACTCTCGAGTAAAACAGGCATTCTTTTTTTAATAATAATGTTGATGGACAAGTAAAACCTCGATCTCCAGAATGTAGAGCACAGAATGAAGGAAAGAATTGTTGTTTTGATTTAATCCTGGTGTTTAATCTTAAATCTTTCATCCCAGTCCCATATGTGTTTTCTTTAACCACTGAAAATGCATCATATTGTAAATTTTATTTTCATACTTTAAATAAAATGTTGCAACACAGTAAATTAATATGCCACATACGCACTGAAAGGTCATTAAAATAGACGTAATGGACTGATGCTTTGACATAATAAAAAGTAATGGTTTAAAATATTATTTGCATGTTCTCTATTACAGCTGGGCTGATCACACTGATACAAGGGAATACAGGTCAGCAATAAGAGCAATATTTCTGAGCACCAGAAAGAAAAATGTGACTGTCTATTTCTATGCACCTTCAGTGTTGATGGTAACTCAGTGCATTCACTGCTTTCCCATGTAAAAGTAGTCCCTGATTTAGGAGCTAAAATTAAATCTGCTTTAACCGAATTGAAAACCACTAATATTCTGCCCCATATAACCAAGCTTAGGGTACCATTTATGTCACAGATTTGGGTGGAAGCATATTGACATTATGACAAATTAATTATTCCGATGATTCTCTATGAAGCTGCTGATTCAATGTGAACCACTGTGTCCAGTTCAACACTGAAAGTTAATTGTGAGATGTTCAACAAGCACTGGACAAATTAAGCCTGCCTACACTGCACTGGCTACTCTGTTCCAAACCTCTTCCGCACATTTCTTGACTTTGGCAAAAAAACTGTAACTCACCACAAAGATGCCACCAGCTCCAGCGCGTGCAGCAGACCGATGCAGACTCCTCACCTGTCTGGCCTGCAAATACATAGGCAAAGAAGTCAGAATAAAATACCTGGTTGTGTGTGTGTGTGAATTGAAACATTAACTCCCTAAGGGAGAGTCTTTTGGGCGGGCATATCTCGCTTCCGATTACCTGAAAGGACTGGAAAATTAAAAAGATGCAAACTGGTGACGTTGTCATTGTCTACCCTAAGAGACGGTGTGTCAAGTCCAACAAGGCATAGTTTGAGGGTATTATATAATGGACATTCTTTGAATAAACAACTATTAGATAGATTAAAAAGATTTAAAAATCTGACTGTTCGAGTCATTGTTTATAACTATTTAATTCTAAGAAGCTTAAACCCTCACAACATGGGATACCTTCACATAAACATAGCTTGAGCACTAGTTTGTAAAGGTATACAGTACCATTCAAAAGTTTGGACACACCTTCTCATTCAATGGTTTTTCTTTATTTTTATTTTTTTCTACATTGTAGATTAATATTGAAGACATCCAAACTATGAAGGAACACATATGGAATTATGTGGTAAACAAACAAATGCTCAACAAACCAGAATATGTTTTATATTTTAGATTCTTCAAAGTAGTTGAATGAGAAGGTGTGTCCAAACTGTTGACTGGTACTGTAGGTGTCATTGACATTTGCACATTAAAAGGGGTAGAAATACAGGTCGTATTCTACAATAGTTAGAAGCATCCTTGTTGTTCTAGTTTGCATCTTAACGTAATGATTTACGTTATGGGGACCTGCATGTTAACGCTACATGTTCTGAACCAAACTATGTCAAATACGTAAATGCTCATTTCAAGACAAACGTTTCCTTTGAATGGCTCATTTTGTGCAACGATCACCTTGTAAACGCTTGACAGCAGTAGGCTACATTAGCTAGCATGCTAACGTAACCCAGCCTTACTTAACACTAGCTTAGCGGCCTCCGCTACTTGCCCTTGTGAGGAGTCATAGCTTTTTTCTCCAAGTTGTCCAAAAAGAGCATTTATATTTTTACCCAGAACCATCAGAAATATCATAAACATACCGTCTGCGATACTGCAGAGCGAACTGCAGCAGACAGAAACATCTTGGGGCTTGAAGTTTGGTCCCAGTGCGTTACTAAATGGAGGGGACAGCAGCAGCCGACATCAACACAAGCTCCACGCTCGATTGGAAGGGTCTGACGTCAGACACTACGTCAGGACGTCAGACACTACGTCAGACGTCAGGAGTCAGGGGTGCAACTGAATCGATCCCAGAGTCATTTATTTGAACAGTCATTTAGACATTTGTAATGCAACGTTTACCGGCGACAAATATTCCAGGGCATAAAAAGAGCGAATGTGTTTAATTACACATTATTACATATTATAATAATGAAATGTGCATAACATTTACACAATAACAAATTGTAACACTTTTACCACAAAACAAAGTGCTTCTCAGTAAAGCAATGATACAATCCATATTATAAGTGATAAAAGCGAGATGCTAATTAAAACTATTACTTTAATAATGTTGTAATGTTTCTTCTTTTGCCAATTGATCTTGGCTCAGGGCATTTGTTTACTGGATGTCTCTCTCTGTCCCTGTGCCCCCCCCCCTTCTCTCTGTCTGTCTGTCTCTCTCTCTCTCTCTCTCTCTCTCTCTCTCTCTCTCTCTCTCTCTCTCTCTCTCACCGACCCTATCAAATCAAATCACCTCATGCCTACATGAATCCCCAGCATTCATCCTGTTGCTGCACACTACCTCCATCTCCACCTCCTTGCTTGGGAAAATAATGCCATCAACAGGCCAGCGGGGGCTCATCCAATGAAAAAGTGGGAGTGCCGCACCCTGCAGGCCGATTGGCTGCCCTGGCCCTGAGCAGACAGAGTGAGCCTGCAACTCAGGGATTAGAGGCGGGTCTCTATGCATGCTGAATTGTGCTGCTTCAGTACAAGAGGCCTTGCAGCATTCTTACTTTACTCAGGAGGATCCAGACAGATCAGATTAACCCATATTCTGATTCATCCTCAGATGATATAGGCATCCGTCCTTTCACAATGGTGGTTCCTGAGTCCCAGAACAAAATGTACTACCCTCCTGATGACCTGAAGGGGGATGCTCATGTGCCTGATTTTAACTCCTATTTGGCACTGTACAGGAAATCTCTTGAGAATCCAGAAGGTAGGTCAAAAACGTCTTTATTTTTAGTGCAGTGCTTGCAGGATTTCCTTGCATTCTAGCTCCCCCTGATGTGGATGCAGTATCTGTTTGTGTTTATCTGCCCTGGCTGCAGCCTGTAACACTGACATGAAATATTACTTTGTTTCAGCGTTCTGGAAAGAAGTTGCTGATGATTTCTTTTGGAAGAAGCCAGCATCAGGACCAATGCTGCAGTACAACTTTGATGTGACAAAAGGGAACATTTATGTGAAATGCATGGAAGGGGCCAAAACCAACATGTGCTATAATGTCCTGGACAGGCTTGTGAGGGAGAGGAATCTTGGTGAAAAGGTTGCCTATTACTGGTAAGAGACAGTTTCTGTCCGCCATGAATGATAGCTTTGATTGGAAATACTGAATGGAGTTATGTCAGGTATTCCAGTCAATAGCAACTGTTGCGTCCCCTGTGCCAACCCGAGTGCAACAAAGCAAACCTCAGCTAGTACAACACAGTGTCAGTGCCTCAAACTTTCTCTCCTCTGAATCAACAGAGAAAATTAAACAGGATTTTTTTTTTTGCAGAGTTCATATGAATTGGGTACAATGCATTTTACAATCTAGCATGTATGCAAATTGTAAGAGTACTTAAACTTTCATAAAAACAAGTTTTGAGGTGTTTTATTACCGTACAAAAGACGAGTTCTACTTGAATCATCCCAGATTCTTCCAATATGAAAAGTCTAATAACAACCTTTTGGATTATTTTTACGACTTCATACATTCTTTCACTGAACCCCTTTTGAGCTTGTGATTTCCACTTTCCTCTACTTTATGTTGTTTTCACTTCATGTTATGGTGCATATTTACTCTGTAAACAGAAGGAGGCTTAGCAAACAACAAATAGTGGTTTTGCAAACTCAGCAGTAATAGGGGTTTATTGGAACTGGGCACAGTGGAAACCAGACATCGCCCACAGTGTCTTAACGCTGATTGTTCTGCATCAAAGCATTTATGCAATATGCTCAAGTGTTTGTCATACCGGTTTCAGCACTCCATATGAGGAGAATACAGTCTGTCCTCTGTAGTACCAAGGTTATAATGAAGTTATCAAATCACATCCTGTATGAAGGTATTGAATGTTAAACTAAAACAATTAGAGCCTTAGGGGTCATTCATCAGCTGCTTCAAAATGCCCTTTTGAATTGTTAAAGGTCATTAGAAACAGTTTCTATTAGTAATGCATTAGCTTTTATATCTGTAGGCTGCAGACAAACGAAGATATCTCAATGTCAAGTTTGTCTCAGTTTTATTTTATTTTTTTATTTTTACACAAGAATAGGCAAGGCAAACAAACCAATGAATGTATACAGGATGCATGCATCACATAATATATTAAGACTGAAATAATGAATAACATGAAATCAAATACAGACTAAAAGAAAAAAAACAAAGAAAAAGTCAAGAAAACGAAAGAGCATAATGAATAAAAGACTGAAAAGTATGGTGCATGTACAACAACAGCACAGCAGCTAAAAGCAGCTTCACCATGTTTGGATTGTATGACAGATGACCTCAGATGATCTGTTGGATCTTTTTGAAGTGGAGTAATGTGCTCAGCTCTCTTGGTGTTTGTTCTTTCAAGCAGCAGCATTTTCAATCAGACCTGTGAAAATCCTATTATAGCAGTCTGGCCTGCCAGAGATAAAGGCGTGGAATACGCTTTTTAAATATTGTTTGTTCAATGCACATTCAGAACTAATGAGAGCATTAAGCAGTTGAAATAATTATTATATTATATTCCTTTATTGATCCCCATGGGGGAAATAAAGGGGTACAAGGACTGACCCCTGTGGAACATTTGATTTGGTTGGTTCTGATACATATTTTCAGAGATGCATAAAATAGTATATAAAGACAATAAAGACAATCGAATATATGTACTTTATTGATAGCAGTTGCTTTAATGAGTGCAGAGTTTCATCACTGTTATCAATTATTTCACCGTCATCATAGCGGTAAGGTTGATGACAGGTTTGAGTGAGTTGAGTAATATGCTGCTCGTTGGCATGTGAAATATTGTACAACATAGCTTTACAAAAAACGATCACACAAACATTCAAAACCAATAGTCTCAGAAACAGGGGGGGGGGTTAACTCCCCTGTGAACTCAACAAACTCACAGGGAGAAATCCTATTGTCTGAAAAGGTACTTTTAGAAAAAACAGGGTATCTGGAGGGTTTTTAACGCAATGTGATTAACACACATGGACAGAGCTTCATACAATCTGAGACAGGCTTTGCATGTAACAGAATTGGGTTTTGTTTCTCCATCTGTATTTTGTCCTCTCAGGGAGGGGAACTCACCTGACCACCACATGGCCATCACCTACCGCCAGCTGCTGAGCCAGGTCTGCCGTTGTGCTAATGTCCTCAAGCAAATGGGTGAGACATTTTAGACCTAAACCACATAACACCAATATTAATTGGCTCGTAGCTTAAAAAGAGATCACTTCATCCTTTTAAATGACCTTCAGCAGGTCAAAATTTGAGTAAAACAAGAAATACATGGACGCATGCCTGAATCATTGCTTGATTCCAACATATTTTCAGCTTGTAGCTACACACTAGATACTACTATATAGCCCTATGTGGTATGCCAAATGCACTTGTTACATATCAGACAAACAGATAGGATCTGGCATATCCAACATGTTGAAACTCACCTTAGAGCTACATTGCCATTGCTGGTTTGAGTTGAGAAGTAGTTCAGATGCGGCAGATATCAGGCCCAGATGTGATTTGTGTTATCCAAAACATCCAATCGGCTTGTTTCTGTGTTTAAGGTGTAAAAAAGGGAGACAGGGTGTCCATCTACCTTCCCATGATCCCAGAGCTGGTCTACACTATGTTGGCATGTGCAAGGATAGGAGCTGTTCACTCCATTGTGGTAAGTAGTATGATGAACGATCCAATTTTTGATGAGAATTATTTTTGTTTCACAAATTTTGGAGAGGCAGATGAGTGGGTTTTGCTACATGTCAGCATGTTAAAAAGAAAACAAGATTTTATTTCTTAATGTGAGCTATTTCACCTTCTCTGCAATCCAAGCAGGAGTCAGTCAGCATTATTTTATGGTAATATTTAACCCATAGCTTGCGTGCATAAGTTCCAATCTATGTGACTTTCTCCTCATCTCTTAGTTACAATTAAGTCATTTTAACAGTCAACATGTAGGTTAGCAGTGTTTGCCCTGCTCTTATCAGCTGTTCTCTGTGTGAACACTGCACTGACAGCACATGCACTCAATATATGAGTCAGCCTCTGGCTTTATCTAGCTTGGATAGGCGACAGAGTCTTTGCAGTTTTGCAAGGAAGCCAACTCTATTTTAGCGTTTCAACCTTCTTCATCCATGCAAAGGTTAGTAGCCCTGTTAAAAATATCTCAAGGCTGCTCCAAGATGGGTTTGCTTCATAACTTGCAAAGGCCTATTTCTGGCAGACTAAGTGACCAGTCTGTGCTTGGTCATTGTTGAACAAGTTTTTTTTTTAAATACTTGATATCAACACCACTGAGCAACATAAGGATCTCTTGCACAACGCCAGCCTCCTGGACTCTCATGTGACTATTAATAATAATCATAAATTAGCTTGGCATGAAATTAAATCATAGATGGAGCCAGACAGGACAGTCAATGCCAGGTATGCAGTGACATTTTGCTGAGTCCAGAGTCCTCAGTGTCCCAAATCATAAAGCTGTCATCAACACTGGAACGCCACACTCTGTGAACTCTTAACCTTGACCAAAACACAAGCGTCTGGCGGTGGACGCAGTCGATGACATTCCGATAAAAGAGTTATTATAAATGTCTGGTTTATTATGTAAGATTGAACAAGGTGACTTTGCTCTACTTGATAAAGGGAGAGAACAGCATGCAGCAGACTGTTTGCACTTTAAAGCGAGAGTATCAAACAAGGAATAATGGTACAATCTAGTTAAACAGTTAGTAGAGAAGAGACATAAAGTCAAGTGTGTGGTTAATATCTGAACCAAACTTTTAGTTTGTGAGACGAAGGATCATGGATGGGTTACTGAACAGGCCTACCGAGCACTGGCCCAAGGAGGAAAAGCAATAGGGGCCCCTCTAGCCTTGACCTACAAAATGTAAAATAGACCCGTATCGACAGGGAAGGGACTCAAAATGACCACAAATAAACATAAAATAACTACAAGGAAACCAAAACAACTATGCTGTGCTTTTATATATGTTTTATGACATTTTTGTTTGTTTTACTCTGTGTTTTATATGTTAAGTTTCTGACTAATGTTAATTTCATTCTCTTTGTGTTTTAAATGTGTGCTGCTTTTATTCTAAAGCACTTTGTTGCAGTGTTTCGAAAGGTGCTTGATAAATAAAATGCATTATTCTTCTTCTCATTATTATGGTAAACGGCAATCAAAGCTTACAGACCGATTTCATTGTTATAATTTAAAGGTTTAGGTAATGAGGCAAAACTGTTGTCTTGTTTACAACCAGTCATGTTTCTTGCCATGTTGGATAACAATGTTATCAATAGAAATGATGGACAAAACCATGACAGTAAGATCAAAGCTGTAATAGATCAGAATTATCCTTAAAGGTCATAAGCTTGACCTTCTCTTTCTCTTTACATGCTCAGTTTGCAGGTTTCTCCTCTGAGTCTCTGTGTGAGAGGATCATGGATGCCCAGAGCAGCGTCCTGGTGACAGCAGGTTTGTCCGGCAACAGAGCAGCATCAGGATGTGATGTGTTGTAGCGCTCAGGGGCTGTAAAGATGGTTATCAAGTTCACACAGTTCATCACCCATCTCTCCATTCCTTTGTAATGTACAGATGGTGTTTACCGAGGAGAGAAGCTGATCAACCTGAAACAGATTGCAGACGAGGCTCTGGAGAAGTGCCGAGAAAAGTAGGTCTGGCTGACCAGGCCAACAAGTTTCTCATTTCTCAGCAACCGCCCTTATTTACACTAGCTGCTCTGCTGGTAATGGACTCAACCCTGACATATGATTCACTAGACACACAACACCCCCCCCCCCACACACACACACACACACACACACACACACACACACGCAAAGCAAAGTCCTATCAGCTGATATCAAGGACGTTGAAGAAACACACTTTCCAAATTTCGGGGTTGCTGGGCAACATGGGAAACTCAGACTATTTAGGAAAGCTCAAGCTGCTTGTTCCCCGTAGCAACATGAGCCGGGATGTGATCTGTTATAGGGGGTGCAGCTGTAAAGTTATTTATTTATGCAAAGCAGAGCAACACAAGCACTTAATGCCTTTTACTGCCTCGAACAAAACCTTTTTTTTTTTCTCACAGAGCGTCATCTAGTGTCACTAAATGCCTCGTCATCAAGCACCACGCACTCAGGACAAAAAGCGGAGCTGCATGCAACAAACTACAGGTATGTATGTTTTAAAAATAACCACCTAATGTTTAGGTTTTATTTCACTTAAAACACATGCTATATAAAAAATCTTCTAACAAATTACATGTCAATTTATAATTTACATGGTCTGTTATCACCCCTATTTTCGCAAATTATTCAAGTCGATAAAATGAGTGATTTTATGTCCTGCATTTGTTCCTTGTTGTGATGCGTTCAGACCTCCTGGGACTCAGACTGTGATGTGTGGTGGGATGAGGTGATGAGAGACTCTCCTGAAGAGTGTGAACCCGAGTGGCTGGATGCTGAAGATCCGCTGTTTATCCTCTACACCAGCGGCTCCACCGGCAAACCCAAGGTAAGATGAACGATGTGCAAAGAAACCAGTTTTATATAATAGAAACACAAAGAGTAGCTCAGGAAATCTGCATGTAAATTCTCAGCGAAACCATGTTTTTTAATTCGCAGCATATTATTTCCTTCTCTAATAAGGATCTAATGTTGTTAACTGTGCTCTCTTTGACATAATATTTTGTCACTGCTGTGAAATAGCGAGAATTTATGTTTTTCTAGAAGGCATAAATGAATCCCTAGGCAGTTGAAAGCACAATAATTGCTTTTGTATTTAACATGTGTGTCATGTTATTATTACATAAAACAAAGGACTCAGAGCATCAGATATATGAAATTATCTGCGTTTTTGTCTCTCTCTCTCTCTCCCTCTCTCTCTCACACACCCACACAACAAACAAACCTGCATAAGCCCCTTTATTTTTGCTGTCTGCTGTCTTTTTGCTGACCCATTACCTCCTCATTCATGTTTCCGTGCTTGTGAACTTTACAGGGTGTCCTCCACACTGTTGCCGGGTATCTACTCTATACGTCGCTGACCTTCAAGTACGTTTTCGACCATCACCATGACGACGTGTACTGGTGCACCGCGGACATCGGCTGGATCACCGGCCACTCCTACATCACCTACGGCCCCTTGGCAAACGGCGCCACAAGCGTCCTAGTGAGTCTGAAAGAGACTTTTATCGCATTAAAAATCATCACAGTGCCATCAGAAGACATATCTTTCCATACCATTTTTAAGACCTCCTTTGAGATGCATGTTTGTGTTTCTCCAGTTTGAAGGTATCCCAGTTCACCCTCATGTCGGCCGGTTCTGGGAGATCATTGAGAAGTACAAAGTGACCAAGTTCTACACAGCTCCTACAGCCATCCGCCTGCTGATGAAGTACGGACGGGAGCCGCTGCAGAAGTAAGAGCCTGCATCTTCTGAATGCCACAGCAGCTCAGAAACATCTAGATTTCCGAAAGGCTGACTCATAAGTTTGACTTTTAAATAACAGGTTGATGTGGTCTGTGCTTGGAGCGTATTGTAACCTGTGATACATCTTGTGAAGTGTAATCCAAAACTCATTTATCTGTCGTATGCTCACTACTTCCCAAACACTGAGGAAAGTTTTCTCCTCTGCCTCCTCCAGGTATGACCTCTCCAGCCTGAGGATTCTGGGTACTGTTGGTGAGCCCATCAACCCTGAGGCGTGGCAGTGGTACCACGAGGCCGTCGGTCAAGGCAGATGTCCCGTAGTCGACACTTTCTGGCAGACAGAGACCGTAAGTGCTCAGCTGGCATTCATTTATAAATCAATATCATGTTTAGAGGGTTAGAAAACATTTCAGTCCATATATACAGAAGAATACATGTGATAAACTGTGCAAAAGCATTTGATGTTACCAAAAACGACTAAGAACCACTGCAATTTAGATTTTCCTTCCTTTTAATATAAATTTATATATCTTTAGGGAGGTCATGTTTTGACTCCTCTGCCTGCTGCCACGCCGCTGAAACCAGGCTCTGCCGTAAGTGACAACATCTGTTATCTCGTAATATTTTAATGTAAATCTTAAACCCACCAACATCTACATACTGGTATGGAAGGGTTGGACTAAACCAATGCAGGAGATGCATCGTTTCTATTTGGCTTTAGATTATCATCCAGACTAGGAAACATAGAGGAGCTGTTCAACAAGAGAACACAGTGACCTCACATTAAATCCACTTCTCATGTTTCAGACATTTCCATTCTTTGGAGTGGAGCCCACAATCCTCAACGAACATGGAGAGGAACTGGAAGGCGAGGGCGAGGGTTATCTCGTGAGTATCAATTCAATTCTATGCAACTTTATTTATCCATGCAAGGGAAATCGTGTGCAGCAGCTCACCGCCCAGATAAACAAATAGGAAAGTAAGAAAATACCATAAATCATAAACATTCAAAGGCTTTAGGATTAAAAAACAAAATGTACTGTATGTGTAACTGATAACTAATACATTCATAAATAACTGTATAAGATAAGTTCACCTTAACAATTCAGCTACAATTATTATTGGCTTGTCAACCATTCATTTTGTGTAAAAACAGTTTTCAAATGTATTAGTTTTATATAAAGTTTAATACTGATTTTTGATGTTATTGTTTTATTTGCTTATTTCAGTCTTTTTATAGTATTTGATTATGTCTGTATTTACCTGATTTGAATGAATTGTAGTTCTGACTCATGGTTTTTAACATGTAAAGCCCTTTGTTTTGAAGGGTGAAGTTAATTATATGAATTATAAGTTTATTATTATTGATGGTAGCGGTTATACCTCTGTTATGTATTGTAAGTATTTTCTGTGTTTTGTTAAAGGTATTCAGGAGACCCTGGCCTGGAATAATGCGCACTGTGTACAAAAACCACGAACGCTTCGAAAACACCTACTTCAAGAAGTTCCCGGGCTTCTATGTAACGGGTGATGGTACGCCAAAAAAACTTTTAATACGTCTTCTGTCTGGACACTGAAGTTAAAAAACCTGCAACACAGACTATATGTCAGAAGAGTTTTAATACCAAAAATGTACTTGATTATGTTACTTCTCTCAGGTTGCAGGCGGGACAAAGACGGTTATTACTGGATCACAGGAAGAATAGACGACATGCTGAATGTGTCAGGTACTGTGCTGTGCTATTGTCTGATAACACCGCTGCTTCTCAAAACCTTGAAGAAAAGGTTATTACAATTGTAAACTGAGGTACTGAGGGGAGAACAAGGGGGCTGTGATTTATCTGTTAACAATTGTAAATAATTAAACATTATTTAAACATTTTCTATATCTGTTCTTTGGATTTAATGTAATTTTACAGGTAAAACATTTCCAAATGAGTTCAATTTTCAGACAAAGGACGTGTAAATAATAAAATACTTATTTAACTTTAACAAGTTTTGTCTTTAAGCTTTTGGGCTGGTATTTATAGTAATAATAATGCAAAAAAAAAAACCTCCTATTATCGTTTATTCAATATATAAATTCAGTATGTGTGTCTTTATCTGGCTACATAATATGTTCAAGTATCCTGACTGGGTATACACAGTATAATATGACTGACGAAGTAGAACATGCTTAAAGAAATAATAAAAGAAACAGGAATAAGGAGCAAGAGATTGCTGATACCTGCAGATACATACAGCAACATGTGAATAAGCACGTCTCCATATGTATTTTTATGACCTTATGACTGTTTCTTTGTGTCTTTCAGGCCACCTGATGAGCACAGCGGAGGTGGAGGCGGCTCTCACGGAGCACCTGGCCGTGGCGGAGGCTGCAGTAGTGAGTCGGCCTCACAAGGTGAAGGGCGAGTGTCTGTACTGCTTCGTCACCCTCAAAGACAGCAGGGAGTTTAACCACAAACTGGTGGAGGAGCTCAAGAGACTGGGTGAGCCTCCGACACAGGGGAGGGTTGTCTTGAGTGTTAAAGGAAAAAATGTACTCAAACTTTTTTTTTCTTATAACATGGTAACTAAAATATCTTTGGGTTTTGGACTGTTGGTTTGATAAATGGAAGAATTGATAATGAAACAAATCATCAGTTGCATTTGCAGATATTTTTGCTCTCAAATAAGATAAGATAACATACCACTCTATTGATCTAGGGAGGGAAATACTGTATTAGCCTATATCAGAATACATCTCAGCTTTGTGTGGCTGTGCACAATAATGTATGATGAAAAATATTAAAGAAGAAAATGACAGTGAACAATAAGGCTCAGATTGTTCACCAACTAGCTGACATGCCCATAGAAACACCTTTGAATGAAAGCAGCCATTTTTAATTTTCAGTCAGAACGATCTTTATTTTGCTCTGCGCTTATTCCTTCTCTGTATTCTTTTGTCAGTGAGAGAGAAAATCGGACCAATCGCCACGCCAGACTTCATTCAAAATGCTCCCGCGCTCCCGAAGACTCGCTCAGGTAAAAAGCTCAACTCATCATTAAAACCAACCTCCTCCACCTCCTCCTCATCTACTCTCCTCCTCAGTAACATCTGTCTCCTCTGACTCTGGATCCACTTTAGGGAAGATCATGAGGCGAATCCTCCGGCAGATTGCCCGTAACGAGAAGGACCTGGGCGACCTTTCGACCCTGGCCGATCCGAAGGTGGTGGAGGAGCTGTTCAGCCAGAGATGGGAGGCTGCAGCCTGAACAAAAACCTCACCCTCTCTCTCGTCCTCACCTTCTCTCTCGTCCTCACCTTCTCCCTTCATGCTATGCAACAGCACACATGAAGACAAATCACAAACTGCTGGTCCTGGGTCTGCATCTGTGCAATTGTTGGGACTGAATGAAGGGGCTGGGATCAGAAAATGTGTACTGCTGATACTGAGATGTTTAAAATTGTGTTTTAAATGGAGAAAAGAAAGAAGAAAACAATTGATTTCAGTAAAATGTCAGTGGTTGCTTTTTACAAGCTGATATATGGGGCTGTTGTTGCTTTGCGTTTGGGCCAAAATGTCAAACAAACTAGTAACAGAATTGCTTTTAGCTTCCTGTCTCATATTGTTGGAGGGGAAAGTTATTTTTTCAAATTTTGAAATAGAAAAGTCAGCTTTGCACAGATTGTTTTTGACTGACGCCTGATGTATATTTTCAATATGTGACACATTTCTATGAGTTGATAATGAAGTGTTTAATCTGTTGTTGTTGCCTTTGTCCATTTCCTTTCAAGCTCAGCAGTTGATTGGCCCCCTCATGTGGCAGGAATCTTCCTCTACAGCTACTATCTAAAGGTTTCCTGTAAAATGCCCTTTTCACTCTTGTGTCTTCTGTCTTTTAATGATGCACAGACTGCACACACAAGGCTTTGAGTCCAGCAAGGAGCTGTGATTATGGCAAAGATAGAGGGATTAAGAAAAGAGAAGGTGGTTTAATCTTAAATGAACTGGATTCTTTTGAAATTACAGCATCAGTTAGTGGTCTTCAAAAGGAAGAAAAAGAGAGATTAGATTGCAGCTGGTTGTTATTAAAGTAGCTCAGAGGACTGCTCTCTTATCTAACTGTAAGTGTTGGGTCATGTTCAGTCCGTGCACTCCCTTCGTTTCATGTTATTGGTCTCCTCTACACCATTAAACATAACATGCATGCAGCGATATACTGTATGGTTGTGTAGGTGGGGAGGACGAGGAGATAGGAGCCCAGAAATACAGCAATGGGTAAAATTACATCATCAGCCCCAGCAGCCGAGGAGGGGTTACCATGGAAACCTCTTCATCCCCACCTCCTCAACACCCACCCCCCAAACCCTTATTTTGCCTTTGACCACAACAGCAGTCTGCAGATGTTTTGTAACCTGATGACGCTGACTTCCTGGTCTCACACACACACACACACACACACACACACACACACACACACACACACACACACACACACCCTAAAAAACGGTTTCAACATTTTTCTGCATCCCTTAAAATTATTTTAGACATTAAAAACAACATTTTTTTCTTCTAAAAGCAGTCATGCACCATACCATAACGTTTGACAGCTTTTTTTTAGAGATGTGTTGATTTAAATGTGTGGTCATTTAAGAGGGTGTGTTTTATAATGCTGTTGGGCCTTATTCTGAGAGGTGAAAGGTTTCACTTTCTCTTATTTATAGGTGTTATGTCATCCTTAATATCTTTAAGATATATAAAATACACACATTTAAAACTCCAATCTGAATCTAACTCTCCACCAACCCAACAAATAATAAATTGTTAAAGAAATAACAACAATGAAGCAGATTATGGAAACCTATCAAAAAACAAAGACATAAAAATGTGCACACATATCCAGTTTTAGACACCAACAATCCTTCACACGTCTATAACACATTTCCACAAAACACCCTTCCCATGCATATTTCTTTCAAAACTTAGGGGAAGAGAAACTGATAGCCATATCCATCCTAAAATGAAGGAAAACATCTATAGAAATCTTTGTTCCCAAAAATATGGAAGAAAAAATGCCCAAAAATCTTCTTATACAAATACTACAGTTTTGCTTCTCATGACTGGTAAGAACTTTGACAACTGATCGTGATAATAAAATAGATTTGCAACCTAAGTAATCATAACTAATAATATAATTGACCATTTGTTATATGGTGTTAAAAATATATAGGGAACTTTTTCCGATATTTTACCCAACCCATAAATATATCGTTATAGATTGATAGATCGACCTTTAGGATGCCAGAGCAGTTTATCAATAATTCACTGTGCGCCATAATGTCTTCTTTGTCTGATGTGCTGCTGCTTGTCGACATTCAGCTGACCGTCACTTTGTCAGGACCGTTCAGTCAGCAATGACCAGCTCCCCCCTCCCTGCCATCAATGCTTTAAAGTCAGAGTTTGTGAAACTCAATCTCCTTAATTCAGTTACAAACAAAAAAACTGCTGTGTGTGTTAATTTGATACTTGAGGTCAATATTTGATTGTTAAATAAATGTAACAATGGATTATCAGATATCTTTGCTGTTCACGTTTGATGTGATGTGATGTGGATGTTACAGCTCTGTTGATTAGACTATTATCCTGTAATTGATTAATATTCGGCAACATTATCCCTTTATCTGCTAAATTCATCATGATATTTTAGATTTTTTGTCATATTTTTTTCCAGCAATGATCACTTCTATTGCATTTTGGGAGAATACTTAAAACAACAGCACACTATGAAATCAAATGTTTTTTATGCTGTTTTGAGTATTTTTTGTCAACGCACCATATACTCAAAACCTTCTAATATGTATGTTGAATGGATAAAGTCATGTTTTTTGTTTTCTGTTTTGGTCTCGATTAGTCATGTAGTGGTAAGGGTTAATGTTAGGGTATGAATGTAAGTCAATTCATTTTAAGTCCCACATTCATTTTGTGACAATTTTTTAAATGACCATTTTGGCAAAAAGAATAAAATGTTGGAACTCATTCTGAACACCCCAATACATCTGGGAAACAGAAAATATTGCAAACACATTTTAACATTTTAAATGAACATCTATAGTAATCCAGAAGGAGACACAGAACATTGTGTGTGTCTGTGAAGCATTACAACTCCAGTCCAACCTTCCTCAACCCCAAGCTGCCGGAGGATTACGGCCAAAAATCCTCCGTTATTGTTTCTGATGTGGTATCACACCGGCTCAGAGAGAGAGAGAGAGAGAGAGAGAGCGAGAGAGAGAGACTTACTGTCTCAGATGTTGTGGGACGCACAGGTTTCAGCGCTTTACATCCCGTTCTGTGTGGAGCTAAAGCCCCGCTGTGAGTGAGCTCTGTGTATGTATGTGTGAGAGACTGAGCACGTCCAAAGCAAATTACACAAACAAAAGAGGAATCAAGGAGGCAGCAAATGAATGGCGTCTTTTTTGTTTCTGCTTTTCAAAAGACGGACAGATGGTCTAACTGAACTTGAAGCCCACTGGACATTTTATTTTTATTTTGAAATGGTACCATACATTGAAAAGGAGGGCTTTTTGAGGTAACCTGGTGGAGGTCAATCACAGGTCAACGATAAGCAAAAAAATGTTTTGTATACGAATAACACTGAGCAGAGTGCAACAAATTTGGTATTTGTCTTGTATTTAAAGATTCCCATTTCCATCTGGGAAAACTCAATGATATGCTACTTTATCCACCACATTTCAATTAGAATTTAAGTTTTTATTACACTACATTTATTTGGCAGCTATAGTTACAAGTTACTATAGATTCATATTTTACATTTTCTGTCTGGGGCCCAGTGTCACATTTCAGATGTCTACCAGTAGTTAGCAGTTCCACCAAAGAGACATTTTCCCAGTAAACCATGTGTCAGTACCATGTGCTCTTTTTACTCTTGCTCTCTACATTTCGTAACATTAGTACTCCACCGCTCGTTTTAGTCGCTACTGCAAAACCTCCCCTCAGTGAGTCTGTTTAGTTTATACAAAGTTGGCCAGCTACAATGGTCCCAATGGCTATGGTACAAATTAAAATGGCTGCTGCTCTTACCATCCTGCTACGTTGATTTGAATGTGAAAGTCCGTTCTACCCTGATTTTATTTCTATGCTGTGCACTGTTTCTACTTCCCTACCTACTTTATAAATCACACGAACCCTATGATTTATCTTGTGACCCTTAGGAAGGGATCTGGCCTCATAGGCTGGGAACTACAGGACAGCCAAACTGTAAATAAAGAAGTTTAAACTCACTCAACCTCCACCAGAGTATAATTATATATTAGTCACCAGGGGCCATTTGTCTGCAGAGCGAGTACTTTTACTTTTGATACTTTTAAAGAGAGATCCTCTTTTTTATCCCAAGCATTCTTCTTTCTTGTCAAAACCTGCTGCCTACATTACTCACATCAATGTGACTACTATTCAGGATCCTACTTCTGTTCTTTAACTTAAGTATAAGTTTAAATGCAGGACATGTAATGGAGTATTTTTAGATTGGTTGGACTTTTTATTTAAAAGATCAGAATACTTCCTCCACCACTGATTTCCAAAACGTACATAGCCAAATTATAAATGTACTTTGCCGTAATTCTCTTGTAGAGATGCTTTCTAAAAATGTTTCCCTCGCTGAACATATTGTTTCGGATTCAACGCCAGCCTGAGCGACGGTCCTGCTGGTTTAGTTCAGGGTTCAAACGGCCGTCACACTCTTCAGCACAATGGGACTCTCTGTTTACTCGCACAATAGTGTATTTCTCGTGTTAAAATCCAACAACAAAAAAACCCCACTTGACACCCAGCCTCTGCCACGCTGTTTCCACAGCTTGAACACCCTGGTGGCTGCCTCCGCTCTGGTCGGAGCCTTTTCCTCGCATGAATAATGATGTAACAGAAAGTGAGGAGAAGTGAAGGGCCTCCAGGCAAAGCTCTCGCTAAATATTAAGTCTCCTCTGGACTCCTGGTCGAGTGTGGGGCTTTTTGTAACGTTGGCATGACAACCTCTCAGCTAATGGCACAGCCAGGCCCATTGTGTCGCTCATTGTCTGTTAGAGGCCTTTGCACACAGCTGCAGGCATGTGCAATTTGGGGTCCAACTTTTGACAGATTGCACGCTGAACGCGACAGCGTGGAGCCTTAGAAACGTTAATTCTGTCAGCAGGACACAGGGAGAACGAGGGCAGTTTAGTAAAATTGATTTAATTGTGTCTTTATTCATGTCAGATTGTACTTGCTGTTATTTAACTGTCTGGACAACAGGTCTCCTTATTTTAAATATATTTAAACAGTGAAAGGTTTCATTCACTGGAGTATTAATGTTTCCTTGATGTTTTGGTTAATTTTCAAGTACGGTATACTTTATAAAGGGTTTCAAAATTGTTAATAGTAACAATTCAACTGATTATAAAACACTTCTACTACTACTAAGCTTTTAGTAAAGAAGCATGCGTTTGTGAAGTAGTGAGCGTACAACTTGATAAATGAGACTTTGATTATACTGCACTAAAGTGAGAGATTGTAAACAGATGTTTTGAAATAGTTTTGCTGTTATATGCGGCCCCCATTTTAATTCATGAAGAATTTTCTGTTTTGGATTCTTCGTTCACCATGTAGGCATGCGAGAAAAACTGTTTTCTTCAAGAATTCAAGGGAACGAGGGGTGAGTAATGAATGCACAAATGGATATTTTGTGGGTGAAGTATTACTTTAAGGGATTGTCACATTACATTTCTGTCCTGCATATATTTGCTTCTTCTCCCATTCACTTCAATTAAAAAGGGAGACAGTATCAATATAAAACTATTTCACAACTGGGTGAAAGCTAGAAAAATGGTAAATTAATGGTATGAATGTCATCTTATTTGTGGTTAGTATGAAGGTGGTGATTTAAAAAATCTGCTGTTAAAGACAGACTTTTAGTAGTTTGCTCTGAATTTTTTTATTTTGGTGTCCGGGACACCGAGTCCTAATAAGACTTGATAGGACACTCTTCTCTGCAGCCGTCTCACTCTGTGATTAGTTTAATAAACGGGGCAAAGCTTTCTGCTGCTTTTGAACAAACAAATCTGCAAACGAAAGTCATTTGTCTTTCTCTACAGTGAGCCTAGATTGTTTTGACATCCACTGGACTTTAACACTGCATGTCGATCCCCAGTGTTCAGATCCAACTGTCAGCTGAGGCCTCAGATGGCAGCGGCAAACTCATCAGCGGCAAAAGAGAAAATGAAAGACTAATCTCATCTGTTTAGTCAAACACACAAAGATTTGGGAACACGAGGGGAAACTGCTCTAAACAATCTGACAGAGACGACCAGACAGCCGCCGCTGCATTATTCATCTTCGCAGTCACAGAGAAAAACGTGGCTCTTTTTATTTTTTTCAATCACAGTCAAATGTTCAAAAGCAGCTTTTCAGAAGTCGGACACTCACAGTTTAACTCAATTTACTTAAAAAAAACACCCAAACTTGTTGACACCCCAGTTTTGGCCAGAAAACCCCCCAATTCATATTGATTATTCTGTTAGTTTTTCCGACCAATGAAATTTTTATTTTGTTTGCATCAAGAGTCCTGAATGTATTTATCGAGCAGCATTTTTTGGATTTCACACTGTTGGCTCCAAATGACTCAAAGCAGTGAAGACAATGCAGTGACCCATTACAAAGTTTTAACAGGTGTGAAACTGTTTTATAAGACTATGTGACTTTGTATTTTGTTTTTTATGTGTCCTGTCAAAGACAAAGTAATCATATTGGCTCAGCAGATCACTGAATGTCCTGACAAACATCCAGTAGCCTCTCTGATGCATCATTTATTTTTCTTATCAGTTAATTGGATCAAGTGACTTTGTAAAGTAGTTCGTGTCAACTGTGAGGTGATCAGACGTCGGACGATAAATCACAAAACTTAGCATATTTGTATTACACTATGTAACTCTTCTTATATAATGAACTTCGGCTTGTGGCCAACAGAAAAAACATGTACAGTAAAACATCATCGAGTCTAAAGCACAAAAAAATATTAAAGAATACAAATATTTAATCAGAGGTGGGACAAAGTAAGTCTCACCCCGGTCTGCTCCAGCTTGTCCCTCAGAAGCAAAGGCTGGATGGTGTTGAAGGCACTGGAGAAGTCGAAGAACATGACTCTCACAAGGCTGGAAGCACTGTGAGAGTCATGTTCTTCGACTTCTCCAGTGCCTTCAACACCATCCAGCCTTTGCTTCTGAGGGACAAGCTGGAGCAGACCGGGTGGACCACCACCTCACTGCGTGGATCCTGGACTACCTCACCAACCGTCCACAGTATGTGAGGATAAGGGAGTGTGAGTCAGATCGGGTGTCCTGCAGCACGGGGGCCCCACAAGGAACCATTCTTGCTCCATTCCTCTTCTCGATATACACATCAGACTTCACATACAACTCTGCTACCTGCCACCTGCAAAAGTTCTCTGACGACTCTGCAATCGTCGGCCTCATCTCCGCCGGCGATGAGAGGGAATACAGAGAACTGAACCAGGACTTCATAGGATGCTGCGGAAGTCCACCACCAGCTCTTTGGTTTTACCAGAGTTGATCTGGTGGCGGACTTCCGCCGGGGTAAACACTGTCCTCCGGAACCAGTGAACATCCAGGGACAGGACATTGAGATTGTGCAATCTTATAAGTACCTGGGTGTTCACCTGAACAATAAACTGGACTGGACTAATCATACAAATGCACTTTATAAAAAGGGTCAGAGCAGACTGTATCTGCTGAGGAGACTGAGGTCCTTTGGAGTGCAGGGAGCACTCCTGAGGACCTTTTTCAACTCTGTGGTGGCATCAGCCATTTTTTATTCAGCGGTCTGCTGGAGCAGCAGCATCTCAGCAGCCGACAAGAAGAGACTCAACAAGCTTGTCAGGAAGGCCAGCAGTGTGCTGGGGTGTCCACTGGATACGGTGGAGGTGGTGGGAGACAGGAGGATGATGGCCAAGCTATCATCCCTGATGAACAACACCTCTCACCCCATGCAGGACACCCTGGCAGCTCTGTGCAGCTCCTTCAGCCACCGGCTGCTTCACCCCCGGTGTGTGAAGGAGAGGTACCGCAGGTCCTTCCTTCCTGCTGCTGTCAGGTTGCACAACCAACTCTGCTCCCAGCAGACCACATGACACATGACAATAAAAACATGACAATAAAAACCTGTGCAATACATTACACTGTGCAATAATAGTTAAAATATTTTTTTCTGTCTGTAAATATAATATTTCAGTTATTGTTGATTTTCTACTGTTTTTTATTGCTTATTTATAATACTTGTTTTTTTATTTTCATTTTTTATTTTTATCTTGTCTTTCTTCTACTATGTCTCTTGTGTGCACTTTACTCTACGCTGCTGTAAGCCTGCAAATTTCCCCGCTGCGGGACTAATAAAGGATTATCTTATCTTAAGGCAATAAAGTTCTGAGTCAACTGGCCATCCATAAAAAAACGATAGCAAACATTAGAAAATGTTTACACAACATATAAGGTTCTCCAAGTCTACACAAGCCCAGTTTTCATCTTACAACTCTAATCCTTTCATAGTGAGTTTCAGTTCATGAAAGTAACAATGTTTTATACAGCGTTCAGTTGTACTAAGCTCAAACCTCGTGTTTCAGACCAACGGGAGACATTACGCTGACTACGTCCACCTCTTATACAGAGTCAATGGCTAAGTGCCACTGACTCGGAAGCGAAAATTTTAATTATTGCTAGAATGACTAATTAATTAACTTTGTATTCGTCAATTTCCTTATAGAATAATTGCAGCCTTATTTTTAATTCTTAAAAAACTTAACCAACAAAAGACAAAAATCCAAGATTCATTATGAAGATATAAACCCCTTCAGCTCTATTCAGGTCCTCCGGCAGACTGTTTCAACACCCGAAAGGCTAAAAGCTAAAAGCTTCCTCATCAAAGGTTTTAGTTCATAAATACCAGCAGAGGTTGAAGTGCCACCTACAGAAACTCTGTCTGAAAATGTCACACATTAAATTTGAAGTGGCTTCAGACTATGTCCTGCTCCGTCTTTGCTTCGGGACATCTGCAGTATTTTAGTGTGACTTCTATTTCACAGAGGTCACACCCTTTTTGCTGCGGCCAACATCAGACATTATTGCAGCAGAGTCCAGTGTTTAGAGAGCAGCAGTGTGCTGTGTGTGTGTGGAGGGACTTCAAGGGCTAAATTATTCAGCAGTGGTGGGTTTCTCTTGGGGCGGATGGAAGTAAAAGCAGAGCATCTTCGTCTTCCTCCCTCCATTGACCTGCTCGGTGCCATCAGCAGCTCCCAGAGTGCAGCTGGGTCGCATTAATTATTCATCGTTATAACTCAATGAAAGGTATACGGGGGCCTTCCGCTCTCTGCCTCTTTATCACTCCCTCTCTCCTGCTCTCCAACAATCAGCTTTCTCTCCCTCAGAGCCAATAAAACATTTGAGTTCTCCAGTTAAAGCCAACAGTTTTAAAATGTATTGATTTAATTCTTGTGCACGTAATTTCTTCTCAAGACGTGAAAAGCTAAAAATGGGCAGAATAAAGAAAGATTAAGATATTTGTCTCTATCAGCAGGCAGCAACATCAACCACAAGAGGCTGCTGCTCCTTAAATACAAATGTGTTTTAGATTTTTTTCTTTTTATTAGAGGGTTAGTTCACCTGAATCACTTTCAGTTATTTTAAGTGGAAACTAGCAGACTGTAGAACTCAAGGTCAGTCTTTGTATACTTTTTCAAAAAGCATCGTCTTGAGACTGACCCAATTTCTACAACACATTTATACCAACATTTTGCTTTCCTGAAGAGTGGATATCAAATACATCCCTGCAGAACCAATGGACAATGATAAAACAAATCTAAAACTGCACAAAACAAGTTTTTTTAACACAGTAATTGCATTCACAGTAATGGCAGTCACTGGTGAAAATGGTCTGTGCTTTCTCATGCTTTTCTCATTTAAAGGAGAATAAAATAGTCCAAAAATGATCTAGTCATGGACTAACCTAAAATTTAAGGTACAGTTTGTTCCAATTTACACTTTTTTTTCACTTACCTAAATAACCTTATATCTAGCAATGCAGAATATTAGGTGTTATTTGCCCAGTTTTTAACACATCTGAACAACGGCAGTGGAGGTAAACACAATTTTGTTCGTGATGCTGAAAGTTTCGTCTCATTACGTCTGAAAACTCAACTGCATCTTATCCTTCCAGGTCTGCGATCTTCAGTAATTAGAACTCAATTCTTTAAAGACATGTTGTTGCTGAGCTTTTTAAATGATAGCTTTAAAGTCTGTCCTCACTATTCACAGGAAAAAGACAGCACAAAAAATGTAAGGTATTTACGTTTTCTTACATGTAACTTCTGACGGTGGATGATCTGATGTACAAAGTGTTTGACTTTGACGTAGGAAATGTGCTACAAACAGTCAAACTGGTTTCTTTTAAACACAATCATGTCCATGATCTGTCCCCAAGCCTTAACCAAGTAGTTTCACTTACCTAAACATTACCAACACATTGAGGTTGCAGATCAAAAAACACTCAATCAAGTCATTGTTGTTGACATGGGTCATTTGGGAAGACAATAAGACTTTTTTGAGACATTTTTTATGATTTAGCTCGAACAGCATGGAATTTAGCTTTCTTTGTAAAGGCCTTTTCACATCGGACATTTTGGTATATCACAAGTAGTAAAAAGCAAGGACTAGACAAAATATAAAATTATAGATGACTGAATTCCATTTGGGATACCTTAATGTTTTTGCATATAAACCCAAAATATAACATAAAATAGTAATATATATGGACACAACTAAGGACATGTTTAAATAAACTAGTATATTTTACTGGTCTTTATCTTGCGTGACAAACTGAGTAACATGAGTAAGGTGACACATTTATGACCATGATGCAACAGGATTTGACTTTTGGGACGACACAATCTTCTTATTCCCATTCACTGTGTGTGTGTGTGTGTGTGTGTGTGTGTGTGTGTGTGTGTGTGTGTGTGTGTGTGTGTGTGTGTGTGTGTGTGTGTGTGTGTGTGTGTGTGTGTGTGTTTGTCTGTCCCCCTGACCCACTGTAATCCTGTGGTCTGCACTGTAATCCACACTCACACGCACGCATGCCACACACACGCACACACACACACGATCCAGGATCAGTCTGTGCCTACAACAGAAACTCAGGTCTAATGAAAGAGCGTATAATGTATCACAAGCTGTATTTAACCTTTATAATCGAGATGTATAAACATACAGATATATATATATATATATATATATATATATATATATATATATATATATATATATATATATAAAACAAGACCGACAGATGCAAACCGTAGACTGTATATAAAAGTGTGGGTGGTCACGGTGACATCAACCGCTGGTTTGTGCACTACGGTTTTGAAGCCTTAAGTTTGCTGTTTTGGCCGGTGCCATCTTGGTTATTTGGAACCAGAAGTGACCACATCTGGAGCAGGGCCAGTGCCGATAGCAGCTAGTGCTAGAATGGTTAGCAAGGTGAATCTGTAATTCACATCAACTGTCTTGTTATTTGGGATGCTAATTTTGGCTAATACAAAAAAAGGCTTAAAACAAAATGTGCTTATATAAAAAAGTACACTTTAACTCTAAACACGTTATGGCAGCAATGCCGTGGTGGCAACCTGTCAGTCAAAGCAGCCTTGATATAATTTTAACGGGTGAGTTTTATACTAAATTCAACACTGTATAGTTGTCATAAACAGGGATATTAGCTATAGGTAACAAAATATTTTTGTAGGAGACTGTTAACATGTTTAATTCTGCTGTAAAGTTAGGGATTTTAACATGAGGGTCTATGGGGATGGACGTTGGAGTCAGTTCAAGTGGCTATTTGAGGAACTTTTGGCTGTTCGTTCAATTTTTAAGACCTAAAGATTGTTGCTTGATGCAAACAGACACACTGAGAGGAGGATATCTTGTAAATACACATTCATGTTTATTACCATTTAGTATTTACATAAGACTATAGATCTGTAGACTTTTTTGACATAGACTTTTCATTTAAAACATTCATTTTTTTTCCCACAATCCCTTTTTCTTGTCAAAAGAAAAAGTAATTAATATCCAATAGTAACAACTGTACAAAGACAGCCTGGTAGATACAATAACTCACTTAAAAATTCTCATTATTTTAGTTAATGCAAATCTTGTGTCAACAAAAACAACAGCTTGAGAGTTCCCATCACAACATTTTTTTTTCTTTTCCCCCCACAGCGGAGCCGAGTGATCACAAATGACTAGAGCTCATATGTACATGCACTAAAGTGCTAGTGTTCAAAAGGCATGCAAATATTTGACTGATATTTGTACAACTGCCTTCCAAATATGCATCTTCTACGTGTTTATAGAGCCGAACATTCATCCCCAACTGAAAATAAATACGTTAGCATCAGAAATGACATCATGTGTCTCTGCTTCAGACCCGATGAAGCAGAAGTAGTTTTTTTTGTTTGTTGGCTCTCCCCAAAACTAAACAGAAAAGTCATGCTTCAATGGCCGGCAACCAAAACACAGAATGTTTTCTCTTATCGAAACAAAATAGTTTGAACATGAATTGATGTAAATAACGTAGAAAAAAAAAAGAAAAATGTAAACAGATGAGAAAAAAAAAATCATGTAAACTTCATACAAATGCAACAGCTGACCTACAGTTTCCACAGATGAGTAACTTAAGTTTCTGCAGGCACCTCTTATGGAAATGTAGTTTTAAAATGTTTTTTTTGATGATATTACAGTACATTCCATGTTCTTCTAAAAAAAGTTTGGGTTCCTCGATGGTCAGCTGGTGCTACTTGGTGGATACCAACCCCCCCTTCAGGCTCCATCCGTTGGGAGTCTCTAGATTAAGGGGGGATTGGGTTTCTGAGGTACTGGGTCTTTTAGGCTGAGGTGGAGGATGGAGAGAGGAGGTAGAGGACGGCCTCACGCCGGCTCCTCGCCCTCCAGGATGGTCTTCCGGTGTCCTGGCGGCGGGAAGGTGAACCTCCTCTTTGTGCCCTCGCTCCACTTGGGGGAGGAGCAGGGGGAGCGGGAGGCCCAGCGCGAGGGGGGGCGGCGGTTGGCCGGGCGGGCCGGTCTCAGGAAACAGGAGTCCAGGGGTGGAGCCACCGGAGAGCGAGGCAGGTCCTGCCAATGACAAGGAGCTGTCAGTGAGTGGGGGGCGTGGGGACGACGACAACGAGGCGAAATAAACAGTAAGTGAACGGATTTAAACATAAATGAAAGAAGTGAAAGAGTGAGCAGGGTGAAGATGAAGTGATTAATCTTCCACTTCAAGCAAAGAAGGACTGAATGTGTCAAGAAGAAGAAACAATGTCAATTTTATAGGAACTTTCATTTTCTTAGGCGATTTCTATTGTTAGTGTGTTACCATTCTGTCTACAACCACCCTTTTAAATTTGTGGAGCAGCAGTTTTTTTAGGTACCTATTTAAAATCTAATGCAGTAGATCCTGATGAAGATTGTGGTCTTTTGCTAAAAGCAGCATAACAAACAAGTAAGTGGACCTTGAGTTCAGATTGTTTAGCAATGTCAAAAAATTAATGTCTAGACCAACTACACCAAATCAGTTAAAGATGTTAAGGTTACAAATATAAGCATTTTCTGAATAGAATTTTAACTGATTATATCGCAACATGTATTCAGCAATTGCTTCACAATAACTATGTTTACAACCCTATACACAAATACAGAGTAATCAGATGAAAACAATAGTTTGATTTAACTACACTGGGGTATTCCCATAAGCAGAATTCTTATCAATTCATATTTTCTGATATTCTTTTTTCAATTTAGACGACGTAATTGTGTATCACAATATCTCCATATATGATTTCATCATAAGCCCTACTTCAATCCACAAAATCAATACTAAATGGTAACTTTGAGGCTGCAGGTGGTGGTGGTGGTGTAGTAATATTTATATTCTCATGTTCCCCTTGTTTACCTAAATAAGGGACAAAATATTAAAGACAGCCTTAAAAAGATGTAATGCTGATAACCAATATGAAGGGATGATGAGCAAGAAACTAAAGAAAGCTAAAATAAAATGAACCAGTAAAATCCACAGCCTCTCAGTGACTCACATTTTAACTCATCTGTTCAGGTAAACATGCGGTCAGATAATCAGGTGTGATGTGTAATATATAAATAAAGCTGTCATTTAACAATGCCTAGTTACTGCTGACATAACTCAGTCCCTCACTGATTGGAGGATCTAATGATGCACAACTGGTTTCACTGATTGAGATAATTTGCCTCAAAATCATAAGCAAAACCAAGTAACAATAATTAAAACAAATCCCAACAAGAAGTGTGACTGATAAACTGATGAACTGGCAAAAAACTTGAATAAAATAAATGATATACCCTGAGAGTGGTGAGTAACAAGGCTTATGCCGTGTTCAATTCCTATTTTATTTTATTCAAATAACAGTACGACTGGGAAACTTTCCAGAGCGCTCCAATTATTCTGACTTGCCACTTAATAATGTTGAACAAATAGACATGGAAGCCTCTAATTAGCCAAAGTCCCTTGTTCAAAGTAACTTACTTGATATAATGTTATATCGTCAACGCACAGTGTTTTTAACTCACACACAACCAACTCTGCAGTCATTTTGAGTTGTGCAATGATGTACATCAAGTCGTAAACATGGGAGGATCGCCCATCTCTGTCATTTGTGAAATGAGTCGAATAAAACACGACGAAAATAGTGAAGGACAAATTGTCCTTGTTTATGTGCAAACATGGAAGTATAGTCGCCTTGCATCCATTTATGTCATGATGACTTTAGATTTTTAGATTTATGCAAACACAGGGGTTAATAAATCTAGTTCAGGACTGTGTATGCATATTTCAGCTGAGGCATACATAATGATTAATGGTGAGTATAAAACAAACATATTTAATGCATCTGTCCCCTGATGAAAACAGTAAAAGTGAATAAAAAGAGGACGATAAGAAGAGAGAAAAGTGGCTGAGTTTTCTTCCCCCTTGTCAGAATGATGACGGAGTGTGATTGGGTGAATGATCACAACCGGGACATCACACCACCGGCCTGATTTATAAATAGCTCATCTCAAGGCGTTAGTTTTTTGGCTGAAGGATGGGATACATCGAACCCACAAAGCAACAATCTAGTTCTGCTAAAAATACACGGCTGTGAGGCTGCGGTGGCCTGAGAGGATGAACTGAAGAAAAGAAAAGCGGTCAGATGAATGAGAAGGCAGACCCACCAGTGAGTGATGTGCTACAAAAACTGTAGTTCTAATGGAACTGATGGGAAAACAAGTCACAGAGATGGAGGGGCGGCGTCTCCATCAATAAATAATTTGTTTTTGAATACAACTGATGGATTGGACACACAATCCAGTTTTAAAGGGGCAGCTTGTGGGTTAAAACAAGATTTCCTGTGAGATGCTAATAAATCAGATCATAAAACACCACAGATTCATGCACCAGTAATGAGAACAGGAAGTCAGTGACAGAGAGGCTGCTGAAGACAGTAACGTGAACAGCTTCACATCAACTCTGACTTCTCAGTCGATGATTCAACCTTAAAGGGGAAATCCACCATAAAACACTTTAACACCATTAAAACAGATAACGTGATTGCATCTGTAGGCATGTTTAAATTTTTTGTCACCATGGATACTTATCCAAAGAAAGGATTTGCAGCATCGGATGTTACATTATTTCAGCCTAAGACAAGAGATTTCACAACTGAACAAAAGTTAAGCTTTTAAGCGCAATTTCATGGCTCTAGGATTTGATGGATGATCATAATGGGCCAAGTCAATTCAAAACTGCTTGATTTCAATATGAAAACTCTCATATACTCCACTGTAAGCTTTCACTCAGTTTTTATAGTTGAATATTTTAATTTGAACAGTAATTGATGAGTGTGAAGGGGCTTTGATTTTATAGTTATTTAATACATTTTGATAATGCATGAGTAAATTAACGGTTTTAAATAGTGCATAGTTTTTTATAAATGTGTTTTTAATATGAGATCTATTTAGTTTATTGAGGGTTTAGATTTTCTAAGATATCCACGCCTTCGTCGTTTGTGCGTACGCATGGTCAGAGGCACTTCTCAGTTGCTTGCAGAGTTCGAACAAGTAAGACAAATAGGACAAATTAAAATAAATGAAATTCACTATAAAATGTAAGGTTTTAGAAACGAAGAGCAGTGTGATATCATTATAAATTTAATTAAATCACCATGTTTAGTTAAGTAGTTTAGTTAAAATATTGTACTCTGTCAACAGGGGACTATTTGACTATTTGAAGGCTAAAGGATAAACTTTGTGACTCTCCAGGCGATCACAAGTTTCGCAGGGCAGAGTGTGAACAGTGTTACGTGCACTTAAAAACTATTACAAGCAAGTACATCTCAAGGCTTCAGTGGCTTTTTTTTTTTTGTTCAGAAAGAGTCTGCAACATTTTTAACACAAAACATTACCAAATAAACCTTAACCTTGTTATAATATCCACGTTTTCATATTGTTTGTTTTCCAAGTTTGACTTCCTGAAAGCTTGAACAAAAGCTTTTTAGCTGCCGTGTCTCATCGCTCAACTCTCAAAACTTTTTCAAAGCACTTGAACCCCTCATTTAAGGAGAGTTATCAAAACAGACCAGAACTCTTTGCTTCAGCCACCTACCACATAGAAATGCAAAAAGTTGCATCTTTTTTCCGCATATTTGTTTTTCAAAAGTGTTTTTTCATAATGTAGGAAATGACTACCTGACCTACAAGCAGACGAGGGAAGCAGAGGAACTCCAGCACTCGTCATAAAAATACACTGACAGGCTGGTAACATGTTGTATAACAGTGTGAGAGTATCTGATGGTGGATTTTCCCTTAAAGCATGCACAATGGACCAGAGAAAGCAGTTAATATCCACCAGGAATCGAACACGACCCCGACAGGTGATAGAGTATAGAAAATTATGAGTGTTAGCAGCAGTCATCTTCGGTTAATCTTTCAAGGACTTGTTAGTGCGAGAGGAAATGGTTAGAGGGAGGAGGAGAGAAAACACTGTATGGAATTAAAAGAAATCATGAAACGTCAGTCCATCAAGTCGCACACGTGGTGACAAAGAAGAGGAGCACCTGGTAGAAACACAATGTTAGAATAATCCAGATGTTATTATTATTTTATGCAGGGCCCCCAAAACAACCTGCACTGAGGAATGTGTGAAACGTCCAAAAGAGTTGATTTTTTTGTGTCACGTTTACTGGTTCAGATGTTATCTGATCAGCCGTCAAGACACAATCTGAACACTCTTTGAATCATGTGGACTGACTTTTCTTTAAAGGACCATAACGGCAGCAGGATCCATTCCGCTAATATCAAACCATATATATGTCACATTACCGCCAAACTTTGTTACATTTCTTCTCTGGGTGGTATGACAATCAACTTGTTGAAGAGTGAAAAACTACTTCAGGATTTAGCTTAAATAATGTATTGTAAAGACAAAAAATATATGTATATATGTACACTTACTAATATCTACCAGGTTTGTCTCTTAAAAAACTAGCCTTGGTTAATGTCAGCATTATAGCATCTCTGCTTACACATGCTGGCTTATTTCAAAGTTAGCAATTTTCTTCAACACTAGATTTTCCTGTATCATGAGCAGTGAAAAGTGAATGAGTTAATGACTTCAGACAGCTGATATCTACTCCTCAACATGAAGCTGTACTGCAAACAATTAGAAGTTTTATCACATAAGTTACGGCTCTCCGCTGGGGTGGACCTCAACAATACAAATCCAGCTCAAGTAATTGATTAACATTCTCATGCTAGTTACCTAAAAGTTGATTTTCATACCGTTCTGGCTGAAAATGCTTTTAAATCAAATTATCTCAACATGTATGGTATGAGACTAGGTTATTTATGTGGTTAATGGCCCAAAACATGCAAAAAACCACCATTATGGTCCTTTAAAAAACAGATGATCTATAACAAAGAAACTGAGCATGCATGCATCAACACAATGATACAGATGTATGGCCGTCGCACAACTTTTGACACCAATCCGATGGCTTCACACACTGTCACTCTGCCGTCCTGTGAGGCATGCATTAATGAAGAGGGTGAGGGTGAGGGAGGAGGAGGAGGAGGAGGAGGAGGAGGAGGAGGAGGAGGGGTCTGCAGGGCGTGAGGTGAGAGGTCCCTGTGGCTGGTAAGAGGAGGAGGAACTTACATCACGGAGACAAGAAGAGTTAGAGTCCCCAAGGAGTTGTTAGTATGACAGTGTGGTTCTGGATCAGAGCACAGCGGACAGGGAGGAGGGGAAGGGAGAGATAAAGCCCAGAGGGGAGGAGGGGGGGGAGGAGGAGAGAAGATAGAGCGGGAAATGTTAATTGGTAAAATTGGGAAAAGAGGAAGTCTGATAAGTTTGGCATATCAAAGGCAGAGAGGTTCTCCAGAAGAAACAAAGTGGCTGATTTCAGTTTGCAGACCACACAGAAAGCTAAGTAAACACACACCCATTCACTTTAGACCTGGAAAGAAACTCAACTAGGACTTTGACCTTGATGTGGACACACAGGCCGGTGGGATATTGTTGGAGATAACAAAATATTCAAAATGAACTAAACCAAAGTAGTGTTGGATGATGTGAAGATTTACACCGCGATAAAGGTGATAAAGTTACTAACAGGAGATATTTGTCATCCACTTCAGTTTCTGAAATGTTTAGTTTCGATCAGAAAATTTATAAAAAATAATAATTTTCCATTTATTTAAGCAAATGTGCAAAACATTTGCAGATTTCAGCTTCTCAAATGTAAGATTGTGCTTTTTTATTTCTCTGTTTTTATACTAAAATAAATCGCTGCAACTGTAATTTACCTAAAAGCAACAAATTAAAGTCTGAAATTTGAAATGGTTTTAATGTGGACCTTTGATTATATTTATTTTTGAGCTAAAACAACGAATGGATTGACAGAAAATTGATGCATAACAATTCAATATCTTTCAGTTACACAAAACAAGTCATTTGAAGACACAATGTTGAGCTCTAAAAGATCGTGATTGTACTTTTTTCAATATTTTCTGAAATTCTATAGACTAAACTACTGAACAATTAATTTAAAATATATATAGTTATTCACTGGATTAGCAAAGAAATCTGACTGTAAACTTACTTTTCCAGCAAATACACATTTTGGTGACACCTATAGCAATGTTCATTTTGTTTACTGGCCAAATTTTTGCATGGTTTGAAAAGGGATTTTTGATAAAGACATTTTCCCACCCTTCTCTGTGTGTAGTTATCAATTTGACACACGATACACAGATATGATCCGTATCCAGGTCTATATTATGATATTAACATATTGTGCGCTTAACTACCGTCAGAATCCTTTATTTCCATCCGTCATGCACAGAAGGCATCACTTAGTGAATGACTGCAGGAAACACGCACTCCACCATCATCCATAAAATCACATATCAGCCACTAATCTTACTCTTGTCTGTTCTGCAGATCAGCAAGCAGCAGCTGGTGAATCCTTCATGTTTGTGGACGTATTAATCAGCATGTGTGTGTTGCTCACTGGTCATACTATGGTTTCAAATATACAGCACGTCTTTTGGTATATTGTTTTAATGTACAGCTTTAATACAGCATGACCTACTCGTTTTAATCTGTCTTTTGTGGCGTGCTGGTAAACACAGTAATCTGAATGCATTTTTCTTTATGTTTCATCCTTTAAACATAACCAGAAAGATGGTTTTCTGTCTGTCATTTATTTTTTTCCCACAGGTCAGCTGAATGGGTGGTGAAGAGGACCCGACCAACGTGTTAGTGCACCTGTTCTTGGTTTATTTTGGTAAAGAGGAAATCAAATTGCTTCAAAAACTGGAGCCCCTTAAAATGCAGGTTGAACATTTAATCAGAGATTTGCTTACAATGATAAATTATGCAACTCTGTAACTGTGATCTCACTCTGATCATTACTGCGAGATCATTAATTCCACCTCCCCAGTTATCCAACACATAAATCAGGTTTCGGTCGGGCCTCAGTGAAAGTTAAAGCACAGAAATAAAAGACAAACTACAAGAAGAAAGTACAGAAGAAGAAGAAACCTTGAAAAGTGTCTACATACAGCCATGAGGAAAAGTTCAGTATTTTTGAAGAGGGTCAAATATTTTGACATTACCATTGCATCAGTCAGTGCTTTCCATCTGAGAAAAAAGCAATATTTTAGTGATATCATAACGTAGTTGTTAAGCTTTTTCTCTGATTAACCACAGATGCCTTAAAGTTTGTCTTCAACCATTACAAGGAAAAATCCAAGGCAAAGTCATAAATATTTTTGCATCATGAAACATGGGCCCCAGATCAAATGAATGATGAAGCGCTGAATCCAGTGCGTCTGTATATTTACCTCCATACATCCAGACTGTCCTCTGTCTGAGTCGGCCGGCCTGCTGCCGTCTCTGCTGTGGCTGCTCTGTCCTCCAGCCTGCAGCCGCCGCTCATCCCTAAAGTTCTGCTCCTGCAGCTTCTTATTGAGGATGCGGGCGGTGTTTTCAGCCAGCGTGTAGCCCGGTGGGGCCGACAGGTCCTGCCTTATGCTTACCACCTCTGGGTTTTTGTCCCCCTGTGTCTCCACTATCAGCTGCACGGGGCTGGGGGAGCGCCCGCGTGCTATCCTCAAGCACTCGTTCCTGGGGTCCGTGGCGAGAGCCCCGTGGGCGGGGCTGGGCTCGGTGGTGGAGGGAGGGTCGGGGCGAGAGCGACTTGGGGACTTGTTGAACTTCTGCATGGACTCGTAGGGCACGGGGTTGTGGTCGATGATGTTGAAGAGGCTGGAGAGGCCGTCGTTGATGGTGGTATGGACGGGGCTGTCCCGAGTGGTGGTGGAGCGGGCCCACGCCGACTCGCTGTTGCCCTTCTGCGGTGTGGTGGGGGTGGGGGCGCGGCTGGTGTTGGGTAGCTCAGCCTTGTTGGATGTGGACAGTTTGCGCTGAAGCTTGGGCGAGCCGTACTTTGGCGAGCAGCAGGGTCGCTCAAACTTGCTCTGTACGACGGGAGAGTACTGAACCTTCCTCGTGCTGCGTGACGGGGAGGAAATAGGCGTCCCGCCGCCTTTCGGGGTGAGGCAGCGGTGGGGGCTGCTGGTCAGGTTCCTCAACAGGTCCGTTTGTAGACCCACACTGATGGTCTGAGTGGTCTGAGTGCCTCGTGTGGTGAATCCGTTGGTCTGGCAGGCGGTGTCCCTGGCGACGGGCCCCGGTGGTGAGCGGATGGCGTTCCTCACAGAGATGGCCACCTCCTTCATGTCGTCGCTCATGTTTCTGGAGAGCTGAAGCTCCAGGGAGGAGGTGAAGCCCACGGCGGGGCAGATAGGAGACTGGCTAGGAGAAGTCCTCAACCCCCACCGTCCAGGAGCCCACATGCCCACCTCCCACTGCTGAACACCTCATCCGACCCGCCGGCTCCAACTCCAGCCTCTCCTCCGCCCCTGGCTTTGGTCCCTTTGGCGTACAGGAAGTCTGGGTCTTGGGCAGTAGGGCGCTCAGCTGCCCCAGGTCTGGTGGGACTGTGGAGCATGCGGACCCCGTAGTGCTCCACTCCCATCGCTGCCGCCCCCGCTCCGTTGCCCCTCAGCGGGGACTTGTGGCAGTGCTCGGGGCTGCTCAGGGTGCTGGTGGTCAGGGTGGCGCTGGTGGTGAGGAACCAGGTGGCGGGCTGGAATGGTTCAAGAACGAGCTCCCCTCCCAGGGCCTCGGGGGGTTTGTCTGTCCACATTTCCAGGGCCGGATCCGGGCCAGAGGTGGATGCTGGAAAGTCCCAGCCCTTATTGTTGAACTCCTCAATGTACTTGAGGTCGTCCGGGGACAGAGGCGGGGTGTCGTCATCTTGGCCCAGATCACCGAGGCGAGTCTTGTCGGGGAGGAACGGCGAGCTGTCCATTAAACGCTGGAAGTCACTCATGGAGCACACGGACTTGGCTCTGGACAGAACACACACACAAACACACACACATAGTTCATTAACACTAAAACCAAACATCACAACCCAATCCTGATCTCATCTCCTTTATAGTCCGGCTGCTGGCAGGCAATCCTAAATATGTGTTTATGTTTTTTGAAAAGCAACTTAATGCTTTTAAATGTTTTAAAACTGTCTGAATTATTTAACAGCACTGTGAGCTGGATTTCGTCCTCGCCATAACAGAAACTTTCAGAAGAAATTCACCAGGAGAAAACTCACTGTTACACCAAGTAACAGTTAATAGAATCAATAGCTGATCTCTCAAGGGATTGATTTGTATGTATGAGCAACAAAAATGCTGCAGCAGGCTGAATAATCAGCAGAATACATTTTTACGGAATATTTTAGGCCTTAAAACACTCTTTGAACTTAGTTTGACTTGAAGCTTTCTCATGAGCTTACCTGAGCAGACTCCCACCGCCCATCTCGTCATCTGGGCTCGCAGGATCCACTTCTCTCTCCGAAATCTCATTCAGCGCCTGAAGCACAACAGATACAATAGTTAAATCATTCGGAAAAACGTTCAGTGTAGGATGTCAGGAAAAACAACGAGTCAATATCTGTCATTTGAAAACAGAAAAAGCTTTTAGAAAAAAATCAATGAATAAAACATTTTCTTTTTACAGTGGAGTGGTTTGAACTCATGAATTTGTTATTTTCTCTTTAAAATGCCACAAAAAAGAGAAAAATGGCCATTCTGTCATTTACATAATGGACTAACAACAATATATAACTTCCCAAATATCCGTGCTGCAGTTCATATCTCTTTCACTCTGGTCGAAATGGTTTTGTGTGTTAAAGCGCTTCATTAGTAAAGGTGACTTTAAGTGACCTGACTGATGTATGTTACCTCCTTCATGCAGGGGAACCTCTTCTCACTGTCCAGTCTCGAGGGTGGAGGGACCTCCAGGACGCTTAGGGGGTCCAGAGACAACGCGTCCAGGAACAGGTTCTCCGTTGGGCCTTTCAGCCTCATCGCAGCCCCCTGCTCGTCAAGCATGGCCTCAGAGTCGGAGTGGGAGCGCTTGGGAGGGGCAGCAGGGACGGGTGTGGACGTACAGGGGGAGCGTGGGGAGCGCGGCGACCGGGGGGCGCTGCAGGGACTGTCCTGAGGAAAGAACACACCTCTGTGGTCGGAGCCACCATCTTTGATGTCGAAGCCCTCGCCCCGACGGGTGTTCAGCTCTCTCTGCATCTGCACAAAGAATGACACATACAGACATCAGGTGATCAGTCAGAGAATTTACTTATATCCGAAAACACGTTCTGCAAGGTAAAATTATTATTCTTTTTTCAGTGGAGTGGACTAGAGGGAATAGATAACAGCTTCAATGACGGAAAGGTAAAGCGTGAAAATATTTTAATACAGCGTTCACTTAAACTTTTTTTGGGTGAACCTCTCTTTAAGTTGTCTAAATTACATTTAGCTGCTGCCTCCTGTCAACAGCAGTACATTATTTTGCTCCTGTGCTAATACTTCTGGACATTTTCATCCAAACTGGTGGCATGCCAACTGCTAGATAATACAGTGACTATTGTACCTCTGAGTACTATAAAAAACATCTGAATCCTTTAATGGTCTAAAACATTCCAGCCTGACTGATACTGGATTTCTTGGCCAATACTGATGCAGATGTTTAAGAGTTAAGAACAATTCTGATAACAACATATCAATCAAAAATATTTAAAAAACACATTAATAAACACACAGAATAAAAAAAAACATTTTGATATGGATCCCCTCATCTTAAGTTTTGACATTTCTTGTTACTTATTGGTGCGCCAGTATAGATATAGAATTTATCGCCCTAAATGTTCCTGTTCTGGGGGATTTATCGGTCACCTTGTAAGGCCCTTTACATTTACAGTATGCTTAAATTATGCAGTGGGAGGCTTTCTTCACACCTTGCTTTCCTATAATATAAGAAACTGCGAGTCACTGAGTAATCCTCCTATAACATTCGGGCTTTAGTGCCTTGCTTCAGGTTCGAGGTTTAAGGAGAACAACCGCATCACTAATTAACTTTCAGCCTGCCAGTCTGAGCGGTTCAGTTGGTGACCTGTTCTTTATAGTTTGCAGCATCGCTAAATAATGCATCTCCACTTCCTGCTCTGTGTCTCTAACATTTTGAAAGAAAGCCCATTTAAAAGTCTCTGTAACCGGTCTATTGTTCAGTTGTTTTGTCTCATCATCAATCCAAAAGATAAACATCTTATATGACATAAAAAACAGGAAAGGCAAATTTAGTGCTGAAATGAATAGTCAGTTGGCAGAATAAGTGATTTAAAGTCTACAAAGCAATGAAGCCCAAATTTCGCTGACTTAAGCTTCTCAAATGTGAAGATTTGTTGCTTTACTCTGTTGTACGTGAATGTGAAATTGATATCTTTAGATTTCAAAGTGCAGTGAAACATTGTTTAACTATCTCCTCACATTTTTCAAACTCAACAATTAATCTACTAAAAGGACTTTAGCTGCACCGTTAATTGTTTCTTTTTCTTTTTTAGCACTTTATCGACTTCGTGACTTGGCTTTAAGGTTGAAATTAAAAGTGAATTCTTCACCTCAGAAAAAGAAGTCTGATGCCATCCAAAGCTCCATATCAGTTACTAAATGCACCTTGTGGTGTGATTGTTTCGTCAACTGCTGTTTCCAAGGTCAAAAGTGAACATTCAATCTCACCTATTCAGCCAATTTGGACTGTTGAACCACTTCCTACACGTTGACTCATCAAATATCTAGTGTGTGAGCCTGACATTCTTATCATTTATTCTCTGCATCTCTTTCTCCACCCCATCATACTTCTTCTACAATAACTCTTCTTTCCTCTGTCTCTTTTCCACCTCCTCCCGTCTCTCACCCTCTCCATCTTGCGTTGGAGCTCCCTCATGCTGCCGTCCCACTCCTCCCGCTCCCGGCCAAAGCGCTCCAGCAGTTCTCCCCTCTCGCGGCTCCACCTCTTCTCTCCGTGCTGCAGCTTCCAGCGGAGGTCCAGGGAGGTGCTGTGGCTGTCGGCCAGCAGACGCCGGTGCTCCTCGCGCTCCAGATTCATCACCCACTTTGTGTCTTCTGCCAGCTCCCCCTCACCTCCCTGAGCTTCACCTCGCACCTTGCCTTGTGCCTCCTCCTCCAGCTGGTCAAAGAGCAAAGACACAGGGAGGTTGGGTTGATTAGTTATTATTAAGTCATTATTATGCTGCACAGTATACAAAGAAAATAATGAAGAGAAGGCTGGAAATACCTCAATAATGAACATAGTTCCACTTAAATGGTGGACTGACCCAAATTAAGACACAATTTTTATTGGTACTACTTTCAAGTGAAAAATAGTCTTTATGAAAACTTTTTGCAGTAAGATTTGTTGATTATACAGGGGAAACTAGGACATTGTTTCTGGGAAAAGAGCATCAATTCAGTTGTTAGTGTAGAGGTCTAACTCTCTAGACCTGAGCAAATAAAACCCAAATCATCTGCAAAAAGCTGGAGGTAAGTGAGAAAATATGTTCTTTTGATGAGCCTCTGCTCTTTTTTGAATGCAATAAAATTTTCAAAAGAAAGAAAAAAGACGACGAGTAGCTTTTCATTCTGTGTATCCTCATGACACCAAACTAAGCCAATTCATGCAGAAGCTAATGATGAACTGGCTTACTTTGGCTGTTTATTTATACAAACAGGTGAAATAAATATTAAGAAAATCAATAAAAATGCTAAGCCTGCCTAGGGACCAACTTTAGCTGGAAAAATGTTTATCCTGGCTCAACTCTGGCTGCAAGGCAACATCAGCTACAAGGCTCTGTGTTGGCCAATAAGTATGCAAGCACATTCCTGGAAGATCAATACATAATGTGAACGCCATGTTTGTACGGTTTACTTTGGGATTGGCTTGACAAAAGATAATATAATTACCAGGGTGATGTCTTTAAACATATAACCGCTGTGCAATGGAGTGATGCAGGGTTGACGCATTTTTGTAGGCCAGAGCGGAAGTTAGCATCACACATAATGCTAAGACACATGAAAGCTCCAAAATTTATGAGGGATATTTACTGACTTGTTTTATGTAGTTGAACAAAACAATAAACTCTATTAAAGTTGTGTTCAACACTGACCTTATTTCAGGCATCAAACCAAAAGCCCATCCAAAAAAACCATATAATTGGAGACGAATGAACTGGAAATGCAAAAATGCTGATTCATTTCTGGGGTTTAGGACTCATCCCCGAAGCAATCTATGTGCAAACGGATCTGTTACTTAAATTGAACATCCTGTTACCTGAAGCAACACATCCCCAACAACGCAGACCCCTGCTTTGTTTTAATGCAGGTCTGTTTTCAGTGCGAATACCACTGAATTTAAATCACTCATATTCAAAAGGGAAAACAATGAGATTAGGAAAAGGTATCGCATAGCCCCAGTAGTTGCTTTGTAGCCGACAGAGACACACAGTTAAAACTTGAGTCAGGGCTGCCCTCCCAAATTTATATTTCAAACCACTCGCTGGTGGAAGGACATGAACCGAGGATTCAGACGAACTGCAGAAATCTTCAAAGCTGCAGCGCAATAGAGGGGAAGCTACAACAGAGCTTTGTAATCTTCAGACGGGCTTTGATCCCTCAACATAATGGTACAAACCAGAGTATGCAGCACTGGAGCTATGGGAAGAGAAAGTCAAGGCTGCCTTTAAAAAACCTCAGCTTACATAACTCCCATTCAAATATTTGTCTTGTATACTTCTACACTGGGTTTGAAAATTGTCTGGTAACATACTGGAGAGGATGACATGTGTGCAGTAATAGCTGCTGACTGAATGCTAAGCGCCAAGATGTTAGACATTATAAATATAGCCGGTCATTTAGAAGGCTTGACACGGCGTCCGGTGACCAAACCATGAATGAAACATAAGCCAGCCTCATATTTATATCTCAAAAAATAAATCCACATATAAAGACGCAGGTGAGGGTAATTTCCAATTCTGCTCTGCTCTGCTGGGCTGCGTAATAATCCTGGAAAAAAAAACCAGGACTTTAGGGGCATATTTCTAAAGTCTTAATCACGACGAAGCACAGTGGAGCAAGAGAAGAACTCAACATTGTGTTATCAGAGGAAACTAAGTAAATTAGTTCTTACAGAGGCCCTCAGTGACCCCTGCTCTGGGGAAGGATACGAACCATGTAAAAAGATGTTCAGATTAATAGCATGAGAGTTAAAAAGATAATCCTCCTCCTATAAATCAACTGCTTAATTCGTTCGCAAAGCCGCAGTTTTCATTTTTTTTTATCAGACATAGCTGCGAAAAAGACACTACTCTGCCTCTGTCGGTTTCAAATGTTATCTTCCAATACATGGGGTCAAGAAACAACTTATTCAATGAACTCAAATTGATTGCATGCTTTGTTTTTTCCCACACTGTTTCTGATCGTGCTCTCTCTCTCAAAGGGAAAGAAAGTCTCGAGATGGAATCAGACACATCAGTCAATGAGGCTCCAACTGCACCACAAAACATCATGACTTAATCCCTCTGTGCCACTCTGTTGTACCATTCCTTCAGTTCTTCTACTGAAAATGTTGTGCTGATCTTTTTTGTCTACCAGGAAATTCAAACACAACCCAAATAGTACGGCTGCTCTCTCCTAATTGTCTTGGTTGTAAATCGACACAGATTTCTTTAGTTGATTAGTAATTTTTTTATGTTTTTTTCATTCTGAATGACTTATTTCCAAGAAAGGTTTTATTTTTCTGGTGCTCTGCTCTCATTCGGGCCATTCAATTCCAGAGAGAGCCAAGCAAGGTGAACACTATCTTATATTCTTTTTAGGTGAACTCTTCCTTTAAGTACAGTACTTGAGTAAATGTACTTTGTAACTTTCCACCACTGTTGATTAGTCTTGATGCCCAAAGCCAATAAAATGAGGTCGGTCCTGGTCAAATCTACATACAGTAAAAAGAGTCTATACCTTCACATCTTAAGCCACTACTTGTTGGTGTAGCATTTTAATATTCCCCACTTTGGTTTCCCCATGAGGGAGTATCAAAAGAGTCAGTGTGGCAGATGGCAGTACACACTGCTAACACCCTGCCCCCCCATGAATCTGACCCGAGAACACTGAGTGAAATGGGTTGAAGGCAACACTTAGACTGAACCATTTTCACTGGGATTGGTTCATTTCTCTGCAAACAGGTAGATTACTTTGTAATGTGAGCAAGATTATAAAGCTGTTTACCTTGAAATAGAAAACAATAAAATATTTTAAAAGAAGGGTCCACAGAAAAAAGACCAGAAGTCTTAACGGGTCCAAAATGTTGGACATGATCTGAAACTACTCAGGCTATTCATTAAAAATAAAACATAAGAAATCCAACAGGGATAAAAAAAACCAAAAAAACAATTATCAAGCAAAGAGCTGTAAATCCTGTTTTGTAGTGTTTTTGAATCTGATAAAGCTTCAGAATTGTGGATGTGTTTCTCAAATTTCATCATCTCTCTTGTGCCCCTGTGTTTATCGTGTTCTGGTTTTGGTCTTTCATGATATAATTTATATATAATTTATTGTCATTTTATAAGACAAGGTTGCTCAACAAAATGCAGCCGTATTCCCTTTATGCAACACAAGAAAAACAAAAAACATAACAAAACCAGTAGTGCATTCCTGTAGTGCATTTTAAAATTGCATCATGAGCAATGTACAGCAGCAACAAAAACACCGGTGAATTCTCTTTGCAGATAATATGGCCACAACATTAAATATGTGACATCAGCAAAACATTTGACAGTCCGCCTCCTCTCGTCCAACCAGAGGGAAGCCTTTGGTCTGAAACCCTAAACATTTTTATTTTCCAACGGAGAAAAAAAATGGAGAAAAATAATGAAGAAAATCTTAGAGGCGTTATACTGTAACTGTGAATTAAAACATTTTTGATAATGACCTAAAAATCTATAAACTCCATACTAAATAAGTGATATCAGCTAGCTGTTTTCTCTTTCCTGTTTAGATGAATATACTCGTATCCTAATCTACAAAGTATTTAAACTCCCATTAGGAATATAAGAGAGTGCTTTAAGCCATTTCGAGTTCACTTAGAAACGCTGGAACAATGCTGAATGAATCATAATGAGTTTGCACAGTGAAAGACTCATTAGTGCCGATTCATCATATTCTCATTTTATTGGAAGCTGTCCTTCCTGTTTTAATTTAATTGTTGAGGGGTGATTACGAATTTAATTCTGTCCTTTTGTTTGTCACCTTGGATATGGATTAAGGCACAACTTCATTCCATTGCCACACTCTCAAAATGACAGAGATTGGCCCAGGGGAGTAAGTTGAAAAGCAATAAAAAGATTTGTTGTTTTTGACTTGTTACTGCTTTGCCCTGAGTGGGATTTCCTCCATGGAGAAGGCAACATGTTTACTGTCACCTTGCTGCTTATTGAACGCACCGCTAGCTTTCTACACCAGATTGTGTTCTGTCCCTTTATGGTGGACGCTGAGACGCCATCTGTACCTGGGCGAACTGGCACTTCATCTCTGCCCACTTGACCTCCCAGGCGGCTCTGTCATTGGCGTAGGACTGCTGCAGTTGGCATCGCCGCGTCTCCTCCTCCCGCAGCTCCTCTCGAAACTCCTCAAGCAGCGTCCGAAGGGCCTGCAGCACTTGCCGGTTCTCCCCAAACTGCACAAAGAGGATTCAGACAAAACAAAATAATTTAGTAAAAAGGTTAATCCACCACGCTCGGACACACATGAAAATGGCAAGTTCAGCAAGTGATGTCCTTATCTTGAGCGGCTTGTCTCTTGTTGGTATCTGTCCTTTGTTTCTCTGTAAAGCACTTTGGGACAAACATCCTTTGTAAGTGCTTCATAAATCAATTTCACTTGAACTTCTCCATCCTGTTTCCCATCTGTCTCCTGCTCCTCTTCTTCTTTCATCCTTATCCTTTCCCATCTATCCTACCTTGACCCTTTTAAGCACTGAACCCTGTACACACATACGGGTGTACATACACTCAAAAATCTTAACTCGAAATAGGTGAAATGTGGAGTAATTAAAGCTGCAACAAAAAGCTCTTAGATGACTAAGTATGTATTTTGGTCCAGTTTCGATGCTGTGGGTTTGAGACAGTGAAGAGCATGTTCTTCCTGCTCACAGAGGTGTGTGGTGAGCTGTTTGCCTCTGGTGCTCCTGCTGCTGAGACTCCTCAGGTCTTGGCAGGAGGCAGTGAAGCTCAAAGGAGTCTGTGAGTAAAACATCACCTCGAGGTTTCACTACAGCGCCGCCAGCTCTGCCGGCCCGGGCTGTGAACACGATATGAGCTTAGGTGCTAAAAGTTAAGTGCACTTCAGTCCAGTACAACCTGGAAAAAAGGGGAACTCACATGAGTAAATAGATTGTATACTTGTTTTAACATACTCTTATTTGTTTATTTGTAACCATATTTTATTGTACTTCTATTTCTAAATGATGTCTTATACTTGCACTGTCTACTGTTTACTGTTATGCACCAATAGATCACCTAGCCAAATTCTTTGTATGTCTAACGTACTTGGCAATTAACAGCTTCTGTGATTATTTATAATAATCTATAGTCTATATATATTGGACAATAGAGAGGTGACTGAAACTGAGGAAAGAAATAAGTGAACTAGTTTACATTATGGTGTGCATCTTCTACTCTGAGTTTTCAACAAAAAAATTGCTAATTATTGCCACTATTGGTCAAAATATCCAATGGATACCGTAGATTTAAAGGCAGTACATGTAGCAATGAACGGCAAGCTACTACTGCACCACAATGTGTGTACACATTTTCACAGGGACTGGGTCTTATTTTTCCACCAAAAAAAAATAATGCCATTAGAAGATGCTATATTCACATTTTGTATCTTTCCCCAGGAGGATTTCCATCCTCTGTAAATCTCACTTAGCAGCTGTCAGCACCCAGGAGCTTTGGTAAGATGCAGTGACACAGGTATTTTTTAATAATTCACAAGCACGTCTTTTGATGTGGGAGGGAACCAGACTACAAGAAGGAAACCCACCATGTGTTTGCTGTGACACAGAAAGATCCCAGTCCCTCTTCCAGTGAGGTGGCAGTTCCTACCAGTGAGCTGCCCAGCTAGATAAAGAGCCTGACCAAATTCAATTTTGCCATTGAAAGAGCTGTTCCAGGTATTTAAGGTAAGTTTTCAATTAACCGTTTGGAGTAACACATTTTACATATATATATATATATATATATATATATATATATATATATATTTTTATATATATATATATATATATATGCTAATGTACTTAGTTCCTTATATTAAATGAGAGTATTTGTACATACTTAAGCACCTCAACAGTATCAAAGATCAGCAGCACTAGAGGGAATGAATCAGGATTTTTCTCTCACCAAGCCCCCAAACTGCAAGTCCGAGTGTTTAGTGAAAAATTTCAATGACGTCTATACGGCTTAACATACAATTATCTCACCCTGGCTGCAGGACTTATCATCTGCTCTGCCGTAGTAACGTTTGCAGATGCTTACTAAAGCAAGTCTGCATTTCTGCATTTAAATTTCTGCTCATGCATAAAGCTTTATATAGTCTACTAGGCAGTTTGCTAAAACTGAAGAAAAAAATACTCACAAAGTAATGTGAGTAATGTCAGATCACCGAACAAACCATTTTTATGATGTGGAAAAAATCAAAACAAGGCAAAGTAAAGCACTTAGGCCTTCTTAATAATGCATCCACCCACAAATGCTTGTGTACGTTCTTTAGTGTTACAGCGGGGCAAAGTGGTCGCTGGACGTACTGATCTCAACACACCTCATGTCTGGGTAAAACCTTCAGCAGAGTGAAGGACAGAAGCTCCTTTTGTCTTCTTTACATGTAACTGACGAGTCTGTGTTTTTGTGTACTCAAGAATAATTACTGCCTCTAACTAGTTATCTAGGCCAAATTATCTCATCTGCATATCATGCCAAACTGCTCTAATAAGTGCCTGCCAAACATTCATTTGAAACAATGAAAATGAACGAAAGAAATGTAAAAGCAAAGCTAAAAACACACCATTTCACTAGAGAAAATATAGTTACCAGTCATTACAGTGCTATTGTTCATTATGTGTGTGTTTTATATATGTACATATGTTACTGTATACTATCTTTTTTTGTAAATACAGTATAGGATTCTGCCTTGCTACCGTGTTTGTATTGTATATTCCTTATTTAGTTTTTCTTCTTTAATATATATTTAATGTGTGTAGCATTGAGGGGCTACATTCAATTGTGCAATCATCTACTGTGAGAATTAAAGCTTAATAAGTAAGTACTCTGGCATGGACTCATGCACATGCTAAGGAATTTACTTGTATAGGTATAAGTCATACAACACAACCATATAAACCAAATAATATGTTGTTTCCAAAGCATGATGAAACACAATTTGTTAGACAGAGAAGCGAAAGCTTAATAATGATATGGACCCTCTTATATAAAATTACTTAAAAAAAACCAGTGGAGGAGTTGTAAATGCGAGTACCTGTCTTTGATGCTGCAGGTGTCGATCAGGTGACGTCAGAGGGATGATGGGCCCGGGGTCGGGGACGGACCCTGGAGTTTGTGGTAAACACAGTCTGTCTTCTCGATCCGACTCTCCCTCCGCCTGCTCCATTATCACTCCCAGCTCTGGGATGCCCTCCAACTTCTCAAACTGGAACAGATGACACAGCCATGAAAAGCCTGTGTTTTAATTCATGCACTCAATTTTTCTGTACCAACACATTCTGTTTCAGGCTCACAGTCGCTGAGCTTATCCCAGCATGCAATGGGCAGAGAACTAATTTTACTCATTTTTTGTAGGCTCAGTACTCAGTCACATGTATCTAAGCAACGACCTTATCATTTAAAATACTTTGGACTTGAGTTGTTAAACGCGGCCCCCATTATTAAACTCATTAAGTTCTTCGTTAAACATGGAAGCATGCAAGAAAAAGTACGTTTTCTTCAAGAATTCAAGGTAACAAGGGGTGATATATAAATGGTATTAAATTAAACTTGACTTAAGAAAATGTTCTGCTGGTTTTCAATGTCAAGTCAAGGGCGGGTGGCAAACTTCCCGCAAGGCACACGTGGGCTGCACACTGCTGCACCATCTGTAGACTCAAATTAGGTTTCATAAGATGCTGCATGAATAAATTGCTGTCAACTGAAAATTCAGGTAAAAAGACTTCACAGTAAAGAGCCAAACTGCTCTGTGGTCTCTGGGGAGGTGCAGTGCAGAGCTTTGAGTTCAAATCATGTGAACATTCCCCGAAAAACAAAACAAAACAAAACCAACAAAACCTGAATCTCACAAATTAGGAGTTTAATCAGCCGGCAGAACAAGAAGATAACATGAAAAAGTGAAGTATCGACCGCTGAATCAACAAGCTGAACAACATGTGGAGTCGCTCAATCAGCCGGGTGATCAATTAACCAGACTATCAATCAGTCCTACAGCCGGTCTTGCTCCCCGGTGGGAAGTACTGGCCTGAACGGTGTTAGGAAGAGACGATTTGTTGCCATTTTGAGCATCATTCCTAATGATCGACTCAACCCACAACCATTATATTTGAGTTTAATTGCTATTGAAATGTTTTTTTATTTTATTATATCTATTTTCTTTTTTATTTATTTTAATTGTATATACTTTTAGATCCCTATTTATGTACTTGTGCTGCTGCAACACCTGAATTCCATCTCTGGAAATCATTAAATACAAGTTCATATTATCTTTCTGAAGAAGCTTGACATTCATGGAGTCAAAAAGTCTTTCTCTGTTTCTACCTCAATAAAAATACATTTTCTTTAATTATTTTATTTTTTTGCTGTTTTGTTTATAAGTCTGTTATTTGCGTTTTTATGTGTGAAACTTTTATGCTTTGAATTTCAATTTGACTAAAATACACATAGTACGTACTAATACTGTACATTTATAACTGATCTTACTTTTTTTAATTCTTTTACGTTTCAACATGATGTCACCTTCAAACGGTTCATGTATAAATATTTTGTGACAATATTTCAATGTGTAAAACAACTTCACAAAATAATAAATAGTTGTGATGATGACCAAACAGTTAGATTTGGTCTACTTATTAAACCTCTGACTCACCTCCGGGTTCACCGTCTCCTCTCCGGAGTCGTCCTTGCGGCCGAGCCTCCAGTGCATGAGGATCCACCTGAGCTTCATGTAGAAGACGATGGTGTTGCGTCTGAAGAGGCGAACCTCTTGTTGCAGCATCGCTCTCTCCTGAGGCCAGGGCACTTCATGGGTCTGAAGTCCCTGCAGCTCCAGACCTCCACGCTGGGCCTCCAGACGCAGTCGCTCGTCTTCCTGCTGAGGAAGGGACCAGAAGAAAGATGTGCTTCACATTGACAGTAAAAGGTTTTATTCAAAATTCTTATACTCAAATATTAATGGTAAGTGAGCGAATGAGTGACATGCTGCTAACGTATTAAGTCATTTCTATCCATAATTTCTATATGCACATAATGCAATGTCTCAGTAGGTCTATTGGTTTGACAGGGATTTTAACAACCATTTAAATAATAAATATATCCTACGATAATATTTGGCCAGAATTTAGTATGTATATATATTCAAATTGCTTTTAAGATAAAGATATTCTGTTTAATTTCCGAATATTAAGAAAACTAGGATTTTTTACATTTAAGAGGCAAAAACCAGAGAATTTTTGGCATTTCTGATTAAAAAAATTGGGGGTATCAAGTAATTGTTTCAGCTCTAATGATGCTTTATGATTTTGTGTGCTTAATATGACCAACTGTTTATATTTTAAAACATAGACCCAGACTTCTACTTACCATTTATTTTCTTTTTTTCAACTTTGATTGAAAGGATAATTTTTTGTGTGTTTGTGTGTTGCAAGCACAAAAAAGGGACTTAGTGTAAATTGCATGCGACATAATGAAGACAGTGTAACATCCATCTAAGTCTAACACAAAATGAAGGTAGGGCTTTTAAAGCAAAACTTTCTTTCCTCTCCAGTGGTGACACTTAATTAAAATCATGTTAAAACTCCAGCAAAGATAGCAGAACAAATGAAGTGTGATCCTGGTGCTCATACGCTCAAACATGGCGTGACTGACTGAATTATTGTACCTGAGGAAGAGAACCGACAGCCTCCCGTTCCTCCGTCGCTGCTCTCAGCCTTCGCTCGTGATCCAGACGAAACTGGATGTCAGAAGCAGGCGTGTCCCGGAGCTGAACCCACAACACCACAGAGCACAGTTACTTTAAAAACACTTTGGATAAACTACATCATATGTCACTATCATTTGTGTGAGATGATTACGCTTGATTATATTTGCTCTCTACAATTTCCACTGCAAAACTACTCAGCACTAAAAAAACCTCTGATGAGGACTGACTTTCCCACAAGCGGAAACCCATTCTACCTTCTTCTAAAACATCTCAGGAAGTGACTATAATTTAATGCTGCACATTTTCGATCTGGACTTAATATTTTTTTCATCTAGCAACTTCAAAGCTTTTCTGATAAAACCTCAAACGAAGGTATATAGATCTCAAAGGAAAAGTTTGGCCTGGCTCTGTCCAAAAGTTAAAAAAAAAATCTGCCTACCAGCACCTCTAAAGTAAAAATGACTTCCTGGAGTTTGGAGGTCATTCTAAAGTTCTTGGGCAACCGGTGGCAACTCGAGGAAATCACGCAAAGAAATAATTTGGCACAAAACCCCCCCTGAAACTGGACTTGTGTCTTTTCACTTTAATATTTGTACGGATTAAACAAATAAGATATAACTTAATGAGCTTTAGGTGCAAGTAAGTGGATTTGCTCACCTTCAGACAGAGCCAGGCTAGCAGTTTCCCCCTGTTTCCAGTCTTAATGCTAAGCTAAACTAACCCATTCCTGGCTGTAACTTCATATTTTCTGTAGAGTGGTATTAATATTCTCATCTAATGCTCAGGAGGAAAGAAAATAATTGTATTTCTCAAAACTATGTCTAACCCATTAGCGTCCTTTTCTTAAAATATCAAAAGGTTAGTTTAGGCTAAAGAGAATACTGACTATAAACTGTGATACACAAAATGATACTGAACTGAACAAATACTGTATATTTAAAAGGTGATGTACTCTACTAGAGCTGCTGACACCAAGAGCTCAATGTCGCTCAAAAACAAAGCATCCTCTAAATCATAGTTTCTATCACCAAAATAAAACACTACTAAACCTTGTGACAGGTATTATTTACAAGAACGCACTTTAAGATTTTCCAGGTGAATTAATGCTCATAGGGAAATGAGATGCTTATGTTAATGGTTTTGAATGTAATGATTCTTCAACGTCTTTTACAAGACTTCCCTGTCTGTCTTCCTAAAAAAACAGTGCAGACTTCATCAATTTAGAAATGAAAGCGTTTTTTAATGCGATTTCCTTCTTCCATCCAGGCGGGCGTTTGCTGTACCCTCCAACAGTAAGTTGAGCTGTTCAGTGTGTACTGACCCTGGATCACCTCCCTGTCAGCCCAATGTCAAATGCAAATCACACAGGCCTACAGCGCAGCGCTAATCCTGCCATATTTGAGCCGCTTTCCCATTCATTCATTTCACCTCACAGATTACACTGCGGCATAAAGCACAGGGGCACATCCACACGGGTGAACTGGAACTGTAACTGTTACAGTAACGTGTCACATCACCGCTGCCAGAACTCTGCATTACATAACAATTTTCTCTATGAACACAAGCATGAGGCAGCTATTATGAATCACGGAGTCCAGCCGGTCTATTAAAGAGTCGAGTCACTGAAGGGTTTAGCAGATCTGAGCTGAAGAGTGCTGCAGTAACGTAACTATGTGCCGCTTTGATTTTTTGTGTGTGTGTGTTTAAAGTGTATTGTGATACTTCTGTGCAAGCTGCACTTTTACATACATTTAATCTGCTGAGTCGAGTCATGACGGTGCAGCTGGTAGTGATGAAGCGATACCAGAGAGCTTCACGACAGAGTGCAGACTCAGCCGTGATACACTGAGTGCATACATACGCCTAACAAGTCGATATACTGTAGCTGTCTCACACTGTTTTAGAGGGCAAAAAACTGTCTACCAGCCGATATCATTTTTATAACACAACATGCATGGAGAACACTTGGTGCAAGAAATGTCCTAGAATGTAAGAACGCTGTGTAACTCTGGAGTGCTACGTATGCAATCTGATTTCTACTTGTTTCTTTGAAATCAAAAGCAAAATGTCCACGAGAACATGGTGTGAATTTAAAAAAGGCAGTAATAAAATGTTAAACCAAAAGATTTTAAAATAAATAAATAAAGATCAGTGGCTGTAGGAGTGGATATTTAGTGTGAAAGTAGAGTGAGTGAATGAAAGTGAAATCGTGTTCAGCATTAACAAAGTGACCGTGGCTGGAGTGTCACTAGACATGCTGGACTCCTTCTGATCATAACCAACCAAAATTCTTAATCAGCCATATTTATAGTTTATAGTGCTCAGAGGCAGTATTTTGCTAAAAAATGTGAGAAGACTCCTTAGGGGATGAACGTCATCTTCAGAATTGACTTTAAATGTATTTAGATAGTATAGAAGTAGAAGTATTGGAGATAAACTTTTTATACTTTGGTGAAGTAACCAGATATATTTTTTAACTCCTTTAGAACTGACCAGCATCTGTTAATGCTATAAACTGTTTCACTGAAGGGCAAGTTGAGTCTTTCTTACCATGGTGCACTGCTTCTAAGGCCATATATTTAAAAAACAAACCCCAAAACAATGTAATTTCAGTATAGTGACCCTCATTCTGTACCAACATTTACTCATTGTTTCATTTTTGGTGTGTACATGATGTGACAACTTTCAAAATGTATTTTTGTAGAAGTATGATTCGATTACTTTCATTCATATATTTGCCTGTATGAAACATTTAATCAAATCAAAAATGACATACTTTTGGGGCGTCTTCAGGCCCTGCAGAGCTCTATTTCACAACAGTTCACCATTGGAAAGAAAGGACTTGTCGCTCCAGAGAGAAGAAACCAAACCAGATTTGTCTCGAAATCAATTTCAATGATTAGAAAATAGAGTCCAGGTTGTACGGGGCTCATAGTGTGGAGCCAGTGTCAACTCAGTCCCACAGGTGGAAAGGGAGATGGAGGAGGGAGGAGGCACTGACCTCTGCTCTTAAAGCCAGGGGCCTGTGGTACCTAGTGAGTCCCGTGGCTCCCCTGCTCTGGGCCTGGCCCCAACCCTGGCTCTGGCTCTGGGGCTCCACGCCTCGCTCCTGTCCTAGACGCCACTCCAGCTCATCCCTCTGACCGGACTGTGAGTGACGTGGGGTGGGGAGGGGGAGGGGAGGGGGAAGGGAAGGGAAGGCAAGGGGGTGAGGGAGGTGGATGTGAGGGGTTGGGGGGATGGGTGAAAGGTGCAGGATACGTGGGAGCAGGTAGTGGTGGTGGTATCGGGGGAGATGTGTGAGGTGGATTGTGGACAAAACAGACAGAAGACAACAAACGGGGTGAGGGAACAAGGGACAGAAAGCAGGCGGGGGGGAAATAAACAAAAACAAAACAGAAAATGGGTAAAGAATATAAGCTGAGAGGGGGGGGGAATTAACTAACAGACTACACGGTGTGGAGAAAAAACAAAACGGACTAGAGTAGGAAGAAAAGCGCAAAGAGAAAGACCAACTTAAAGATGACGGCGTATGAGAGAGATGAGAAGAGAACGAGAATGAGGATGAACAAAATCATGGGCTGAAACATCTGGCGGGAACACAAAGAGGAACAAAGAGAGGGAATCGGGGGGGAAAAGAATGCAAAACACTTGTTATGAAGCGCATGCAATGAGGGATACATGAGTCCAAACCAACAGCTGAGAGATACCACGGCAAACTGCAGAGCGAGAGCTAGCACGCTAAAGGTTTCCAGCACATGCCTGTGCACAGCCGGGTGTGTTGTGAAAGCAGTCAGCTAAGGAGGGATGCATCTTGAGCCTGCATGATGCACATTGTTTTCAGACAATACAGCATTTAAAATACACTGGAGGCATTTGAGGCTTCAGTCAAGGTTTGAGACAGTGCCATGCTAGTTTTTGTAGCGCTACCAGGTTATATTACTGAGAGAGGGTTCTTCCTAGTTAGCAGGAACTAAATAATGCTATTGTATATATTGTATATTGACATATTATCATAATTGTGACTTCCAAACCTTGAAACTATTATCTTGTATTTACAAAATTTGTATCTGATATTTACAATATTATTATTTAGTAAATATCTCATAATAACAAGAGCCGCACCTTTGGATTTTACCTGATCGCCTGAGTATCAAAACATTGTTAATTTTATAATAAAATAAATAAATAAAGTATAGGACAAGTTGATTAGTTGAGTTTCTTTCATGATTATGAAATACATAAGAGAATATATTTCTTATATACACTTACAAGATAATTATGAAATAGGAATCTTGTAATAAGTGCACGATTCTTTGATTTCTTTATGATCAGCATCTTGTAATTATGCAATGAGTTTTTCAAGTCTATTACGTCTTGAATACAAGATAAACATCATGAACTTATTAGAAACTATCATTTAATATCTACACTTTTAAGATACAAATTGTACTTGATGATCTGGGTAGTGAAACATAATTTAAAGATAGATACTGCACGATATTTTGGTTATCTAAAGATCCACATCTTACAATTCCGAGATACGAAAGTCATACTTACAAGAAATAATTACACATATCATATCAATTTACAAGATAATTATGGGATAAAAATCTTGTAATTATGACATACGGCTTTTGTTCTTATGAGATTATAGGAATCTGAGATAATAACAGAGAGAAAACATCTCAATTTCTTTTCTCTGGTGAATCTACATATTTAATTTAATAACCTAATCTGTGCTGCTGCAGTGACAATTTTTTGCCATTAATCCACTACATTTTAAACTACACTCCTCTACAGCTTTGTTTATCTTGAAGTACTCTCAATGGACAATGGCCTTTTTTCTTTAAACAGGTGTGAGTTGTTAGTACAGTGGTTAGCTTTGACTAAACCACCCAGCTTCATCCAAAATAACCACAGAGCCGTACAGGCAAAGGAGCAAAGCATAAAATAAATCTTTGGATAGAATCAGTATGGAGGCAGCTTCACTCCATTATCTTAACAAAGCAGATTGGGTTCTTGAAGTGAGAAATGTTTGAAGAGACATTTCTCTTTTCAAATATGTGGCTTATTGGAAAACACACCCAAGATGCCTGCCTGATCATGCAGCACAGAGATAATGAACCTGCTTAGGAAGAGTACACAGTGTGTTGACATGTTGACTTACACTAAGCTGCAATAAAACATGAACAGAAAGCAGGATTCCAGCCAGCGAGGTTCTTCCACAGGCAACTCACACTGCAGCCCCATGCAACTCTTTTTTTTTATTCAACAGAG